>NC_056057.1:53944676-54294676 GCF_016772045.2 Ovis aries
CAAGGAACAAGTGTCTTTTAATTTCATAGCTGCAATCACTATCAACAGTGGTTTTGGAACCCTCCCAAAAATAGAATCTGTCACTGTCTCCACTTTTCCCCCATCAGTTTGCCATGAAGTGATGAGTCCTGATGCAATGATCTTAGCTTTTCTGAATGTTGAGATGTAAGCCAGCTTTTTCACTCTCCTCATTCACCCTCATCAAGAGACTCTTTAGTTCCTCTTCACTTCTTGCCATTAAGTGGTATCATCTGCATATCTGAGACTGTTGATAATTCTCCCAGCAATCTTGATTCCAGCTTATGATTCATCCAGCCTGGCATTTTGCATATAAGTTAAATAAGCAGGGTGACGATATACAGCCTTGTTGTACTCCTTTTTCAATTTTGAACCTGTCAGTTCTTCCATGTCTGGTTCTAACTGCTGCTTCTTTACCTGTTTATAGATGTCTCACTTTCTCAGGAGACAGGAAAGGTGGTCTGGTACTTCCATCTCTTTAAGAATTTCTCACAATTTCTTATGATCCACACAATCAAAAGCTTTAGTGTGGTCAATAAAGGAAAAGTAGATGTTTCTCAGAAACTCCCTTGCTTTCTCCATGATCCAATGAATGGTGGCCATTTGATCTCTGGCTCCTCTGCCTCTTCAAAACCCAACTTGTACATCTGGAAGTTCTTGGTTCATGTACTGCTGAAGCCTAACTTGAAGAACTTTGAGCATAACTTTGCTAGCATGTGAAATGAGTGCAACTGTTTGGTAGTTTGAGCATTTTTTTGACATTGGCCTTCTTTGGAACTGGAATGAAAACTGACATTTTCTAGTCTTATGACCATTGCTGAGTTTTCCAAATTTGCTGACACATTGAGTGTCAGCATCATCTTTTAGCTTTGTCCATAATAATGCTTCCTAAGGCCCACTTTACTTACACTCCAGGATGTCTGGCTCTAGGT
Source organism: Ovis aries (assembly GCF_016772045.2). Taxonomy (NCBI): domain Eukaryota; kingdom Metazoa; phylum Chordata; class Mammalia; order Artiodactyla; family Bovidae; genus Ovis; species Ovis aries. Next base: position 53,945,627 of record NC_056057.1, read on the forward strand.
GAATGACCACAGCATCATGGTTATCTGGGTAACTAAGGTCTTTTTTTGTATAGTTCTTCTGTGTATTCTTGCCACCTCTTCTTAATATCTTCAGCTTCTGTCAGGTCCTTACCATTTCTGTTATTTATTGAATGAAATGTTTATCCTTGAAATATCCTTGAATGAAATGTTTCCTTGATATGTCCAAGTTTCTTAAAGAATTTCTCGTCTTTCCCCTTCTATTGTTTTCATCTATTTCTTTGCATTGTTCATTAAGAAAGCCTTCTTATCTCTCCTTGCTATTTTCTGGAATTAATTCACTTGAGCATATCTTTCCCTTTCTCCCTTGCATTTTTGCTTCTTTTCTTTCCTCAGTTATTTGTAATCCTCCTAAGACAACCATTTTTCCTTCTTGCATTCTTTTTCTTTTGGTTACTTTTGGTCACTGCTTTTGTACAATGTTACAAACTTCTGTCCATAGTTCTTCAGGCACTCTTTCTACCAGATCAAATCCCTTGAATCTGTCACTTCCATTGTATAATCATAAAGGGAATGATTTAGGTCATACCTGGATGGCCTAGTGGTTTTCCCTACTTTCTTCAATTTAAGCCTGAATTTTGCATTAAAAAGTTCATTATCTGAACCATAGTCAGCTCTATGTTTTGCTTTTGCTGACTCTCTTATAGAGCTTCTGCATGTTTGGCTGCAAATTTCATAATCAATCTAATTTTGGTATTGACTATCTGTGATGTTGGAAAAGGGTATTTGCTATGACAAGCATGTTCTCTTGACAAAACTCTGTTAGCTTTTGCCCTGCTGCATTTTGTACTCCAAGGCCAAATTTGCCTGTTATTCCTGGTATCTCTCAACTTCCTACTGTTGCATTCCAATCCCCTATGATGAAAATGGCATCTTTTTTTGGTCTTAGTTTTAGAAGGTGTTGTAGGGCTTCATAGAGTCAACTTCAGCTTCTTTGGCATCAACGATTGAGGCATAGACTTGGATTACTGTGATACTGAATGGTTTGCCTTGGAAAGAAACCAAGATCACTCTGTTGTTTTTGAGGTTGCCCAAAGTACTACATTTTGGGCTTTTTTGTTGTCTGTGAGGACTACTCCATTTCTTCTAAGGGATTCTTGCCCATGATAGTAGATGTAATGATCATCTGAATCAAATTTGCCCATTCCCATTGGCTCAGATGGTAAAGCATCTGTCTACAATGCAGGAGACCCGGGTTCAAGCCCTGGGTTGGGAAGATCCCCTGGAGAAGGAAATGGTGATCCACTCCAGTACTATTGCCTGGAAAATCCCATGGACAGAGGAGCCTGGTAGGCTACAGTCTATGGGATTGCAAAGAGTCGGTCACGACTGAGCGACTTCACTTCATCCACTTTAGTTCACCAATTCCTGGATGTTGATGTTCACTCTTGCCATCTCCTACTTGACTATATCAAATTTACCTTGATTCATGGGCCTAGCATGCCAAGTTCTTATGCAATATTGTTCTTTACAGCATCAGACTTTACTTTCATCAACAGACACATCCACAACTGAGCATTGTTTCTGCTTAATAGAGGTGTTATTGTCCTCTGCTCTTCCCCAGTACTTTACTGGACACATTCCTACCTGGAGGACTCATCCTCTCATATCTTTTTGCCTTTTCATGCTGTCATTTACATTCTTATAGTTACTTTACCATTAGTGTTTAATCGTTATCTTTTTTCGCATTTTTATTTACTATGCTTTCTGTTTCCTTATTTGCAATCTTTTTTTTCTATCCCCCATTGGCTAAGGTTTTCTTTTTTTGTTACACCTAACTTAAGACACATAGTTATATTTTTTTCTTTATCTGTATCACTGTTTAGCAATATCTGTACTATATCTATAGGTAAACAGCTCCCTGAGTTTGATCTCATCTCCTTCTTCTTCTCACCTATCTTCCTGAATTGATATTTTTAGAATAAATTTATATATTCAAATATTAATATATATACACGTACACACATTTTTCTTATTTAGATCAAAAACATTTTAGTGTTACTTGGGCTTCCCAGGTGGCTCAGTCATAAAGGATCTGTCTGCCAGTGCAGGAGACACAAGAGATGTGGGTTTGAATCCTGGCTTGGGAAAATCCCTGGAGGAGGAAATGGCCACCCACTCCAGTATTCTTGTCTGGATAATCCCGTGGACAGGAGCCAGGTGGACTACAGTCCATGGGGTAACAAAGAGTTGGACATGATGAGCACTCATTCTTATATTTTGCAGTGATTTCATAGTTTATTATATGACTAGTGTATTTTCTAAAAGCGTGTTTTCCAAAGGTTTTTTTGCTCTAAAAGTTCTAGGTTTTCATGTCTAAGAAAAATTTTATCTTATGCACATATTTAAAGAATATTTTATTGGTTATAAATGTCTAGGTTCAAAAGTCTTTATCTTTAACACTTCAAATGTTATCCTGCTGTCTTCTTGCTCCCAGAATTGTTGAAAAGCTTAATTCTTGGTCTTTTGTAGACCTTTACTTTTAATCCTTCAAATCTTATAAATCTCTTCCTTTGTCCTTGAGTCTCATTTTTCCATGCCTACTATCACCATTTTTACTTTAGTCAAAATATTTTGTGGTTCCTTTGTATTTTATCATCTTTATTTATTACTTTTATGATGCTTATTTTGCTGATTTCTTATATCTAACCCACTCCAGTGTTCTTACCTGGAGAATCCCAGGGATGGGGGAACCTGGTGGGCTTCCGTCTATGGGGTCTCACAGAGTTGGACACGACTAAAGTGACTTAGCAGCAGCAGCACCAGAAGCAGCAGCAGAAATCTGTTAACTCTGTTTCATCTGATAAAAAAAAAAGTTGCCTTTCTTAAAATAACAATTGGATTCCAAGGTGATTAGTTATGAAGATTCCTGGAAGCTGTGAAAAAATGCTTTGGATTAGACTTTAAAGTCAGTTTAGGATAATAGAAGAGCCAGCATGTCCAATAAGCCAGCAGCTCCAATAAGCCAGCATCATTAGGTGAAATAATAGTCATGTTCGTGGATGACAGAAATGAGGAATAGAGGTGTTATTAAAGGCAAAAGCAGAGTCTTCAAGAAAGATGAACTTTGACATGTACAAAAGAAGGGTTTCTATCTAGAATAGAATAAATGATCATGTTTATAGGCAAGAGGGAAAAATTATAGATGTAAGCATGCATGTGTGCTAGGTCACTTCAGTTGTATCCAACTCTTTGTGACCCTATGGGCTGTAGCCCACCCGGCTCCTCTGTCCATGGGATTCTCCAGGCAGGAATTGCCATGGAGGCAAGGTTGCCATGCCCTCCTCCAGGGGATCTTCCTGACACAGGGGTTGAACCCACATCTCTTATGTCTCCTGCATTGATAGCAGGGTTCTTTTTTTTTTTTTTTTTAACCACGAGAGCCACCTGGGAAGCCCCACTAATGTAAGAGATGGATCATTTATATTGTAATCTTCCAGAAAGAAAAGGATAATTTATTTGAGTAATTTTTAGTGAAACTATAAGTACTCCAAAGTTAAACCATATACCATGAATTGTGTTTAGCATCCTTCTTTCCTCAGGTCTTTTCCACATCTATTCAATACAAATTTGTTGTCCATTTAATGGTGGAATATTAATAAGAAAAATATCATAAAACTGAAATTTGAGGTTGGTAACAATCAATAATATACTTGAAAACTTTCAGAGAGTAGACTAACCAAAGGAAACAAAGCGTGCATATTTATTTTCCTAGATACTTTAAAGATCACTCAGTGCACATGGAACACATCTAAAGTTCAAAATAGGGCCGAGAGTTGCACTCTGGTATGCTACCCAATGGACACGTGTTTTTGTTTGTTTGTTTGTTTTTAAAATTAATTCAATTCAATGTAATCTTTAAAAATTGAATAAAATTTAAACTTCAGTTCCTTAGTAACATTGGCCATATTTCGAGTGCTCATAGCCATATGTATTTGCTACTGTGTTGGACAGTGCAGATATAGGACATTCCCACTGTTGCAGAAATTTATGCTGGACTCTGCTGGTCCATAGGATTCTACAATGTAAATTTCTTACCTACGTTTCATCTTTATCTCAACTCTTTCTTCCTCTTGCTCACTCTTTCCTGTTCCCCTTGGCCCCTCACTCTTCCTCAAAGACATGAGCTTGTTTCTACCTTTAGGTCTTCTTTTATGCTTTCTTTCAAAGTACTACCATTTCCTCATGCTATTCTTGTCTTTGTTCAAATATCAGTAAATCCTTGCCTCATTCATATAACATTCACTATTATCAACTCTATTTCTATCCTGCTTTAATATCTTCATACCACTGTTTGTTATTAAACTGTTTCTTGTCTGTTTCTTCAGGAGTTTGAGTTCTATGAAGGCAGATACTTTGTGCTTTTAGCTTTTATAGCATGTACTAAACCAAGGTCTTGAAGTAAATGTTGTTTAACAAATATTTATTAAATAGATATATAAATAATCCAATTTTTTGGCATATCACCTTTGGGAGTATCTTAGTAGATGTTTGTGAACCTTTGATTCTCTAAGGTCCTCAGAAATCTTGCTTAGAGGATAACATTAAAAAAAATTTTTTTTATATCTCCCAGAGTTTATTTCGAGTTGTTTCTGCACATGTCATGGGAAATTTATAGTATTACAGTTACATAAACCCACATTCTTATTATCTCTGCACCTACATTATATTTTAAAATTTCACTAAAGATAATAAATATAATGGCCAAGAGGAGAGCTAGAGCTGTAGGGGGATAGAGACAGTGGGAGAGAAAGTGATGGTATTTTTAAAAATATGAGCTTTAATATTCCCTCCAGCTGAAGTACAGAAGAAAAGGAAGGTTGTTTTAAAAAGGAATTGAGAAAGGAAATGAAAAACTGATTTAAGTTAGGACTGTAGAATCAGATTTCTAGATTTCAATTCTGCCTTTGTCACTCTTCAGCTATATAATCTGAAACAGGTTACTGAATTTCTTTCCTCATGTATACAGTGAAGATAGTGATAGTATATTCTTCATATTGTCATTGTGAAGATAAATGAGCTGACGTGTGCAAAGCATTTAGAGCAGCTCCTGCTACATCATATGTGTTAGTTACTATTTATGGTGTCCACAATTCTTATTGTTGTTGATAGTGTCATAGTTATTATTATTAGCGATCATTAGAGAAAGCTGGATAATACATTTCCATGTAGTTTCTATTCATGTGGACTAATTGGATGAAGTTTGAATATCCACCTATAAGATGCTATCAAAATATTTTAAAAGAAAAATAAAATTTGTAGGTGGTCATCTCTCTGCAAATGAAGTATATAAGCTCTGGCTCAAGGATTTCATGATAACTACTCTGTTTATGCAGATACTGGAGTAGCCAAGGCTGATTTGTTTAGTCATCACCAGCCAGTAGGCGGAAGTGAATGAAGGAAAAGCAACACAGATCACAGTGTTAGGATTACTTCAAATTCTAAAACATTCTGCATTTTGATACATATATAACCTTAATTTAAATATTCTAAAATTTACTTTTAAAGCTGGCTAAAATCTTTCTATCTGAATTCAGACTGAAGAGCAACTTTTATCATTATGCACAATATTCTAAATGCATTATATTTTGCTAGATGGAGGACATTATTGAGGATATAATCGGTATGGACCCAAGTTTTAAAGAGGAAGGAACAGATTCTCCTCTGCTAATGCAAAGAACAGTAAGTGTTTCCAGACCTGAGGAGGTCAGTGAGATTAAAATCAATAATAGCACCTGATGACAAAAAAAGAAATTTCATTTGATTAGCAAATGGTGTTTTCTTCTGCCCTTTTGAAGCTGGTACAGAATAGATAAACATTTAAAAAAATATTTATTGGTGCAGGAAAAATGAATAATTTTATAGGGCTTATACTATTCTATCTATCTATCTACCTAATCTCTATAAACATCCATCTAATTACATATCTTATCTGCTATAGCATTTTCTGTGAAATCTTCAGATTTCCCATTTGAAGCACAACATATAATAATACCATCATGAGTTCATGGCTAAATTTTAACTGTTTTACCATTACTAACAGCTACCAGATTCAGAGGGTCTATACCTTATAGAGAAAGGAAAAAATTATAACACAATATAACTTTACTTTTGAGCCAAAAATCAAAGGTTAAAGATGAAGTGAAGAAAGGTAGAAGAGGCCTCACACTACTTTAAGGCATTTAGACAGACTTCTGTGTTGAAATCACAAATTCCTGGAATAATAAGCAGGGAAGAGATAAGATAATATCTCTTTGATTGCTGTTGCCTTCTCATTGTTCATTTATTAATCTCTAGAATCTGTAAAGGGTGTACAAACTCTTTCTACACATTTTGAAGGGGTTGTTATTGGCTCATTTATGGTTTTAGAGCTTTTAGAAAATGAGAAAAATTATGAAAGATTTTGATTTGTTACTTTAAACATTTCATTTAAAGAAAGTGAATTCTGACTGTATTGTGTAGTGTAGATTCTGTTCATCAGTAAATCAGTGGGCTGAGTTGTGTAAATGTTGATAATGAACATTTTAAACCTAAAACTTTAAGAAAAGTTTGGAGAAAGCATCCCTCTTCTATTTATTAATTCCCAAATAGACTACAAAAAAAGAGAATTATATCTTTCCTCCTTTTCTCTGGTACAAAAGACTTCCACTTTATAACAAGTCACTAACACCAGTGTTATCAGACAAAGATCAAATGAGGTTAAAAATCTAGCTTTTTAATTGAAAGTTTATTTTTTTGTGAGTTTTTTGTTTGTTGTTTGAATGATGTGACAATTCTTTTTACCTCTTCTGTTTTCAGATTTCAAGAAGTATATTGACAACAAATTTGACTAATTCTCTACATAAATATGTTATTTATACTAATTTTCTCCATCTAATCCCACAGCATAAGGTCACTATTTTCTTAATCATTATTCAACTTTTGGGTTTGAGGAAATGATACTAATTTCTTTCAATCTTCTCTTCCTTGTATGTGGTACTTATTTCATTGAAATTGTATGCTGAAACATTCTCTTTATCAAATTATCTTACTTGTTTTGTAGTGGTTGCATAGATTGCTTATTCAGTGCAAACTGGTGACAATGATGATTGGGAATTTGTTTTTTGTAAACAGAATGTGGATTTCCCAGGTGGCACAGTGCTAAAGAATCCACTTACTAATGCAGGAGACACAGATTTGATCCCTGGGTTGGAAAGATCCCCTGGAGGAGGGCACAACAACCCACTCCAGTACTCTTGCCTGGAGAATTCCATGGGCAGAAGGAGCCTGGTGGGCTACAGTCCATAAGGTCTCAAAGAGTTGGACATGACGAAGTGACTTAGCATAGCACAGCGCAGCGTACAGAATGTACTTCTAAAAAGATAGATACTACTGGCCTATGTGTATTCATATAAAGAAGTATCTGCTGGTGGCCAACCAACAATTTTTGATAAATCAAGAAGCAAGATATAACACCAAGTGGTTCAATTAACCAAAAAATTATTCGATATTTGTTGTATGCAAAGCACCATACATGTGCTATAGGAAACTAAAAGTTGAGTGAGACACTATTTAAGAGACCACTTGATGGTGAGTCAGTGAGGTGAGGCACACCTGAGAGGCAGTGAGGGAAAGAATATGGATCTCAGTATTAACCCAAGTTGTCATCTAGGTATTGTATAAGTCACTTAACTTTTCTTTACTTTCTTCTGTGTTATGAGAATAATTAAAAATATTTATTGCCAATACTGTTTTATATTAAATCTTAGTAGATCACACACACACACACACACACACACACACACACACACGTATATATATATATATTTAATGCTAGTCAGAGTGTCGCCCTGGAGTTTGAGTAAAGCAGAAACCTTGCTAAATTGAGACATTTCTGAAATACTTTAGGAAAAGATGACATTTGAAATACAGTTATGAAGGAAAGTTAAGATTTTAAGAGGTAGACATGAAGGCAGCAAAGTAGCAAGAAAAGAGGACAGCATAAGAAAAGGCAAGAAGTGAGAAAAAAGAGAATGTGTAAGAATAGCTGGTAGCGCAGAGATCGGAAATTCTGAAAGATTTTTATAGTTCATGTGGGTAAAAATAAAGACCTGTTAGATTCAGAGGAATGCTTTGAGTAAGCATTTTAGCCAGTGAACTTTTGGTTTTAGATGATAGAACCTGGCTTATATGGGGTGTAAGTATGAAAGGAATTTGTTGGCTCATCTCATCCATAAATTCCTAAGTAATATTGCATGCGAACATCCCTCCATAAGTTTGCCTTTGTTCTATACTGGCTTTATTCTCAGCTATTGAACAGACAATCTCACAGCTTATTCCTAGCCATGCACACAGTTTGTCCTTGCTAACCCAGCTGTTTTTTTTAGACATCCACTCTTTGACAAGGAAGAGGAAGTTTCTGATTAATTTAAGCCAACCCTGGTGGCCCCATTTCCTTAGCCAGAGATTGTTTTAAGAATGAGCTTGTGTTGCAGTTCTGGAGCTTTAGCAGGTTACTGGGGTCTTCTAGGAATTTACTTCAGTCTTTAAAGGAGACCCACCAAAGAGAAGGTTTTGTCTCTCTATGATGTTGTAAGACAGTGTGACTTATGTGGCCATTTGATTGCCCAGAAGATAAATAAACTGAGGAAAAACAAAAGGTACAGAGAGGAAAATCCAAGAGGAATGCAAATAAATACTGCTTATATGCCCCTGGAGAATTCTTTACCTATGGATTGCACATATCATGTAAGATTTTTTTTCCTTTATTTTGTAAGCTAATTGTGTCAGGATTTTATGATTGTCATAACCAAATGTACACTGATAGATACATTCAGTCAGACTTAAAAACTTAAAAAAGGAGAGCTCCTTTTTTCTTTAGTTCTAGTTAAATCTCTGAGATAATTCTTTTGGGAGCAATTTTTGTCACTTTTCTATCTCTCAGACAATTTTTCTGGATCTTGGGCCTACCCTAGAGTGACTTAGCAGCAGCAGCAGCCAAAATAAACTATCTAGATTAAGACTGAAACTAGGAGTATAGGAATTATTACCATAATTCAATAAAAACTATTATTAAAAAAATAATTATTCTTAATGTCTCACCTACTATACCACAGGCACATTGCCAATTATTTTACATATAATCTCTAGTTATCATAGAGACTGCAATGTCCAAGGGGAAATAAGGATTCCCTGGTAGCTCAGATGGTAAAGAATCCACTCGCAAGGCAACTGGGGTTCAGTCAGATCCCCTAGAAAAGGAAATGGCAACTCCCTCCAGTATTCTTGCATGAGAAATTCCAAGGACGGAGGAACCTGGTGGGCTGCAGTCCACGGGGTCTCAAAAGAATCAGACACAACTTAGGGACTAAACAACTGGGGCACTCTATTGACTGTGCTATTAGCCACGCTGGAGTTCTTTTGCTGTGACTTAAACAGAAAATCTTGAGTGTCACTTAGCCAAGATTTATCCCAGGACCACTGCATAGAGTAAGATTAACTAAAATAAGTTAGGATGAGTTAACTCATATTTTAATTTCTGTTGGTGGAAAGCTTGGAAGCTGCTCTGGGGTAGCTTGGACCACTTATGGTGGTCCTTCAGATTTCCCCAGATTGAATGGAACAGTTCAGGGTTTTCACAGTTCAACTTAGTCCAAGTTTTTCTGACACAGAAATGAATATTGTATGATTAGTGACTAGACTCAGAATACTTAAGGAGAAGTTACCTCTTAATTTTTATTTAAACAAGAGAGCTAGCTACTTGCCTATTAGTTCTTACTGCAACAATTGTGTAAATTGGACTGAAAAGACCCAAAGTGCAAGAAACATTCAGCCAAGTCAGCTGTGCTTTCATCAACACCAAACCTCTCAGTTTCTCAGTCTTCTTGGGGTCAATGGTATTTCTCCCCTTACTATCCAGCCATCCTAAACATGATGATATCCCAGATCTCATTGTGTGTTTTTCTATTCTATAGCATTTTTCTTTCATATTTTTTGACCATTATGTTCCATTTTTTTTTTTCAGTGCACCTAGTCTAATTTCTTACTTCAACAATTGCTCAGGCTTGTGGAGACTCCAAGTTAATTGACTCTATCACTCTTTTCAGTAGCTATTATTTCCCACTCATGACATTTTGAAATTTCTTCCTTAACCTATTCTTGGTTAAGCACTATAACCATTTCTTTCGCAAACACTCTTAACATATCCCCATTTTTCTTCATTTTCCTTTCCTGACAAAAGCCCAACCCTGACTAAACTTATTTTTCATCTTATTCCACATCTTTACCTGAGCAGCAGAATGGATAAAATTTCACTACATTGCTCATAGTACTCACCTCCAATACATCACCAAAATTTCATAGGGGCTTTCATTACTACCAGACAATACTACAGCTATACCTTGGTTAAAATTCTCATTAATAAGGCATTAATCTACTTTATCTTCTCAAATCTCCACCATTCTCCATGTGCTAGCTGATTTCTCTATCATAACATATTTCAGAGAGAAAATATATAAAATCAGATTAGGACTTACTTGTTAACTTTGTATCATAAATTCGACAAAACCACCAGTATCTGTTTTGATTTCTCTGCCATCCCTTCTATTTGAATCGAATTGGCCCAGCTCATAACCTAAAGCTGGTCCAACTACTTGTGTCCTACATCCCACTAATTCTTACCTTTGCAAATACTTCCCTCTTTAAATACTGCTCCTCCTATATCATTAGTCTATTATGATGTATTGGATTACAAATATCAGCATTACACTTGCCTTTATTAAGATTCCTCAAAAATAAACCAAATCAAAGGGTTGTCTTTGAATACAGTTCCTCTCTGGCTACCACACTATTTCATGATTCCACTACCTCCCTCCCAAATGTCTCTGCTTCCATTTTTACCCTGATTGCATTTCCTCACCTCCCCTTCTCTACTGTCCAGTACAGCTATGTCCCTTATAATTCCAAAAGAGCTCTTAAAACCAACCAATACTGAAGCCAATAGTAAATCTCCATTCTCACCAAACTTGATTTCTTTGTGGCCTTTGCCACGTTTGACCACTCTCTCCTTCTTGAAGTATTAACTGGGATTCTGTGGCACCATATTTTTTTGCCTTTTCATCCACCTTGCTGGTTCTTTCTCTTCTAATAGACTTTTAGATGCTAAAGTGCTCCTAGGCCCAGAATTTAATCTTCTTTTCTCATGTACCTGTATGTTTCATCGGTAATCTCAACCCTTCTCTGGCCTAGCTCTCTCCGCTAATGCTAGATTCACATGTCTTACTACTACCCTAACATCTTTTGTTCTTCCAAAAGAAGTCTCAAACTTAATACGACTGAAAAGAAATATTTTTTCCCCTCCCTACCTGTCTAGAACTACCCTCCCTCAAAAAGTCATCCTTCTATGTATGGCAAAACCAATACAGTATTGTAAAGTAAAATAAAGTAAAAATAAAAATTAAAAAAAAAAGTCATCCTTCTTCATTCTCTTACTCCCACATCCCCACATTTATCAGTATGCTGTTCTAATCAGGATCCAAGATTTCCTGAATCTCACAACTTAGCAGCTGTTCTACTGAAACACTTTTCTAGGCTAACATCATCTCTTACTTGAATGTCAGAAACTGACTCCAACCTAATTTCTCTGCTGCTTCTGACCCCTGTACAGCTGTGGATCACACAGCAGCCAGAATGATCTTCACACAGCAAAAATCAGATCCTGTTTCTCCTTGCTTAACTTTTTGCTAACTTCCTGAAATCCTCAGAGTATAACCAAGACACTTCATAGTCAGCACTTCCTTTTAACTTTAGGCCCTGGTCTTGATAGCCTTTTTCCTGCTCACTGAATGTGACATGCATGTTATCATTTTAGGACTCTTGAACTTCCTTTTTTAGGCTTGGAATGGTTTTGTCCCAGATCTTTGGATGACTGTCTTTTTATGCCTCAGATCTTTAGTCAATATCAACTTGTCAGAGAGGCCTTCCGCAATAACCTGAGCAGAAAGACCCCATCCCACACATCCTACATCAGTATCTTATTTAATTCCCTCTGATGGTTAGGATTAGAGTTACAAAAATTATTTGGTTTATTATATTATTTACCCATTTATTGTCTATTCCCACCCCTAGAATGTGAACTCCTTGAAGTTGGTGATTTTGTCTGCCTTATTCATTGCTGTGTCCCTCAAGCTGAGAAAGTAATCTGTTCATTAGTTTATTCGCAGCACCCAGTATAATGCCTAGCAAATGATAGGTGTTCAGCAAATACATATGAAATAAATATTTTAAAATTCACACATAATATTTTTTAAAGTTGTTTCCATTATGCATTACCATTTAGAAAATTTTTTAATGGGCATAAGTAGCAATAAGGATAACAGTAGTAATGATAGCTACTATGCCTTGGGTACTTGCTGTGGGACAGGAATTGTATAAAATACTTTTCATGAAAATTTAATTACTACAACAAACATGTGAGATAGAAACTATTACCTATTAGCATTTTGCAAATGAGAAAAGAGGCTTAGAGAAGTTCAGTAACTGACTCAAACTCATACAGTTAGTGAATGTCAGGGTAGGGGTTTGAATCCAATCCTGTATGATACCAGACGCAATAATCTTACCCACTCTGCTGCACTAGTAGCTTCAGAAGAAGTCATTTAATAGAACTGTAAGAATCTTAGGATCTGAAGGGACCTTAGCCTGATCTGACCCTCTGCCACATTCCAGCCAAAGAATTGTTAGCTTCTGAGTTTAAACCTGTCTCTCTATAACTTCTACCCTTTGGTCTTCATTTCACCTCTTCCTTTCAAAGATGGTTGTGCATAGTAACTTATTTATTTTATCATAGATGGGTATTTTTCAATCATAGCTTTGTAAATGCTGGTGGCACTTGGCAATCTCAGTAAACTATTATAGTTCAAGACTATTTCAGAGACAGAGATTGAGTAAATATTAACAACCCCCTGTGCTTGGTTGGAACTTGAAAGGACTGCGTAACACCAGCAAGCAAGCTTTTGTCAATCACAGTCTAGACCAGATTAGACTTAAAGTCCAAGGAAGAACCAAAGTTCACCTTAGAAGTTTCTGCATAGCTCTCCCAGTTATTGTTTGCAAGTGTAAGGAAAAGAAAATGATGAAGGAGAAAGAGAAAACCATTGCTATTGTGAAGGTTATAGACACTTCAAAGTTAAAACTGGTGAGCAAGTGCATTTTGGAATTCTTTCACTGTTTGGAGATGAAACCACCTTAAATACTGAATTTAAACTTTATAAACTAGTAGTCAATAAAATAAGGTATGTAGAAGTTGAGCTTTGAAAGTGTAATTTATAATCTGCTGTATTGACAAGCTTGTTTTCTTACAAGATAGTTTTTTAATGCTCTGGCTATAGTAAAAATATTTTGTAGTCTAGTTAAAAATTGTTTAAAATGCTCTTTTATTTGAACTTTTTTTTCAAAAAGTGAGGGTTCCATTAATTATGTGCTGTAGTGTTTACATTAAATTACTATTCTCATTAATTTAGTACTAAGTAGATTATGTATATGTATAAAAAATAGATTCCCTCTACATAAGAAATATATGATGCAAAAGCAGTTTCTGTGTTACCATTCTCTGTTTTGTATTTTATCTTTTCTATTTGTGTTTTGAGCCAGCTGGTCAAGGACAGGAATCTCCCACTCCCGCCCAACAGATTATTTTTATTCACTTATAATAGAACAAAAAAATAATAACTCAGTGGGACTTCTCTTTTCAATGTTTATCATTCAAACCTCATAGCCCTGCTTCAACAAAGAAAATAAAGTCAGAGAAAGATCAATTGTGAGTGTCCTAAAACTGGAAAAATCTAGTTTACCATGTTTAAATGAATAAACACACAAAAGGAAATAAAATAATCTTTTAAGTGCCAGTTTTTATGTGTGCTTACATTGTGTGATATACATGGTCCTACAGTGCTCACTCTTTATTCCTGAAGTTTATCTTCTTTCTATGCCTACAGTTATTCTATCTAATAGTCTAATGATCAGTTTTGCCATTTTGCATTCACAATAAATTTTTTCAGAGAAAAGCAAAATAGGGAACACAAGCAACCTAAAATTTCCCCTCATTTTCCCATGAAACCCCACTAAATATTTGATATAGATATAGAAATATAGATATCACACATGCACATCTATGTATGGGTTTATAAGTTTTTTTCTTTTTGTATTTATTCTGAAAAATTACCTGGAAATATAATAGGTAAGTATAGAGATGATTTTCTTTCATTTTCTGTATTTATAATGAGATTATCTGGGAGAGAGATACGTGATACACACAACATGTGCACACACATATATAATATATAAAACATGTGCATATTGTATATGTGTGTATATATATGTATCTATACACACACAAATGCACATGTATGTATCTCCAGAAAATTATCGGTTTTAGATAAATAATCAATTTTCAGAAACATGATGAGTATATACTATGGTACCCTCTCCCTTGCTGAGTGATTATAAATGAAGAGGGGTGAAACAATAAAAACAAATTAAGTTATTAAATTTGTAGTAAAGTTTTCCAGTACTATAGTGTTTTGGTGAAGAAAAATAATAAACCAGGGTGCCATAAGGGAGAGTGTTGGAGATGGTTTGAATCTTAAGTTGAGCCTGCAGATTGTATTTTGATATTTAAAGAAGGTATGAGGACATGTGAAGTGCAGAAAATAGCAGTGGCAAAGAATAATACTGAGATAAATATTCTCCAATGGCTTCCAACATTTTGTTTTCAAAATACTTTTTACAATTAAAAATGTTAAGGCAGGGTCCCTTCCACAATTGGATAGGTAGGAAAGAATCTATCCTCTGTGTTAGACCTAAATTTTAACCCTAAGTCTTCTATTTATTACAACTGTATGGTCTTGAGATAATTACTTAGTATTTCAGACTTTTAATTATTTATATTTAACATGGGAACTATGAGACTTCACTCATAAATTTGTTATAAAGATTACTTGAAATTCTGCTATTTGTTATTACTATGAGACATGCTTAGCTGAATATCAGGCATATAATAAAAACTCAACTGTCTATGACTTTGCATATATATGCTATGATAATGCTTGTATTTTATTATCTTTAAAAAATTCTTCATATGTGGATTCATAGATTCCATTTGACAACATTCTATCCTCTTTCTTCCTCACTCCCACTGGAGTGGAAAATCTATTTTTGGACATAGTCTACATATTTGTATGTGGTGATGAGAAATCTTTCAGAACTTGTTAGTAGTAGTAAATAATATTGACTAGATAATGTGGGACCATTGAATGAGGTTTTTGAAAACTAGACACGAGTTTGAGCTTAATATATGAGCTAAAGGGGAGAGACTTAGATTTCATGCTTTTTGAGCTAGGAGAGATCAGAAGAAAGTTGTATTTCAAAACATGTTTGTCTGAGAGGAGCATTTGGGAACTAATTGAGAGGAATGCTGGAAGGAAGGACATAATTTAGGCCAAGACCTTGAGGATCTTGAGATGTGGGAGTATGGAAGAAAATTTAAACTGACCAATGATTTAATCAGTCAGTACTAAAGAAAATCAACTTTGAATATTCATTGGAAGGACTGATGCTGAAACTCCAATACTTTGACCACCTGATGTGAAGAGCCAACTCATTGGAAAAGACCCTGATGCTAGGAAAGATTGAAAACAAAAGGAGCAAGGGGTGGCAGAGGGTGAGATGATTAGGTAGCATCACCCACTCAATAAACATGAATTTGAGCAAACTCCAGGAGTTAGTGTCTTTCATAGCTCGATTGGTAAAGAATTCGCCTAGAATTCAGGAGACCCCGGTTCAATTCCTGGATCTGGAAGATCCACTGGAGAAGGGAGCTACCCACTCCCATGTTCTTGGGCTTCCCTTGTGGCTCATCTGGTAAATAATCCACCTGCAATGCAGGAGACCTGGGTTTGATCCCTGGGTTGGGAAGATCCCTTGGAGAAGGGAAAGGCTACCCACTCCAGTATTCTGGCCTGGAGAATTCCATGGACTGTAGTCCATGGGGTCACGGATTGGGACACAACTGAGCGACTTTCACTTTTCAGGAGTTAGTGTAGGACAGAGAAGCCTGGTGTGCTGCAGTCCATGGGGTTGCAAAAAGTCAGACACAACTTAGTGACTGAAAAACAATGAACAGAATAACTTAAAAGAAAAAAAATATCATAACTAGGTAATCAGTTCAGTTCAGTTCAGTTGCTCAGTCGTGTCTGACTCTTTGCAACCCCATGAATCGCAGCACCCAGGCCTCCCTGTCCATCACCAGCTTCCGGAGTTCACTCAGACTCATGTCCATTGAGTCAGTGATGCCATCCAGCCATCTCATCCTCTGTCGTCCCCTTCTCCTCCTGCCCCCAATCCCTCCCAGGAGAGGGAAGAAGCCAAACTGAAAAAAATATATGTGGAATTTAGGTCAGATCATATATGTTTTCCTTTATTGTATTTGGCCTGATGAGTGTAAATGGATATATGAAAAATTAATTCTCATAGGGAAGTACTGATTTTAAACAGGCAAAGAAATATTTTTCTATAGTTGGAAGTTGTTGCCTTCTCACAAACTAATAATTTTTAAAAAATGGGATTGAATTTTATCAGATAGTTTTTAAAATCTGTTGAGATGATCATATGGTTTCTTTTTCTCTCTTAACATCATAAAATACATTTCTGGGAAACCCAATTTGATTATGGCAATTTACCTTGTTTATATTCTCTTGAATTTAAATAAGTAATAATATTTTGCTTAAGATTTATAGTCATGAATAAAATGTTTCTGTAATATTTTTTCTTATAATGTTTTCATATGGTTTCAGTCTCAATGAATTGGAACATATTCTGTCTTGTCTCTATTGTCTGGAAATGTTTGTACAAAATTGAGATGGCATGTTTCCTGAAAATGTGACGGTCTTGCCCATAAAACTGTCTAACTCAGATATTTTCTTGCATAATATGTTTAAAGTATTTTTTTATTTCTTCAGTAATCATAAGACTATTCAAGCTTGAGATGCTATTAATTATTATGTAGTCAGTTCTACTAAATAATGTTTTTCTAGAAATTTATGTATTTCACCTAAGCATTCACAGTTATTAGAAAATTATTGTAGGTAATCTCTCTTATCTTTTTTTTTATTATGGTAAAATATGTTTAACATAAAATTTGCCATCCTAAACATTTTAAAGTGTACAATTCAGTGGCATAACATAGATTCACAATGTTGAGCAACCATTATCACTATACACTCACAGAGATTTTTCATTCTTCCAAACAGAAAACATTACAAAAAGTCACCAATTAAATAATAACTCCCTATTTTCCTTATGTCCAGACTTTAATAACCTTTATTCTCCTTTCTATCTGTATAAATTTGCCTATTCTAGGTATCTCATGTAAGTGGAATCATATATTTGTCCTTTTCTGTCAGCTTATTTCATTTAGCATAATGTTTTCAAGATTCATTAATATCGTAACATGTATTAGTACTTCATTTCCTTTTATGGCTGAGTAATATAACATAATATGTACGGTATATTTCATTCATCCACTATCCACATTTCATTTCTCCGTTATTCATTCATCTATTGATGGGCATTAGGATTGTTACTACCCTTTGGCTGTTTAATGCTTCTACGAACATTTGTGTGCAAGTATCTGTTTGAGACTCTACTTTTGACTGTTACTGGTAATATCTAGAAGTGAGAAATTGATAATAAGCTAATTTATGTTTAAATTTTGAAGAACTGTCATACTATTTTCCACAGTGGCTGCACCATTTCACATTCTCAGCAGCAAGGCACAAGGGTAAAAGTTTCTCTACATCCTCACCAAAACTTGTTTTCCTTTCTTTTCATAACAGTCATGTTAATGAGGATAAAGTGGTAAAACATTGTGGGTTTGATTTATATTTCCCTAATGACTATGATGTTGAGTATATTTCAGTGTCCTTACTGACTGTTTAGAAGTCTTTTTTGGAGAAATGTCTATTTAAGTTCTTTGCTCATTTTTTAAAATTGGAATGTTTTTGTTGCTGTTTCTGTGAGTCATTGGAGTTTATGTAGCTAGATATTAATCTCTTAAAAGATAAAAGATTTATAAATAATCTCTCCCATTTTGTGGGTTTTCCCTTCACTCTCTTGATAGTGTCCTTTAATGTACAAAAGTTTTAAATTTTATGAAATCCAGTTTATCTGTTTTTGGTTGTTGCTGTTGCCTGTGATTTTGATATTATACCAAAAAATCATCACCAAACCAAATTTTTTATGAAGATTTTTCCCTTATCTTTCCTTCTAAGAAAGTTATAGCCTTAACTCATATGTTTAAGTTGTTGATCCATTTAGAGTAAATTTTGTTCATGGTCTAAGAGTCCAACTTCCTTCTGCATATGGCTCTCTAGTTTTTTCAAGATTATTTGTTGAAGAATTTGTCCTTTCCCCATTGAATAGTCTTGGCACCCTTAACCAAAAATCATTTGACCATATATTTGAGTAATAATTTATGGACTCCTATCCCACTCTCTATATGTCTGTCTTTATGTCAGTGCCACCCTGTTTTGATTACAGTTGTTTTGTATTAAACATTTTGTTTTGAAATATGGAAATTTAAGCCCTCCAACTTTGTTCTTTTCAAGGTAATTTTTACTATTCAGGGTTCCATGAGACTTCATATGAATTTTAGTGTGGGTTTTTATATTTTTGCAAAAACCACTGTTAGGATTTTAATATGGATTGGAGGCATTTGTTGATTGCTCTGGATAGTACTGCCCTCTTACTGATACTAAGTCTTCTCATCAAAAAACATGAGATATCTTTCCATTTCTTTATGTTTTCTTTAATTTCTTTAAGCAATGTATTTTTTAGTTTTTGGTATCTAAATCTTTTCCTCCTTGGTTAAATTTATTCCCAAGTATTTTATTCTTTTTGATGTTATTGTTCATGAAATTGATTTCTTAATATCCTTTCCAGATTGTTCACTGTTAGTGTATAAAGATGCAACATATTTTTGCATGTTGATTTTTTATTCTGCCACTTTGCTGAATTCATGTATTAGCTTTCATACTGTTGTGTGCGTATGTGTATGTATGAATCTCATGATTTTCTAAATGTAAGATCATGTCATCTGTGAACAAAGACATTTTTACTTATACCTTTTCAGTTTGGATGACTTTCTTTTCCTTGATTAATTGCTGTGGCTAGGACTTCCAATACTATGTTAAAAAGAAATGGTGAAAGCAGGTATCCCAGTCTTGTTTGTTCCTGATCCTTGAGGAAAAAACATAAATCTAAGTTTTACTATGGTTATATCCCTCTTTGATTTAAAATATTATTTGTTTAGTCTTTATTCCTTTAGTTAGTCTTACAAGAGGCCTGTCAAGTTTGCTAACTGAAAAAAACAAAACAAAATTTTGTCTTTTGCATTGTTTTGTTTTTCACTGATTTATGTATGATCTTATATTACTATCTGCTTTACTTGCTTTGGGTTTTTTTTTGGGGGGGGCAATTTTTCTGACTTCTTGAAAAATATACTCAGTCTATCAAATTTCAAAATTTTATCTATTTTTTCTCATATTTAAGGGTATAAATTTCCTTCAAAACATTACTTTGCCATATTCCAGAAGTTTCCTTACATGT
Organism: Ovis aries; assembly: GCF_016772045.2. NCBI lineage: Eukaryota > Metazoa > Chordata > Mammalia > Artiodactyla > Bovidae > Ovis > Ovis aries. The sequence continues at coordinate 53,965,286 of NC_056057.1, forward strand.
GTTTTCTGTATCTTTCATTTATTTTTGAATTCCAGTGTGATTTTGTCTTTACTCTTGAATCATTAAAAATTTTCTAAATATTTAGGTAATCAAGGACTCAATGAAATTTTTGAAGTTTTTCATTTTTTTTGCTTTTGTTTTTAGTGATAAGTTTTTGGTGATCAATACTTATATATGTTCTGTATGTACTTGGAAAATACTGGGTTTTCTGTAATTTTTAGATACAGAACTATAAACATGTCTACTAGGACAGGATTTCACTTTTATTATTCAAAACTAGAACATTACTGATTATTTTTGTCTACTTGACCTTTCAAAAATAGGAAGAAATGTCTTAAAATCTTTCATTACTATGATGGATTTATTCATTTTTCCTTGTAGTTTAAACATTCTGCCTCATATTTGCTTCCCATACTATGTTTCCCTATTGTCTCTACTGTCTGGAAATATTTGTACAAAATTCAGATGGTATGTTTCCTGAAAATGTTACAGTCTTCCCTATTTTATTAGGTACACATCTGCTTATAATTGCTGTGCCTCTCTAGAGAATTGAATTCTTTATTTTTAAATAGTGACTGTCTCTATTCCTAATAATTTTTCTAATTTTAGTCTATTTTCTCTGATATTAATAGAGCTGCATCAGCTTCCTATGGTTATAATTTGCTGGGCATATCTTTTCCCATCTTTTAAATTTCAGTCTTGTGTGTTCTTTTGTAATGCAGCTGTGTCTCTTGTAAACTACATAGATCTAAACACTATCTTTTAACTGAACTGTCAAACTTTTAGCTGAGAAATTTGACCTATTTACATTTATTATCACTATTGATATTTTTTCACCTGTTTTTCTCATTTTTAAAAAATTATGTATGTCACATATTTTAATATGTTTTTCTTTAGTACTTTTTCCCTTTTTACCACTTTTACAGTCATTCACTTCCTTACCACTCCAACCCTATCATACTGATATTATCTAGATTTAATATGGAATTATAAGGTCATATCAGTTCAGTTCGGTCACTCAGTCATGTCCGACTCTTTGTGACACCATGGACTGCAGCATGCCAGGCCTCACCGTCCATCACCAGATCCCTGAGTTTAGTCAAACTCATATCCATTGAGTCCATGATACCATCCAACCATCTCGTTCTCTGTCGTCCCCTTCTCCTCCCGTCTTCAATCTTTCCCAGCATCAGGGTCTTTTCCAATGAGTCAGTTCTTCACATCAGGTGGCCAGAGTATTGGAGTTTCAGCTTCAGCGTCAGTCCTTCCAATGAATATTCAGGACTAATTTCCTTTAGGTTGGACTGGTTGGATCTCCTTGCAGTCTAAGGGACTCTCAAGAGTTCTACAACATAATTCAAAAGCATCAATTCTTTGGTGCTCAGCTCTCTTTATAGTCCAACTCTCACATCCATACATAACTACTGGAAAAACCATAGCTTTAACTAGACGGACCTTTGTTGGTAATGTCTCTGCTTTTTAATATGCTGCCTAGATTGGTCATAACTTTTCTTCCAAAGAGCAAAGATCTATTAATTTGATGGCTGCAATCACCATCTGCAGTCATTTTGGAGCCCCCAAAAGTAACATCTGTCACTTTTTCCATTGTTTCCCCATCTATTTGTCATGAAGTGATGGGACCAGATGCCACGATCTTACTTTTCTGAATGTTGAGCTTTAAGCCAACTTTTTCACTCTCCTCTTTCACTTTCATCAAGAAGCTCTTTAGTTCTTCTTCTCTTTCTGCTATAAAGTGAAAGTGAAAGTGAAGTCGCTCAGCCTTGTCCGACTCTTTGCAACCCCATGGACTGTAGCCTGCCAGGCTCCTCCATCCATGGGATTTTCCAGGCAAGAATACTGGAGTGGGTTGCCATTTCCTTCTCTAGGAGATCTTCCCAACCCAGGGATTGAACCCGGGTCTCTCACAGTATAAGCAGATGCTTTACCATCTGAGCTACCAGAGAAGTCCAGGGTGGTGTCAACTGCATATCTGAGGTTATTGCTATGTCTCCCAGCAATCTTGATTCCAGTTTGTGCTTCATCTAGCCCAGCATTTCTCATGATGTACTCTGCATATAAGTTAAATAAGCAGCATGACAATATACAGCCTTGACTTACTCCTTTCCCTATTTGGAACCAGTCTGTTGTTCTATGTCCAGTTCTAACTATTGCTTCCTGACCTACATATAGATTTCTCAAGAGGCAGTTCAGGTGGTTATATAGTTTATTTTATTTTTATCTTGATTCTCGTATTCTCTTTTAGACTACAGCCACTTTACCATGATGTTTAATATTCTATTTATAACATGTTTTATTTATTTATATCATATTTACTTCATCCCAAACTGTCTTCAGTGTTTTTATTTGTGGGTAAGCATTCTTAAGCATTTTATATTTCTCAGAATATTTTATATCATGACCTCACATGTAGATGATATTGGGCTGGATATAAAACTCTGTGTTTTAAGATCTTTTTATTCACGTTCTTTTTTCATTTGTTTTGCTATTTAAAATGTTTATGTTAATAAAATTCTTATTCCTTTGAACATAATCTCTTCTTACTATCATGCTTCTACATTTTCTCTTTGTCATTGTACATTCCTAAGTTTAACTGTAATGCATCAGGATGTAGGTTTTCCTTCTTTGATATTCTATAGGCCCTTTGATTTTTAAGTCAAAGTGAAACAACAAAATAAGATGAGATTAAAGACAATAGTTTCATCTTTGATTTAGTGTTAACTCTGGAATACATATCTATTCTTTCTTATTTTCTTCCTTACAATTTTTATTTTATTCTCTCCCTGACTCTCCTAATACCTATCTATATTTTAGTTCTAATAATTTTGTCCTTCATACTAATTAGATTTTATTTTATATGTTTGGTTTCTTGGTCCTTCATCCTTCTGAGAGATTAATTTGATTTTCATAATTTACTAATTCCTTTATTTCTTTCTCAGTTTATGTATTATGCTATTTTTCCATTTTATGGTTTTCTTCTTTTTTCAGGTATTATATTTTCATGTCTCCTATTCATGACCACGTTGGCCATTTTTATGTTTACTTGTTCTTATTTTAGATTATTATTGTTGTTGTTTAGTCACTCAGCAGTGTTTGACACTTTTGTGACCCCATGGACTGTGACCCACCAGGTTTCTCTGTTCATGGGATTTCTTAGGCAACAGTACTGGAGTGGGTTGCCATTTCCTTCTCCAGGGAGTCTTCCCAATTTGGGGATCAAACTCACATTTCCTGAACTAGGAGGCAGATGCTTTACCACAAAGCCACCAGGGAAGCTCCATTTTAGACTATAAATTATTGCAAACATCATCCTTTATTTCTTTAGACTATGTATTAGATCAATTTTTAAAACTTGGTTTCATGTAATCTTTTTTTTTTCCTAAAACTTTTGCTTTTGATGTTATTTCTAACATTACATGTTGCTTAACTTTTAAAATAATCATTTTTCTTGAATGCTTTGATATTTTGATCTGTAAGCTTGTTTTCTTTAGGGAATACTGGCTACTGTGAAAGGTAGTGTTTGTATGGGCAGACCAGATCCCAGTCCATTTCAGTCTCTATGACCTTAGTAGGGAGATGTGAAAAATCCAGGGTAGAGAATTTTCAACACCAGGAATCACTTTTGGTCACTTCTCACTTCAAAATAGTTTCTTAGATCAAGCACTCACTTTTTTCTACAAGAAAGAATTGTCTAAGAAAAGACAAGATATGTTCTACCTTGCTGAAAATATTTTATAATAAATTCTTTACTAGGTGTTTTTAAAATTTGTTAGTTGTTTCTAATAATTATATTTCCCTATTGCTATGTCAATGATTTTGCTTTTCTGAAAAAAGTAATGATTTTTAACCAGAATAATAAATATTTCTTTATAAAATATCTATCCAGTTGCCTACTAGTCTGTAAGATAAAGCCAAGACTTAGAGTTTAATACCTAAGTAGGAAGCAACAGTTAGAACTGGACATGGAACAACAGACTGGTTCCAAATAGGAAAAGGAGTACGTCAAGGCTGTATATTGTCACCCTGCTTATTTAACTTATATGTGGAGTACATCATGAGAAACGCTGGACTGGAAGAAACACAAGCTGGAATCAAGATTGCCAGGAGAAATATCAATAACCTCATGTATGCAGATGGCACCACCCTTATGCCAGAAAGTGAAGAGGAGCTAAAAAGCCTCTTGATGAAAGTGAAAGAGGAGACTGAAAAAGTTGGCTTAAAGATCAACATTCAGAAAACGAAGATCATGGCATCCAGTCCCATCACTTCATGGGAAATAGATGGGAAAACAATGGAAACAGTGTCAAACTTTATTTTTTTGGGCTCCAAAATCACTGCAGATGGTGATTGCAGCCATGACATTAAAAGACGGTTACTCCTTGGAAGAAAAGTTATGACCAACCTAGATAGTATATTCAAAAGCAGAGACATTACTTTGCCAACTAAGGTCTGTCTAGTCAAGGCTATGGTTTTTCCAGTGGTCATGTATGGATGTGAGAGTTGGACTGTGAAGAAGGCTGAGTGCCGAAGAATTGATGCTTTTGAACTGTGGTGTTGGAGAAGACTCTTGAGAGTCCCTTGAACTGCAAGGAGATCCAACCAGTCCATTCTGAAGGAGATCAGCCCTGGGATTTCTTTAGAAGGAATGATGCTAAAGCTGAAACTCCAGTACTTTGGTCACCTCATGTGAAGAGTTGACTCATTGGAAAAGACTCTGATGCTGGGAGGGATTGGGGGCAGGAGGAGAAGGGGATGACCAAGGATGAGATGGCTGGATGGCATCATGGACTCGATGGACATGAGTCTGAGTGAACTCCGGGAGATGGTGATGGACAGGGAGGCCTGGCGTGCTGCGATTCATGGGGTCGCAAAGAGTCAGACACGACTGAGCCACTGAACTGAACTGAACTGAACTGAGATTATAACTTTGGTTTGTAGGCCTTTCCTGATATGCATGTAATCTTTAAATTTTCACTAACATTTTACTCATATCTTTGAATGGAGGAAAGGCTCTTTAGATTATGGGAAATATATTACATATTTTGAAACTGAAACGAATTGTCTAATCATATTTAAAAAGTAACTAGCCATTAACATGAAATAGAGTAGTACCTACAACATAAAATTAAATAGGATATTAATCATTATGCTTCAGGGCAAAAATTAGACAATAACACCCTCTTTCAACAACATATGAAATGACTCTAACATGGACATCACCAAATGGTCAGTACTGAAATTAGATTGATTACAGTCTTTGCAGTGGAAGATAGAGAAGTTCTATACAGTCAGTAAAAACAAACTGGGAGCTGACTGTGGCTCAGATCATGAACTCCTTATTGCAAAATTCAGACTGAAATTGAAGAAAATAGGGAAAAACAACTAAGCCATTCAGGTATGACCTAAATCAATCTGTTACAATTGCACAGTGGAAATTACCAATAAATTCAAGGGATTACATCTGATAGAACAGAGTGCCTGAAGGTCTATGGACAGAGGTTTGTAACATTGTATAGGAGACAGTGATCAAAACCATCCCCAAGAAAAAGAAATGCAAAATGGCAAAATGGTTGTCTGATAAGGCTTACAAATAGCTGGGAAAAGAAGACAAGTGAAAGGCAAAGGAGAAAAAGAAAGATATACACATCTGAATGCACACTTTCAAAGAATAGCAAGGAGAGACAAGAAAGCCTTCCTCAATGATCAATGAAAGAAATAGAGGAAAGCAATAGAATGGGAAAGACTAGAGATCTCTTCAAGAAAATTAGAGATATCAAGGGAATATTTCATGCTAAGATGGGCACAATAAAGGTATAATAAAAATATGGTAATAAAGAAATAAAGAATAAAGAAATGATATGGACCTAACAAGCAGAAGCTATTAAGAAGAGGTAGCAAGAATACACAGAACTATACAGAAGAGATATTAATGATCTAGATAACCACGATTGTGTGATCACTCACCTAGAGCCAGACATCCTGGAGTGGGAAGTCAAGTGGGCCTTAGGAAGCATCACTATGAACAAAGCTAGTGAGGTGATGGAATTCCAGCTGAGCTAGTTCAAATCCTAAAAGATGATGCTTTGAAAGTACTGCACTCAATATGCCAACAAATTGGGAAAACTCAGCAGTGGCCATAGGACTGGAAAAGGTCAGTTTTCATTTCAATCTCAAAGAAGGACAATGTCAAAGAATGTTCAAACTACTGCAGAATTGCACTTATTTCATACACTAGCAAAGTAATGCTCAAAATTCTCCAAGCTAGCCTTTCAACAGTAAGTGAACTGAGAACTTCCATATGTTCAAGCTGAATTTCTAAAAAGCAGAGGTATGAGAGATCAAATTGCCAACATCCATTGGATCACTGGAGAAAAGCAAGAGAATTCCAGAAAAACATCTACTTCTGCTTCATTGACTATGCTAAAGCCTTTGATTGTGTGGATCACAACAAATTATCGAAAATTCTTAAGGAGATGGGAATACCAGACCACCTTATCTGCCTCCTGAGAAACCTGTATGCAGTTTAAGAAGTAGCAGGTAGAACTGGACATGGAACAACGAAATTGTTCAAAATTGGGAAAGGAATACATCAAGGCTGTATATTGTCACTTGGCTTATTTAACTTATATGCAGAGTACATCATGCAAAATGCCAGGCTGGATGAAAAAGAAGCTGGAATCAAGATTGCAGGGAGAAATATCAATAACCTCATATATGCAGAAGACACTACCTTTATGGCAGGAAGTGAAGAGGAACTAAGTGCCTCTTGATGAAAGTGAAAGAGGAGAGTGAAAAAGTTGGCTTAAAGCTCAACATTCAAAAAACTAAAATCATGGCATCCGGTCTCATCTTTTCAAGGCAAATGGAGAAACAATGGAAACAGTGAGAGACTTTATTTTCTTGGGCTGTAAAATCACTACAGATGGTGACTGCCGCCATGAAATTAGAATACACTTGCTTCTTGGAAGTAAAGTTATGACCAACCTGGACAGTGTATTAAAAAGCAGAGACATTACTTTGCCGACTAAGGTCCATCTAGTCAAAGCTATGGTTTTTCCAGTAGTCGTGTGTTGATGTGAGATTTGGACCATGAAGAAGGCTGAGCACCAAAGAATTATGCTTTTGAACTGTGGTGTTGGAGAAGACTCTTGAGAATTCCTCAGACTGCAAGAAACCAAACCAGTCAATCCTAAAGGAAATCATTCCTGAAGGTTTATTGGAAGGACTGATGATGAACCTGAAGCTCCAATGCTTTGGCCACCTGATTCAAAGAAGTGGCTCACTTGAAAATATCCTGATGCTGGTAAAGATAGAAGGCATGAGGAGAGGGGATGACAGAGGAAGAGATGTTTGGATGGCATCACCGACTCAATGGACATGAGTCTGGTCAACATCAGGACATGGTGGAGGGCAGAAAAGCCTGGCATGCTGCAGTCCACAGGATTGCCGAGTCAGACACTACTGGAGCAACTGAAGAACAACCGAAGGTCAGGAGAAGATATTAATAGATATGTAATAGACCCACAGTTGAGCAGGATTGAATTCATTATCAGAACTCTAGCCCCATTTCTACAGAAAGGTGCATTGGGTATGGTCTGACCGAGTAATATTGACCCAGTGTAATGTTTTAGCTAGGAACCTATCACTTTATTGCTGCAGTGCAAATGTAATATGGCTCCTCTTAAACATTTCTGCTGTTTGCTACTGCTGCATTGAATCTATCTGATTTCAAGCTGTTTAGAGAAAAATGCCCTTTTCCTAGTTCTTTCCCCCTTCTTTCTCTCTCACTCCCTGTCTTTTTGTTCAGCATGTCATTATGTTTCTCAAAGACACAGTGCAAATGTACAATTCAGGTTGGTGATGCCTCCACTTATAACCAACAGGGTTTTCAAAAAAGACCTGGAAGCTTTAAAATTCTACATATATAGCTAAATGACTCACATGTTAGGGAAATGTGTGCTTTTAGAATTTGTTTCTAATTGCATTATTCTGATACTTACACTCATCATTTATCCAATTTGATAGGTTTCCTTGTCCCTATTTTTCAGATAAGGAAGTTTAGAGGGAATAAATATCTGAGTAGCTCAATTCTAATATCCAAGGTGCAAAAATACATTTTAAAACGATGTTGTTGTTCAGTCACTCAGTCATATCCAACTGTTTGCAACCCTATGGAATGCAGCACGCCAGACTTCCCTGTCCTTCATTGTTATATAATCAATGAATTTATATAAAATAAAGATGAGGAGACCTGCCAGAGTAAATAATGAAAAGAAACAATATATGAAAACATGCATCTTAACACCATATGCAATCTGTAATGTTCTTGTCGATATGCATATACACTTGTGTATTAGCCTGATTTCCACTGTATTTTCCAAGTATTTTTCCCTCAGAAATATACAATATTAATCACATAATTTAGTAGATTATTATTCCAGAAACTAATTTTTGTCTTCATGTGTCCTTTCTTCACGATTATTTTCAGTCTGATTTTATAAGTATTAAAAAAATTTCCTTCTGCTTGGAGTTCTACAAAAAGTGGTAATAAAGAGTTAAAGTCTCCATAATAATCTGAATATAGCTTTGTTTGATACTTTCTTAAAGGAAAGAAAACAGGTACTGCTTATTCGGCTCTTGATTGACTTCCCAGAAATGAAATAAAGATAACTAGAATGGAAATATTTTAAATGTTCAAATCTTGCATTTTAAATGTAGGTTGCTCTGGAATAATAAATATTAACTTGAGTTATGAATATTATTTAAATTTAATTTTCTTAGGAGATCAATCAATAAGCACATTTTCAATAACAATTTTGAATTGTGTATAAAGCATCTTAGCTTTCTGAAAAATTGCTCCCAAGGAGCACTTTAAGAATTGCAGTGTTGCTATCATTAGATATACCCTATATCCACTTGAGGCAAAGCAGTTTTAGACTACTTTTGGTTACCAGCTGGATATTTATAATAATCTAGAACATTAAGTGCACAATGAGAAAAAGTATGCCTTCCAGGAAGGAAAGTTTCTCAATTAACAGTATAAAACACTTCTTGACTGTGAATTGCTGGTAGTACTGATAGTATTAATGTTTCCAAAATATTCAACTATTATGCCTAATTCATGATATGTAATGAATTTTCAAGCTTTACTAATATGTATATTGATTTTTGTCTAAAGTGATATTTTTAATCTTATTCATTTATAACCAGGTAATGTGCTGGATCAAACTCCTATAACTTTGTAAATATTAATAAAAATTTTTCTTCAGGAGTGAACTAATTTCTCCTTTTTCTTAAGCACAAATGGCTTTTTCACATATCTTATCCACAAGCATTACCCAAAGATTTTACAAAGTTAATGCATATTCATTTTTGTTTAAAATTAAAAATGCTATAAAATTAAAAATTCAAGTTTCTATTAATGATTGGTCAATTTAAGATAATACAACTAAATATATCAATATTCACCAAAGATTTGATTGATCTTTTCTACCTTTTTCCTTTAAAGGTATCTGGAAGTATTTTGGATGTGTATAGTGGTGAGCAGGAAATTTCACCAGTTAATATGGGCCTTACAAGTGCTTCTTGTCCAAGTAGTCTACCAATGAAAAGAGAAATTACAGGTAATGTTGCTTTTATAGTTTTCTTAAAAAAAAAAAAAACAGCTCTGTAAGACATGAGTGACATATAATTCCAATCTAAAGACAACTTCTGAAATATTATCAAAATAGTTATAGTAAGTCTTCTGCATATGAACCTTCAAATTGCAAACTATCAAAGATGTGAACGTGCGTTTGCATGTTCAGTCATGTAAGTTAGTTCACTTGTCTGGCGTACATTGTCACAAGCATGCATCCTCTTCAAGTGGTTGTGCTTTTGTGTACTTTACTGTACAGTACTATATAGAGGACAGTAGTACAGTATCTTTATTTCAAGTCCAGGATGTCTGAAAGCAAGTGTAAAAGCAATGTGATTTAGCTGGTACTGCTAAGAATTGCCAGTTATTATACTATACTACTGTATTTTCCAAGGTGCTGTACTATAAGATTAAAAATGTTTTATTTTTTGTGTGTATTATTTGTGTGAAAAGTATTATTAAACTATATATTACAGTACAGTACTATATGGCTGATTGTGTTAGTTGGTTACCTAGGCTAAAAAAACAAATTGGACTTTTGAATGCACACTTGGAAAAGAACTCATTCATAGGTAGGAGTCTTACTGTAGTTAAAATGGGAAACATTTCAAGAGTAAATCCAGGTTTTTTTTCTTTATAACAACCCAGCAACAAGTTAGTATAACTTACAGTTCAACTCAGTGATTTTAGGGATTGGACAAATACAAATAGACACATGTAACCTCTAGTCATATGTATACAACAGTTTGACTAAGTTCCACTTTCACTTTGGGCTTCATGGTGGATCAGACGGTAAAGAGTCTACCTGCAGTGTGGGAGACTCAGGTTTGATCGCTGGGTCAGGAAGATCCCCTGGAGGATGAAATGGCAACCCACTTCAGTATTCTTGCCTGGAAAATCCCACGGATGGAGAAGCCATGGGGTTGCAGAGTTCGATATGACTGAACGACTTAGCTAACTTTCACTTAATATAGATTAATTTTGATATTGCAAATATTTAATTTATTAGCATGTTTGCAAAATAACAGATTAATAGATTAGGAAAAAATAGATTTTCCTCTTTTCAACTTGTTTCACAGATTTCAATGATTCACATTTAACTTTCTCAAGTGTGTAAAACTCCCTCTATTTTCAGTAATAAATTTCAAAATTGTTACAACTTAAAGGAATTACACGGGCACTTTCAAGTTAATTCAATAGGTAGGTGAGGAAATAGTCAGAGGAGTTATTTCCCAATGGTACACATCTGATTACAAGCAGAAGTCTATCAAAAGAAGGATCTCCTGACTTACAAGTCTAGTGTTAGTTTCTCCATAAAATAAAATAAAATTTAATAGAAATTTCTGTAACATGTTTTTAGTTCGGCATTCAAACATTTATCTTTAAATATTTTTCTTTAGTTAATATCAGCATTTTAAATAAATACAATATTTCTATTCTTGGAATCTAACAAGTGACTCAAAAATATCTATGCATTCAAATTATTTAGAGTAAAATTAATTAATTTAATCTTAAATAATCAAAATTTAATAAATATATTTTTATATTTCTATTTTAAAACTAGAATAATTCAAAGAACATTGTATTAATTATCTATTGCTATATAACAAAGTACCCAAACTTAACAGGTTGAAATAATAAATGTTAATTAACTCATACAATCCCGATATTTCAGAAATCCAGGGGTGATTTATAAAATTGCTTCTAGCTCAGAGCCTTGTGTAAGGTTGCAGTCAAGATATTGGCCAGAGATACAGATATTTGCCACTTGATAGGCTAGAGAATGCACTCCCAAGATGGTTCACTCACACATCTTCCTAGTCAGTGCTGCTTGGTTCTTTACCATGTAGAACTCTCCACGGGGCTGCTCAAGTGTCTTCATGATCTGACAAGTAGTGATTCAAAGAACACTCAAGGGGGAAGCTGAAAATGTCCTTTATGATCTAATCTTGAAAGCCACACTAATCATTTTCACAATATTATATCAGTTTCACAGATCAATCCTATTCAGTATGGAAGGGAACCATCAAAAGTATGACTGTCACGAATGAGAATCATGGTGGGCCATTTTGGAGTCTGACTATCACAAATGCTTACAACCACATAGCACATAAAGTGTCTGTCACTTAAAGTATGGATTTGTTTGATAGGTATTTGAGAAATGTAGTTAGTTCCAATTCTTTCAATTTAGAAATCATAATTATTTATAAAAAATGAAGGTTGTGAAAATTTAGATTGAAATAATTTTGAATAATCTTAAAGTTCTGAGAATAATTATAATAAAAATGATTAAGAAGGTTAATATTTACTGTATGCTCTACTTCTTTTAATCATAACAATGATATTTAGTAAATATCATACCAACTTCACAGATGAGAACTTAGGTAGAGACCCCAAGGCTACTAAATGGAGGGCCAGAATACAAATTCAGGTTTTACTATTTAAATCCCATAGGTTTTGCCAGTGCCTTCTTACTAATATGTTGTTTCAAATTTCTAAACATTTGCAAAAATTTTTGTTATATCACTTGGAGTAAGTAATATTATATTTTCACTTGTATTTCTGATTTTTTTTTTTTTTTTGACTGGAAGGATTGCAAGGTAGAAATAAGTACTGTTTCAATTATTTTCCTTTTGATCAGAAACAGATACTCGAGCTTTGGCCAAGGAGAGACAAAAAAAGGACAACCACAACCTCAGTGAGTATATTTTCTTTTTTCTAAGCAAAATGAATCAATTAAAGAGGAAATGCAAGGAGGTTAAAATATGTGGTGTTTTATTGTCGTCCATATATATTTTGAAGTCAGATGACCAAAATTAAGTGTACATGCTCATTAGTAGAGCTATTTTGGGGCAATTTAGACAATGCAAACTCTCAGGAAAGTGAGAAATTTTTATGAAGTGAAACATCTCAAGTTCTCTTCTTGATCATTTTCTCTCTCTGAAGAAGAATACTAATGAGGGAGATGAGTGCACTGAGTTACATTTGAACTCAATTGACTCCAAAGTTTAAAGAGATAAAAGTGACTTTAAAAAAAGGACGCCATTCAGCCAAAAGTCACACCAAACCCATAGACACCTCAAAACTCACTACTGGACACTTCATTGCACTCTAGAGGAAGAGATCCAGCTCCACCACCCAGAACAGTGACACAAGCTTCTCTAACTGGGAAACCTTGACAAGCCACTAGTCCAACCCCACCCACAGGGAGCAACCTTCACAATAAAGGGAACCACAAACTTCCAGCATAAAGAAAGGCCACCCCAAACACAGCAATCTAAACAAAATGAAAAGGCAGAGAAATATTCAGCAGGTAAAGAAGCATGATAAATGCCCACCAAACCAAACAAAAGAGGAGGAGATAGGGAGTCTACCTGAAAAATAATTGAGAATAGTGATAGTAAAGATGATTCAAAATGTTGAAAACAAAATGGAGTTACAGATAAATAGACTGGAGATAAGGATTGAGAAGATGCAAGAAAGGTTTAATAAGGACCTAGAATAAATAAAGAAGAGTAAGTCAATAATGAATAATGCAATAATTGAGATCAAAAGCACTCTGGAGGGAACCGACAGTAGAATAACTGAGGTAGCTGATAAGTGAGGTGAAAGATAGAATGGTGAAAGTAACTGAAGCAGAGAGGAAAAAAGAAAAAAAGAATTAAAAGAAATGAGAACAACCTCAGAGACCTCTGGGACAATATTAAATGCCCCAACATTTGAATCATAGGAGTCCCAGAAGAATAAGACAAAAAGAAAGGCCATGAGAAAATACTTGAGGAGATAATAGTTGAAAACTTCCCTAAAATGGGGGAGGAAATAGCCACCCAAGTCCAAGAAACCCAGAGAGTCCCAAACAGGATAAATCCAAGGCAAAACACCCAAGACACATATTAATCAAATTAACAAAGATCAAACACAAAGAGCAAATATTAAAAGCAGCAAGGGAAAAGCCACAAATAACACACAAGGGGATTCCCATAAGGATAACAGCTGATCTTTAGACAGAAACTCTTCAGGCCAGAAGGGAATGGCAAGACATACTTAAAGTGATGAGAGAAAAACCTACAACCCAGATTACTGTACCCAGCAAGGATCACATTCAAATATGAAGGAGAAATCAAAAGCTTTACAGACAAGCAAAAGCTGAGAAAATTCAGCACCACCAAACCAGCTCTTCAACAAATGTTAAAGGGTCTTCTCTAGACAGGAAACACAGAAAAGTTTTATAAACTCGAACCCAAAACAACAAAGTAAATGACAATGGGATCATACTTATCAATAATTACCTTAAACGTAAATGGGTTGAATGCCCCAACCAAGACAAAGACTGGCTGAATAGATACAGAGACAATACCCCTATATATGCTGTCTACAAGAGACCCACCTCAAAACAAGGTACACATACAGACTGAAAATGAAGGGCTGGAAAAAGATATTTCATGTGAATGGGGACCAAAAGAAAGCAGGAGTAGCAATACTCATATCAGATAAAATAGACTTTGAAATAAAGGCCATGAAAAGAGACAAAGAAGGAGACTACCTAATGATCAAAGGATCCATCCAAGAGAAGATAAAACAATTATAAATATATATGCACCCAACATAGGAGCACCACAATATGTAAGGCAAAAGCTAGCGAGTATGAAAGGGGAAATTAACAGTAACGCAATAATAGTGGGAGACTTTAATACTCCACTCACACCTATGGATAGATCAACTAAACAGAAAATTAGCAAGGAAGCACAAGCTCTGAATGATACAATGGACCAGTTAGACCTAATTGATATCTATAGGACATTTCACCCCCGAACAATGAATTTCACCTTTTCTCGAGTGCACACAGAACTTTCTCCAGGATAGATCACATCCTGGGCCATAAATCTAGGCTTGGTAAATTCAAAAAATTGAAATCATTTCAATGCCGTAAGATTAGATGTCAGCTATGGGAAAAAAAAAAAAAAACTATTAAAAACACAAACATATGGAGGCTAAACAACATGCTTCTGAACCAACAAATCACAGAAGAAATAAAAAAAGAAATAAAAATATTCATAGAAATGAAAGAAAATGAAAACACGCCAACCCAAAGCCTAAGAGATTCAGTAAAAGCAGTGCTAAGGGGAAGATTCATAGCAATATAAGCTTACCTCAAGAAACAAGAGAAAAATGAAATAAATAACCTAACTTTACACCTAAGGCAACTAGAAAAAGAAGAAATGAAAAACCCCAGGGTTAATAGAAGGAAAGAAATCATAAAAATTAGGGCAGAAATAAGTGAAAAAGAAACAAAGGAGACTATAGAAAAAAATCAACAAAACTAAAAGCTGGTTCTTTGAGAAGATAAATGAAATAGACAAACCATTAGACAGACTCATCAAGAAATAAAAAAGGAGAAGAATCAAATCAACAAAATTAGAAATGAAAATGGAGAAATCACAACAGATAACAGAAATAAAAAGGATCATAAGAGACTACTACCAGTAACTATATGCCAATAAAATAGACAACCTGGAAGAAATGGACAAATTCTTAGAAAAGTATAACCTTCCAAAACTGCACCAGGAAGAAATAGAAAATGTTAAAAGACCCATCACAAGCATGGAAATTGAAACTGTAGTGAAAGTTCTTCCAACAAACAGAAGCCCAGGACCAGATGGCTTCACAGGTGAATTATACCAAAAATTTAGAGAAGAGCTAACATCTATCCTACTCAAACTCTTCCAGAAAATTGCAGAGGAAGATAAACTTCCAAACTCATCCTGTGACACTACCATCACCCTAATATCAAAACCAGACAAAGATGCCACAAAAAAAGAAAACTACAGGCTAATATCACTGATGAACATAGATCCAAAAATCCTTAACAAAATCCTAGCAAACAGAATCCAACAACATATTAAAAAGATCATACATCATGACCAAGTGGGCTTTATCCCAGGGATGCAAGGATTCTTCAATATTCACAACTCAATCAATGTGATACACCACATTGACAAACTGAAAAATAAAAACCATATGATTATCTCAATAGATGCAGAGAAAGGCTTTGACAAAATTCAACATCCATTTATGATAAAAAAAAAAAACCCTCCAGAAAGCAGGCATAGAAGGAACACACCTCAACATAATAAAAGCCATATATGATAAACCATGGCAAACGTTATTCTCAATGGTGAAAAATTGAAAACATTTCCCCTAAGGTCAGGAACAAGACAAGGGTGCCCACTCTCACCACTACTATTCAGCATAGTTTTGGAAGTTTTAGCCACAGCAATCAGAGAAGAAAAAGAAACAAAATGAATCCAGACTGGAAAAAAAGAAGTAAAACGCTCACTGTTTGCAGATGACATGATCCTCTACATAGGAAACCCTAAAGACACCACCAGAAAATTGGTAGAGCTAATCAATGAATATAGTAAAGTCACAGGATATAAAATTAACACACAGAAATCTCTTGCATTCCTATATACCAACAATCAGAAAACAAAAAAAGAAATTAAGGAAACAATTCCATTCACCATTGCAGTGAAAAGAATGAAATACATAGGAATAAATCTACCTAAAGACACAAAAGACCTATATATAGAAAACTATAAAACACTGATGAAAGAAATCAAAGCTGATACAAATAGATGGATAAATATACCATGTTAATGGATCAAAAGAATCAGTATAGTAAAAATGAGTATATTACCCAAAGCAATCTATAGATTCAATGCAATCCCTATCAAGCTACCAGCAGTATTTTTCACAGAGCTAGAACAAATAATTTCACAATTTGTATGGAAATATAAAAAACCTCGTATAGCCAAAGCAATCTTGAGAAAGAAGAATGGAACTGGAGGAATCAATCTTCTTGACTTCAGACTATATTACAAAGCTACAGTCATCAAGACCAGTATGGTACTGGCACAAAGACAGAAATATAGATCAATGGAACAAAATAGAAAGCCCAGAGATAAATCCACACACCTTTGGACACCTTATTTTTGACAGAGTAGTCAAGAATATACAATGGAGAAAAGATAGTCTCTTTAACAAGCAGTGCTGGGAAAACTGGTCAACCGCTTGTAAAAGAATGAAACTAGAACACTTTCTAACACCATACACAAAAGTAAACTCAAAATGGATTAAAGATCTAAATGTAAGACCAGAAACTAAAACTCCTAGAGGAAAACAGCTAAAATACTCTCTGATATAAATCACAGCAGGATCCTCTATGACCCACCTCCCAGAGTAATGGAAATAAAAGCAAAAATAAACAAATAGGACCTAATTAAACTTAAAAGCTTTTTCACAAGGTGAAAAGACACCCTTCAGAATGGGAGAAAGTAGCAAGCTAAGCAACTGACAAAGAATTAATCTCAAAAATATATAAGCAGATCATGCAGTTCAATTCCAGGAAAATAAATGACACAATCAAAAAATGGGCCAAAGAACTAAACAGACATTTCTCCAAAGAAGACATACAGATAGCTAACAAACACATGAAAAGATGCTCAACATCACTCATTATCAGAGAAATGCAAATCAAAATCACACTGAGGTACCATCTCATGCCAGTCAGAATGGCTGCTATCAAAAAATCTACAAACAATAAATGCTGAAGAGGGTGCAGATAAAGGGAACCTTTTTACACTGTTGGTGGGAATGCAAACTAGTACAGCCACTATGGAGAACAGTTTGGAGATTCCTTAAAAAACTGGAAATAGAACTGCCATACAACTCTACAACTCAGCAATCCAACTGCAGGACATATACACAGGGGAAACCAGAATTGAAAGAGACACGTGTACCCCAATGTTCATTTACAATAGCTAGGACATGGAAGCAACCTAGATGCCCATTGGCAGACTAATGGATAAGAAAGAAGTGGTACATATACACAATGAAATATTACTCAGCTTTTAAAAATATTGCATTTGAATCAGTACTAATGAGGTGGATGAAACTGGAGCCTATTATACAGAGTGAAGTAAGTCAGAAAGAAAAACACCAGTACAGTTTATTAATGCATATATATGGAATTTAGAAAGATGGTAATGATGACCCTATATGTGAGACAGCAAAAGAGACACAGATGTAAATAACAGACTTTTGTACTCTGTGGGAGAAGGCAAGGGTGGGATGATTTGAGAGAATAGCATTGAAACATGTATATTACTATACATGAAATAGATTGCCAGTCCAGGTTTTATGCATGAGACAAGGTGCTCAGGGCTGGTGCACTGGGATGACCCTGAGGGATGGGATGGGGAGGGAGGTGGGAGAGGGGTTCAGGATGGGGAACGCATGTACACCCATGGCTGATTCATGTCAATGTATGGCAAAAAAAACCCCGACAATATTGTAAAGTAATTAGCCTCCAATTAAAATTAATTAATTAATTTAAAAAAAGAAAATGTACATCATTTAAATAGCTAGAAATGTAACACCAGGTTCTTATCTTTCTGTGTCAATCTATTCCTCCTTTCCTAATGATAAGTTATTTTAAAATACTGCTTATGTTGTACTGCTGAATTCTACTACTGTCACAAAAAATGTGGAGGCCAGGGCTCTGATGCCTTCCTGGGGGTCCATGTGCCTTCAGTAATGATCACATGAGATGAGTAAATGCATTCAAGGGAAGTTGCTTATGGGAAGGGTGAGCTTTAAGTGCTGTTTCATGTCTCTTAAGATAGTGCTTAACTATCTTAAGTCAGCTTGACTAGTTGAGTGTGAAGCATTTTTGTTCTGAGAACCAAATAAAATATGAGAAAAGATTGCAATGAAAATAAATAAAATCTTTAAAGCTCTAAAACCAGGAATTTCCTTACATGTCGTTAGCTGAAATTGATGCTACACATACCAGCAAATTTGGAAACTCACAGCACTGGAAAAGATCAGTTTTCATTCCAATCCCAAAGAAAGGCAATGTCGAAGAATGCTCAAACTATCACACAATGGCACTCATCTCACATGCTAGCAAAGTAATGCTCAAAATTCTCCAAGCTAGGCTTCAACAGTACGTGAACCATGAACTTGCAGATGCTCAAGCTGGATTTAGAAAGGATCAAATTGCCAACATCCGTTGGATCATCAAAAAAACAAGAGAGTTTCAGAAAAACATCTACTTCTGCTTTATTGACTATGCCAAAGCCTTTGACTGTGTGGACCACAACAAATTGGAAAATTCTTAAAGAGATTGGAATACCAGACCACCTGACCTGCCTCCTGAGAAATCTGTATGCAGGTCAGGAAGCAACAATTAGAACTGGACATGGAACAACAGACTGGTTCCAAATAGGAAAAGGAGTACGTCAAGGCTGTATATTGTCACCCTGCTTATTTAACTTATATTAAGAGTACAACATGAGAAATGCTGGGCTGGATGAAGCATAAACTTGAATCAAGATTGCTGGGAGAAATATCATAACCTCAGATATGCAGGTGACACCACCCTTATAGCAGAAAGTGAAGAAGTAAAAAACCTCTTGATGAAAGTGAAAGCGGAGAGTGAAAAAGTTGACTTAAAGCTCAACATTCAGAAAACTAAGATCATGGCATCCTGTCCCATCACTTCATGGCAAATAAATGGGGGAAATGATGGAAATAGTGGCTTTAGTTTGGGGGGCTCCAAAATCACTGCAGATGGTGACTGAAGCCATGACATTAAAAGATGCTTACTTCTTGGAGTAAAATTTTGACCAACCTAGACAGCTGGATCATGGAAAAAGCAAGAGAGTTCCAGAAAAACATCTATTTCTGCTTTATTGACTATGCCAAAGCCTGTGATTGTGCGGATCACAATAAACTGTGGAAAATTCGGAAAGAGATGGGAATACCAGACCACCTGACCTGCCTCTTGAGAAATCTGTATGCAGGCCAGGAAGAAACAGTTAGAACTGGACATGGAACAACAGGCTGGTTCCAAATAGGAAAAGGAGTATGTCAAGGCTGTATATTGTCACCCTGCTTATTTAACTTATATGCAGAGTACATCATGAGAAACGCTGGACTGGAAGAAACACAAGCTGGAATCAAGATTGCTGGGAGAAATATCCATAACCTCAGATATGCAGATGACACCACCCTTATGGCAGAAAGTGAAGAGGAACTAAAAGCCTCTTGATGAAAGTGAAAGAGGAGAGTGAAAAAGTTGGCTTAAAGCTCAACATTCAGAAAATGAAGATCATGGCATCCGGTCCCATCACTCCATGGGAAATAGATGGGGAAACAGTGGGAAACAGTGTCAGACTTCATTTTTTTGGGCTCCAAACTCACTGCAGATGGTGATTGCAGCCATGAAATTAAAAGACGCTTACTCCTTGGAAGGAAAGTTGTGACCAACCTAGATAGCATATTCAAAAGCAGAGACATTTCTTTGCCGACTAAGGTCTGTCTAGTCAAGGCTATGGTTTTTCCAGTAGTCACGTATGGATGTGAGAGTTGGACTGTGAAGAAGTCTGAGCGCCAAAGAATTGATGCTTTTGAACTGTGGTGTTGGAGAAGACTCTTGAGAGTCCCTTGGACTGCAAGGAGATCCAACCAGTCCATTCTGAAGGAGATCAGCCCTGGGATTCCTTTGGAAGGAATGATGCTAAAGCTGAAACTCCAGTACTTTGGCCACCTCATGTGAAGAGTTGACTCATTGGAAAAGACTGATGCTGGGAGGGATTGGGGGCAGGAGGAGAAAGGGACAACAGAGGATGAGATGGCTGGATGGCATCACTGACTCGATGGATGCGAGTCTGAGTGAACTCCAGGAGTTGGTGATGGACAGGGAGGCCTGGTGTGCTGCGATTCATGGGGTCGCAGAGTCAGACACAATTGAGTGACTGAACTGAACTGAACTGAACTGAGACAGCATATTAAAAAGCAGAGACATTACTTTACCAACAAAGGTTTGTCTAGTCAAAGCTATGGTTTTCCAATAATCATGTATGGATGTGAGAGTTGGACTATAAAGAAAGCTGAGTGCCAAAGAATTGATGCTTTTGTACTCTTGAGAGTCTTTTGGATTGCAAGGAGATCCAACCAGTCCATCCTAATGGAAATTAATCCTGAATAATCATGGGAAGGACTGATGCTAAGTTGAAACTCCAATACTTTGGCCACCTGATGTGAAGTACTAACTCATTAGAAAAGACCTTGATGCTGGGAAAGATTGAAGGCAGGAGGAGAAGGAGAGGACAGAACGAGATGGTTGGATGGCATCACAAACTCAGTGGACATGAGTTTGAGTAAACTCAGGGATTTGGCAATGGACAGGGAGGCCTGGTGTGCTGCAGTCCATGGTGTCGCAAAGAGTTGGACATGGCTGAGCGACTGAACAGAACTGAACTGTACCTGCAAAACCTGCATCTATCTGTTCATAAAGCACCCATCTTCATGAGAGGGTAGGCTGACTATATGAAGGAGAAGAAGGCTAACCCATGGTTATAACAGTCCTTAGAGTAGTTGTGGAAAGGGAAATGATTTGCTTTTCATCACATAGTGGCAGAGCAGACAAGCATTGGTGAATTTTGTAAGACAAGAACCTGAAAGACAGAACTAGTTGTTTACAGAAAGAAGTAACACATCAAGCAACTAAAGCCTTCTCTCTTAGTTTTAAGGCCGCTATTACCTTCCTTTCTCCTTACTTCTATCCTCTATGTTTGCACTTTAAATAACAGGCCATTTAATGTTAAGTATGATAGGTGCCTGGTATGATCATTATAGATGTCTCAGTGGTAAAGAATCCACCCTCACTACAGGAGGCACAGAAGACATGGGTTCAATCCCTGGGTTGGGAATTTCCCCTGGAGGAGGAGATGGCACCCTACTCTAGTATTCTTGCCTGGAAAATATCATGGGCTGAGGAGCCTGGCAGACTGCAGTCCATAGGGTTGCAAAGAATCATACACACAGAGTGACTGAGTGCACACATGCACATTACTGAAGTATAGAAGTATTTTCTACTAATAATCTGGATTACTTGGTGATCTTACTTTTTGCAACTATCAATGTTACCCAAAATTAATATCACATTTAAAGTATGAATCTAAATATCCCCTAACATTTGAGAGGATCATGGCTAGAGGACAAATAAGATCCTACTTAACAGATGTCTAAATACTTAAAAGCTATAACTCAAGCTAGAAATACTAAATTATGTTCTATCCTTCCTAAAGATAGGAAGGCCAGGTTTGAAATATGAGTTCTCAGATCCTCAGAATTTTGTATAAGTACTGCACCACTAACAGATTGGGCCACTAATGGAACTCCACTTGATGGAATTTCGAGTGGGAAGTCATGGTGGGGCAATGTCAGCCCTTACTCAGTGGCCCCTTTCACTTCTCTTTCTATGCCCTATTACATTATATGGTGCATATGACCTCAAACATGAGTGTGAACCCCTCATCTTGTGTATTCAAGTTCCATACCTATCTGCAAAAAATTGACCCTTGTCTGCATCTTGGGCCTGGGGTGAGCACCTTGGTGTCATGATCTTCCTTCAGGAGGATGAACCTCGGACATAGCCGGCACAGGCTCAGGGCATTTGGGAGAATATTCCTGGTGTAAATTACCTGGAGTGTAGTTTAGAAGGGAGATCCCTTTGCCCTGTGGCTGCCTTGCTCAGTAAGGATGGATGTGGTAAGAGAAGGCAAAGGGGGCCCTCAACTATGCAGTCTGGGAAAGAAGCATCTGTTGCCTGTTTCTAAGGACAGGAATGAATGAATGAATATATCAAAAACTTTGTAAAGAGTGAAATCACATATAACATGAAGTGATTTAGTAATTTCTTAAAGCTTGACTCCTTTACAAACAACTAGTACTGGATATGTAAACAGTGGGAAAACAAACTTCTCATTATAATTAACCATTAAAATTTTATGAGCACAATCTTATAAGGTTAGAGTAGGAATTTCTGATATTTTACATAAGGTGCATTTAAATAATAGATTTTGATAAAACATTATAGGACTACACCAGTCTCCTATTTTCAGATAAAAATGTGAACATCCTTCATAGCTGATCTTCATCTTATATTTGAGTCTGTTTTATAATATGAGAGTATGTGTGAACATAGAATTATTAATAAATTCTCACTATAAAATATAAATGTATTTCTATCAGCTTTGCCTTATTTTCTTTTCAGTTTTTTATATGGTGTCAGTTTTTTCAATTACTTGCACAGAGAAAACAAAACTGGCAAAGAAGGAAAATCTCTCCCAAGAATCAATTATATATCCTAAATTATATCCTAATTTCAGAGGAATCCCAGTGTATTATTCCAGAAGGTCAAGTTCATTCATGATTAATTGCTTCATAGAGTAGATTTACCAAGACAATTGATTTTTTAAGGACTTTCTTTGTTCCCAGCAGCAGTTTGTATTTTTTAAACATGTATTGTTTAATGTTTCGACAGTTTTTTTCTTCTTTGTGACTTTTTACTTTTTTCATTTCCCTGAAAAGCTTTAAAAATGTTACCTACTGAAAAAGAATTATATGTAAGTCTTGGTTCCTGATCCTGCAAGTATAGAGTAGATTATACGACTATTCTGTGCTCTATAAGACTGGTTTTAGGTAAGGGTCAATATAGAAAGCTCTGCTTATTTGTACACTTGACATTTATTGAACATTTATTAGATGCATATCCATTGTCATAGGCAATGGATGCATGGGAAAATAAACAGAGAAATAATAATTTCTGAATTATTTCTGAATAATAATTTCTGAATAAAAACCTATATCAGTCATTCTCAAAGTGTGGGCCCTCAACAAGAAGCATCAGCAACACCTGGGAATTTGTTAGAAATGCAGATTTTTGGGTCCCAACTTAATCCTACTAAAATCAGAATTTCTAGGTGCAGAGTAAAAATTTATTTTTATTTATTTGAAAGTCCTTCCAGATGTATCTGATGCATGCCAAAGCTTAAGAATCACTGTTCTGTGTATTATTGAAAGTTGTTAAATTAGAAAAGTATATTTATGGTCTAATCAACATACATTTATTTAACACTTTTTATATGCCAAGCCCTCTGGGTATATAGAATGAAGTAAGAAATAGTCCCTGCCCTCAAAGAGATCAATCTATTTGGGCACACATACCTACCATGAGCCAAGCTTTGTGTTAGCTTTTCAGTGGACTATATGAGAAGAAAAAGTGTATATATACACACACATATGTATATATATATATATATATATATATATATATATATATATACATACACATATATATACCCACCTGATATATATATGTATATCAGTATGAGTAAATATAGCATTTCAAAGAATGATAAAAATGTTATTTTTGAGAGAAAATGTTTCAAAATGATTTAAAATCATTGTGAACAATAGAATCACAATTTTAATATTGTTTTTTTTTTACTTTTAGAATAAAATATATTTGAATTTTTATTTTATTGTTGAGAAGTACGCTTGTGACTAAATGGAAATTTTTTGCTCATTGTTTTTCAAAGATTATTAAGGAGGTTTACAGTTGACCAAAAGTGAATTGTATTTTAATGAGAATAATCAATAATATTTCTTTTTTTAATAGTTGAAAGAAGAAGAAGATATAATATTAACTACCGAATTAAGGAGCTTGGCACTCTTATTCCAAAGTCTAATGATCCGTGAGTTCAATAATCATTTCTTAATAATGTTATGGTTTCAATACTACACAAAACAGGTGGGAGGGAAGGGGTGGAGGGGTGAACCAATGCTGAGGAAGTAAGCAGCTTATGGTGAAGACAAGGCTGCTACTGGTGTCATTTTTAAATATTTATTCAAGGCTGATAATTACTGAACATCAGACATCAAAATTGTTACTAACACTTATCCTATTGAGCTTTAGAAAATAAGTAAATTATTTCTTCTTAGTACATAACAAATCTTTCTGTATGGCACCAATATTTGCAAATTTAGTGATACTTTCATGATATCAACTGGAATCCTCAATTTATAGTTATAGCAATTCTTCCAATTTAAGATTTATATGTACATGAAAAATGGAATGTTGAATTCTCAGAGGTTCCAAAATTCAAGCAAAAAATATACAAGCAAAAAATAAGAATTGTATAAACATGCTTATTGATATTAGTCAATAATTTGTTATTGTAATTAAATTTTCAGCTAGGTTTTGATGCCATTTAGTCACAAAGTCAGTTGAACTAGATGTTTGGGGTTGTAAATTTCAAGAAATAGTTGATTAATCAAAATGTCAATTTACCATGTTTCTCTAAAACCATGAAAACATTGTAGCATTAATAAGGACTTGAAAAAAATGTTTTGTTCAGACAGAACTGGACTCTCCAAACACTGGCATTATCCATTATTCAGAAATGATGAGGTTTGATACAGTGGTTTTTGTGAAAAGTGAAAGTACTCTTTCCCTAAATGAAAGTGTTAATTCACTTGGATGATTCAATCATTTGTAATGGAGGAAATGCCATATATTTATTCTTATGGGCATAATAGATAATGAAGTCTTCTTGAGCAGAATGGCAGAAAGAACACTGCATGGGGAGTCTGAAGAGCTTAATCTTGGCTAGGATCCACCACTAACTTTTCAAATCTTTTAAGTCTCTCAGCATGGAACTCTTTCTATTAGCAGAACAGGACACCCATTTTCCAGATAAAACTTGAAACACTTATAAATGCACATTTATTGGCCAAACATTTGATATAAGGTCAAAACTTTGTTGTTTGAATATGTGTTTCAATTTTCTGTCTTACATAAACTGCACAAATATGTATAGTCTATTTTAATTTCTTATAGATAAAACAAAAACCTAAGTATAGATGGATTTTTTAAATGATTACACCCTAATTTGTAACAGCAAATTACACCTAATTTGTAACAGCATATTTTTAGCAAACTGTCTTACTGACATTTTACTTTTTTTTCTGAGGCTTTTAATATACTTTTCCTAAAAAACAAGAGCTGTTTTTATAAATGCTTTTTAAAATTTTGTCATATTTTATTAGTTATCATATATAATTTAATTATACTGTCACAATAATAAGTACAATGGGCATTCATTTAACAGTCTGTCAGTAAGCACTGTCACCAGAAGGAAAATAGAAGTACCTGGGTGTCTCAGAAGGTAGCCTAGCGGCCTCTATTATCTACTTTGTTCTGACAACAGTCAGTGACCATCACAAAGGGAATGGAGATCATTAATTAATCCTGAAAGTGATCAGATAAAAGTAAGTTAAGAGAGCTTCTCTTGTAACTGATAGAGCTAATCCACAGTGCCAGGGCCAGGTAATACGCAGAAAACAAACAGTAAGACTGTCAGATTAAACTACGAAGCCTGACTGAACATCTTTCCATGTCACCCTGCCTATAAAGCACCAATTATGGATGGAGTTTTATAAAAATAAAATAAAATAATATGGATAACCTCAAAAATGATAAAGCTTATGTGAGGGGTAATTATTACTGTATACTTTTATTGAATAGCTATCGCTATAAAATGGCTCCTCTCTGGTTCTAATTCATTGTCAAGAACAGGAATGGCAAAATTTTCATTGTCAAGACCAAAGGATGGCAAACTTTTCCTTTAAAGAATCAGATAGTAATTATTTCAAGCTTTGTGAGCATAAAATCAGGCAATTATTCAACTCTGCATTGTAGCATGAAAGCAGACATAGACAATATGTATATGAAAGAGGATGACTGCACCTGATGAAACTTTATTGACAAAAGCAGACTGTGGGCTGATAGAATAAGGAAAATCAGTTTATCCATAATCACATCTGAAAGGGACCATAGTTGAGGAAGCTTCATTGTAAGCCTTCTTAAGTGGTTTTCTCTTCTTTGTAGATTTCAGAAAGGAGAATTAGTAATTGTTTTAATTCCATTATATCGTATCATATGTAGGCACTGGAAACATAAAAGTATTATATATTATACATATTTTCTAGGCAAGAGTACTGGAGTGGGTTGCCATTTCCTTCTCCAATTAGACATATTAGGAGGATAGTAATACCTCATGAAAACTTTGTTGCAGTTTTATGTACAAAGAATGCACTAGGTCACAATAGAAAACACATTTCTTACGGCAGATGCATTTGAAAGAGTGGGAAAGCTGCACATTTGCAAAAACAGTGTTAAATAGAGAGAGGAGACCTAGGGCCCAACTTCTAAACACATGTGTTTGGGCAAGCAGAAAGAACTCTGAAGCTTTGGTTCTACTGGGTCAGTTCTTTGCTTCTTGTCATCTTGTACACTCTCCAGACGTGAGAGTGGACCAGGCCCTGTAGGAGTGGTCTAGACCTGGCTCAGTTTCCCTCTTTATATCTTTTGTTACTTTCTCTTTGGTAGTTCTGGGGGCTTGATTGGCTGTGCTTCATGCCAATGAGGCATGAACCAGATACCAGTCAGGGAAGGGGGTAAGAAGAAGGCATTATGCAAATGAAGCATGACCTCGGGGTCGAATCAGGGAAAGGAGTGTCAGTATGTTCTCCCATAACTGTTTTTGACCACTATTTTGGACTGCCGTTTTGGGCCCTGTTTCCCTCTTCTAACTTGCCAGCAGTTCTAAAAAGGCTCTGAATGCCTTTCCAGCTCATGACTGCAATAAACTTAGGATTTGGTCTAGGAAGGGCTTCCTTTGTGGCTCAGCTGGTAAAGAATCTGCCTGCAATGGGGGAGACCTCGGTTTGATCCCTGGGTTGGGAAGATCTCCTGGAGAAGGGAAAGGCTACCCACCCTGGAGAATTCCATGGACTCTGTAGTCCATGGAGTCGCAAAGAGTTGGACATGACTGAGTGACTTTCCGGAGAAGGCAATGGCATCCCACTCCAGTACTCTTGCCTGGAAAATCCCATGGACAGAGGAGCTTGGTGGGCTTCCGTCTATGAGGTCTCACAGAGTCGGACACGACTGAAGCGACTTCCCTTTCACTTTTCACTTTCATGCATTGGAGAAGGAAATGGCAACCCACTCCAGTGTTCTTGCCTGGAGAATCCCAGGGATGGGGGAGCCTGGTGGGCTGCCATCTATCGGGTCGCACAGAGTCGGACACTACTGAAGTGACTTAGCAGCAGCAGCAGCAGAGTGACTTTCACTTTCACTTTCACTTGGTTTAGGAAGTGAAAGCTAATACCTGAAGGAGTTTTGAATTCTATGAAGTTGCCATTTTTGTGTATCAAAAACTTTCAGAAATTTGTACTTCTTCCTTCTTTGCTGGATCAAAATAGTATGGTCAGAGGGAAAACAAATAGTAAACAGTTATAGTTGAGATAAATATGTTGAGAAAATGAAATGAAAAACACACTACCAGAGAATGATAATATCTTAACCATTAGTGAAAAATAAAACCAAACAGAACTAACAAATAAAAAGGTGAAACATTTCTACATATGTGTGGTAGTGATCTACTTCATATGTGCTTTTTATTAATCATATTACAAAAATCATATTTGTAAATATAAAAATGCTAGCAGAACATGCATTGTGCCATCAAATTATTATTTTTTCTACTTTTTTTTTAAACTACGTTTTCTACTTTTTGTTTTACTACTTTTTCTACTTTTTAAGATATAAACCTAAGGGTTTTTTTTTTTTCCTACTAAACTGATTTTTTTTATCTTCTACACTCAAAACTTTCTTCTGCTTTTGTGTAAGAATGGTAGTTGAAGTAGTAAATGAGACCTAACAAGACTTTCTAAATCAGAAGTTATAAAATGTTGATCAAAGGAAGAAGAATCAGACCTCTCATGATGTTTGCTTTCTTTTCTTTTTTGTAATACTTTTAAGTGGATGTGTACTCCTAAGGTGACAACAGATCATACATTTCCATAGTTTTGCCTGGCAGCATTCCTATTCTAACTTACATATGTCTAATACCTGCTTTAGCCCTACAGACATTCAAGGTTTTAACTTCCCTAAAGACTTAAGTTCTTCAAACTAAATTATTTTGTAGAAAATGATAAGCCACTATGAACATTCACTCCTTAGGCAAGTCTTTGTATGTGTTAGTGTTTATAGTATACCGTCATACACAATGTTTTTAATGCCTAACTGCTTGAAATTATCTTGGGATATATAATTAATATGTCTCCTTAATATATTTGGAAAACAAAATATTTTAGGATGAAATCTCATACATTAAAATGGCTTTAAAATAGAGTGAACTTTTAAAACTTTAGTGAATTAAAACAATAAATAGATATTGTCGGAAAACCCTTTGTGTGTTTTCCTTTTTAAAAAATATTGATTGATTGATTTGGGTTTCCTCAGTGGCCCAGTGGTAAAGAATACACCTGCAAAGAAGGAGACACAAGAAATGTGGGTTTGATATCTGGGTTGGGAAAATCCCCTGGAGGAGTGCGTGACAACCCTTCCAATATTCTTGCCTGGAGAATCCCATGGACAGAGGAGCCTGGCGGGCCACAGTTCATCAGGTTGCAAAGATTCAAACACGACAGAAGCAACTGTTCACATTTATTGATTTGGCTGCATCAGGTCTCAGTTGTGGTGTGTGGAACTTAGTTGCCCCACAGAATGTGGGATCTTAGTTTCTTGACCAAAGATTGAACCCATATCATTGGAAGGTGACTGCTTATCCTCTGGACCACCAAGGAAGTCCCCATTGTGTGTTTTCCAGCAAAACTTTGAGTATTTATTTTAGACCTAAATTTCAAAGCTGACTAGGATATTGTTTTCCTCATATTCCTTCTGTCCTTCTAATTTTTTCTTTCCATGAGAAGAAATGAAACAAAATTATGAGGCATATACCAGTCAGATTTTTCAAACTATATTTTTCTACTTCTGAGTACTTAGTAATATACATATTAAGTTGCATGTATTTCAAGTAGATCACATAAACTAAAATCACATGCAGTGTAATGTCTTTTAAAAATTTCCCTACAAGCTTACTTTCTGTTGTATCAAAACAAATCTCATTATTCTAAGTCGAAAATTCACCTAGATTTTTCAACTGTTCTGATTAACTTTTAGCAATTAGCTTGGCCTTATTCTCCATACATATTACCAATTGTCAGGTAGTATTAAATTGATTGATATATGTTTCTAGACATTAAAATAAGTAGCCAGTTCTATAATTCTGGATTTATCATTTTTCTTGTTTAAAAATAAGTTTTAATAAAATATTTTTCTATGCTACAGCCTGAAGATTATCAGCAATATTTAATTGTATTTGCTTACCATAAACTTATTTAAAATAGATATATAGCTTTTTATTAAAAAAGTGTGTTGGTGCTTTTGTGTGGGAAAATTTGCCTTATGAATCTAGAAAGTTTTGCTCTATTGCATAAAGTTGCCAAAATGATTTGTTTCACAATTACTCAGGATCACCATTCAGGACAGACATGGGACCTTATTTTTTTTCCCTAGAAGCATAAAAGCAACCTTATAGAAAGTAGGTTAAAAGATTGGTACATATGAAATGATCTTAAAAAATTTAGGCTTAAGTCTTCAGTAATGTACATTTCCTAGTTCATTAATGCAGAAATACTGCACATAGATTTTAATCTCAGAGTTAATAATAAAAGCAATTTTCACTAAAAATATAAAAACTGTAATGGTAGAATCATGATATTGCATTTAGCTCTCCCACAAAAAGTCACTTTATTACTTTCTTTTGACACTTATTTTCATTCTGGGATTAATTTTACTATATAAGGGCTTCTTAACTATTCTATTAAAATTTCTATTCAGAAGCAATAATATCTAAGAGTGAATAATAGTCATGTAAATCATTATTTCATATTAATGTAAAAGATTTTGTAAGTTCTTATGAATTCTGCTGACATGCACAATTGTGAAAAGGTTATCTCTCCGTTCTACAGTGATATGCGCTGGAACAAAGGAACCATTCTAAAAGCATCAGTGGAGTACATCAAGTGGCTACAAAAAGAACAACAGAGAGCTCAAGAATTAGAACACAGACAGAAGAAATTAGAGCAGGCTAACAGGCGCCTTCTACTCCGCATTCAGGTTTTCATAAGAACGTTGCCATGAACCATGTACCTTACATATGACTTACCCATCATCAGTTCTATTCACTGGTCTTGTTTTTTTTTTTTTTTTCTTACTAACAATTGTTTTTTTCCTTCTCAAGGATAATTTTTATTGCCTTTTAGAAGTTCATGAATTAGACTGATTCAATTAGGTTTTGATTAGAAATCTAGGATCAAGCTGGCTTTAAAAATATATAAGGAATGAAAATAACTAATTGCAAAATGCATACAATAGAACCAGTTGTATAAACATACAAATATTATCCCAGTCAAAAAATAATAGTAAATAGGATCTTTGTTTCTTTGGATAATATTGGACATTAAATTTTCCTCCCCCTCTTTTATTTGTTTAGTAACACTGCTATGGATTTTGTAGCCTTAAGGCATATTGTGCTAGTTTATATTAAGTCACTCCTCATCTTCTTATGTGACACAAAATCTCAAAATATAGGTTTTCATAACTCTCAAGATTTTTTCTTTAATATGTGAACAAGCTTATTGCCAGGTAAAATGCTTGTTTCCATAAAATGGTCTTATATTGAGAAATTAATCAGGAAGAATGACTGAAAGATTTCCGCTGTCTCCAAATAGTTGTCTTGTAGTCTGAGCCGCTGGGAGACCATTATATGTCATGTATTCTTTTAACGAAAAAATGGGGGAGGAATTTTTAAGAAATCAGAGTTTTCCTCAGGATTATTTTTCAGGCATTAGAAACATACAACACTCTGTTATTTGCAAAGAATATTTCTAATTTATATGACTCTTCATGTTGAGTGCTTGTTAGATCTATTTCTGACTTACTCTCTAGAGTTGAGTTTACTATCAAAGTCATTATTTAACTATTCTTGTTTGATATTGCAGGAACTAGAAATACAGGCTCGTGCTCATGGTCTGCCAACCCTGGCTTCACTTGTCACAGTTGATTTAGGTGCTCACATCACCAAACAACAGACCCATCTAGAGCAGAATTCAGGAGACTATTGCCAACAATTGGTTCTGTCTCAGGGGACAAGCCCTGAACTCTGTGATCAAGCTATGGCCTTCTCCGATCCTTTGTCACACTTCACAGATTTATCATTTAGTGCAGCTTTGAAAGAGGAACAAAGATTGGATAACATGCTGCTGGATGACACAGTATCTCCGTTTGGAACAGATCCTCTGCTATCTGCCACTTCTCCTGCAGTTTCGAAAGAGAGCAGTAGAAGAAGTAGCTTTAGCTCAGAAGATGGTGATGAGTTATAAAAAAATTAAACAGGCTCAATTGATCAACTAGGAAGAAATTGTGTGCTGGTGCTATGCAATTACATTCTTGTTTCATACATTTCTCTTGCTTAATTGTTCTGAAAGGAATATATTGGTCATGAAACACTGATTGGTTAGAAACAGCAGAATTTACAGGAAGGACAAACATGGTGTTGAAGAATTATTGTCAGAAAAAAAGGTTTTTTTTTTTCCCTCTTTGACCACTAAGTCCAAATCTACTTAAATTTTGTTTTTCTGGAAAGAGGCACAACATGAGAAATAGCTCTCTACTGATGTTTTAAAAGGAGTCACTTGATGATGTGCTATTGGAACTAACAGACTGCAAGAATAAACCTTCTGAAACATACAAATGTTTTCTTCCTTTTGAAACATGCAAACGTTTTCTCACTTACTTCCATCTCTTTCCTATTCAAGCTCTGACTACGTTAGTTTTCAAGATCAACAATCTGGTGGTTCATTGCTTTTCTCCATTGTCTGGTGGACATGTTGTCTAACGTTCAAGCCTTGTAGAGCAACTAAATAAAAGATAGATTATCTACCACTTATAATTGAAGAGTAAATCTATAATAAACTCTAGATTCCACAGTAAAACACAGAAAATTTATAAAAACATTGGATTCTAAAGACTTAAATTCCCTTTGTCAGTTCAATTACACAAATTCTAAAATCTTCTTTGCACATTTATAGAGAAGACACACACAGTCCAGAAAAGGAACACATTGAATCTTTTCCTCAAGAATATTGGCTGGAATTGTATCATATCACTTCACACAAATATACTCCCCCAAACAGGTACAAAATGGAGGAAATACATGTTCTTTATTCCCCTTCGTTCTTCTGATTTTCTAAACAGCATCTGAAATTACATACTAAATCATTTTTGCTTCATCAAGAAGAGATATTGGATAATCAGTCTCAGCAAATAAAATATTGAAAGTCTACCTAAAAGGACAGGTTGTTAATTTGTTAAATAACACTTATCACTGTTTCAAAAACTGGATTTAAATTAATTAGTTGATACAGTTTTCCTTTGAATTCATGAAATATTGAAAATCAGATTGCCAACTGACAAGATAATTAGTAAAACAGAAAAGCTTTCTTATTACATTCAGCTCTGAGTAGAAGATATAGTGCTATTCCTATAAGTACTTAAAGTACCTTTTGATCTTTGTTAGCATTTATTAAGAACTTTTATACCTATGGTGATTTACTCAATTTTTTCTCTCTTGAGCTTCTTCAAAGCTTTGGGAATTTACTTACCAGGAATATTGCTCTGTGTTAGACCCGCATGAACAATCATCCGATCAATGAGCATTTAGGGAGAGATATTGAAAACTGCAGTAAGTTTTATGAAAATATAGAACAGAAGAGCAAGATACGGTCTTACTCCTCAGGGAGTTAACGACACTGCATAAGAAACCACAACAAAAGATAGAAGACTTTTAAAATTAAAGTCTACATGGTGCGGTATAAACTGCAAATACTGAAGTTCAGAAAAAATAAAATTGAGGGCTGGAGAATCCCAAAAGTGTGTGAAGAGCAGAATTTAAAACTTCTTTTAAAAAGCATACGTTTGGTGGAGGGGAGGCTATACAGGAGAATAATATCAACTAAATGATAAAATGAGAATAAATTGGAAGAGTATCTTCATGAGACATCCATTAGAGAGATCTAGAAGACGTCTGTTGGGAATCCTGA
This sequence comes from Ovis aries, assembly GCF_016772045.2. Taxonomy (NCBI): domain Eukaryota; kingdom Metazoa; phylum Chordata; class Mammalia; order Artiodactyla; family Bovidae; genus Ovis; species Ovis aries. The sequence goes on from NC_056057.1 coordinate 53,998,866, forward strand.
AAACTATTGACAACAACTTATGAAAGTCTCTTTGAAAACCAAGATGAAATAATGTAGTAGAAATATATATATATATTTTAACCAGGAAGAATAAGTCTAAAAATTAAAATTCTGCTGTGTATTACTATGATAGAGATGTAGTTGTTCATGAATATTAACTTTGGGATAAATTTTTGAAAGGGTGCTTCAGGTTTTACTCACATGAAAAATATGTCATCACAGAGTTTGAGACTTATTGCTAATTAAAATGGACAAATACTAAATCCTTATGGTGTATTAATTATCTCAGGCTTGGTTTATAGCATCAATTCAGAGTTTGGAGATTTGAAATAATTTTCACTTTTTGACATGAAAAAACTCTAAATTATAGGAATAGTCATCAAAGCCAAGTAGATAAATTCATCTGAAATATGTCACGTGAAAGAAAGAATAAGATACATTTCCTCAAGAATTTGAGAACATTATATTGCTCAATTGCTAAGTCATGTCTGACTCTTTTTCACCTCATGGACTGCAGCAAGCCAGGCTCCCCTGTCCTTCACTATCTCCCGGAGTTTGCTCAAACTTATGTCCATTAAATTGGTGATGCTATTATATACTTTATTGCAAAATTCTACTTTATTATCTGAGTTGATAATTTAACATTGCAAATCATAGAGAAGGAATATATCTTAGAGTCAATGAAAAGCACATCATTCTAGACAGAGGCTAATTTCTGTATAATTTTATACATTATTCTAATTTCTTCATATTCTAGAAAAATCACTCTATTGATGTCATTAATTTGTCACCATTTTCCATTCTGCTAAAATACTACTACTCAGCCCTGAAAGCCATTTCTCATAATCTCAGCTAGTGAATGGTTTGACACAAGATGGTAGAGTCTGGATGAGAGAGATCTGGTAGAGGAAATATTTGCTGCAAAAGGTAATATTTGCTGCTACTTGCAGATTATAATAGCTATTAGGGGATTGTGAAATAGGCAATGGAATTTTAAAGACAGAGTAAAAGATAGTGGTTTGTAACAGGCAACTGAAGTAGATTAAAAAATTAATTTTAGTTCTTGACTTTTGAAGGCATTGAGAATTTATGGAAAGTTATAGACTTTCTCCCTAGAAAAATGTAGAGTTTAAATATGCAGCCCTAAATTTATATGCACTGAGAGTTTTGTGGGACCTCCTGTATATCTCCTTGGATCACAGATGAAAATTTCTCACATCAAGAGCAAAGTGTACAGTTAATGTCATATATAATGAGGGAAGACAGAGCCTTAGTTATCTGAATATCATTATCCATGCTCCAGAAATGATAAAGTTGCATTGGTAAGTGAAAGTGTACCAAACACTAGCTGCTTTCACTAAAAAAGTTGTGAATAGACCCTTTCTAACAACCCCTGTTATATATATGCTTCTGTCATATATTTACGCATTTGTGGCTCAGTTTCTCTGTGATAATTAGATATTGCAAGTATCTGACAATGATATTTTAAAGTTATATATATGTATATATTTATCAAAGTAGAGGTAATATAAATTCACAGGCAAATTATTTGACTATCTAAGAATCAAAAATTATCCTTGGGAAAATTGATGCCTATAATATTTTTGCAGAAATGAGATGTACAATAGTACATCTGATTTAGGAGAAGTGAAGTTGCTTCGTTGTGTGCCACCTCTTTGCAATCCCATGGACTGTAGTCTACCAGGCTTCTCCATCCGTGGAATTTTCCAGGCAAGACTACTGGAGTGGTTTGCCATTTCCTTCTCCAGGGCATCTTCCCTACCAGGTCTCCCGCACTGCAGGCAGACCCTTTACCCTCTGAGCCACCAGGGAAGCCCACGTACAACAGTAAAACAGTTATATTGTCTAAAATAATTTTATCACAATAAACATCAGCTATCACTGGACTATTAATACAGAATTTAACCAAGTATTGTTCATGCAAATAATTATATAATTGCTATCATAATAAAAAAAAACTTGGCTAAAATGAAATAAAACAATTTAAAAATTATTTTTATTTATTTTTCAAGATAAGGTTCCATGAAATCTTTTTTCTCTGAAGTATTGGCTTCCTTTCCCTGGGTTCACATTAAACAACCCTTCCAACCCTTAATTATCTTAAAATAATAAGGACTGCTTACAAGTAGATGTAGCTTTTTGTATGTTTTTTTCTTTTTAGTGTTCTTTCTTCTTGAATTTTCCCCATAACTGGAGAATATATATACAGATAATATTTCCTCGGTTGACAGATTTGAAGTCAGTGAATATGGCTTTCTATGTGTGAGTACAAAAGTTCTAAGTAATAATTAGCCAGATGGACTGGGAACATTGAGAAACAGCCTTCCTCTACTTTTTAAACTCATTCTTTGCCACTTGCATCACTGTAAATAAAATATTTAGTAGCTCTTTCTTTAAAAAATAAACACAATGAGGTTTTTGATTTGATATGCTCATTTACCTTCATGTCAAGGGAGAAGTTAGATTACACAAGGTAAAATATAATTTATTTTTTCTTTGTTTTGATAGATTGAGGCATACTGGAATTTTCTTATACTTCAAACTATCATGAAAATGTTTTTTACTCTTATAATATTAGGAAATTTTTATATTTTATAATGTCTCTAGGCTGATATTTACCTACCTTATAAGGTCTAAGATGTAGATGAAAACTGGAATCAATTAATCATTTTGCTGTGTTATCAACACTAGATCAGCCACCTGGGTCTCTTGAAAATACCTGAAGAACTGAATTTTGCTACAGTATTTGATTATGGTACATCCTATATCTGTTACATGGAATTACATCATTTGCCCTTCTGATGCCCTGCTTGTTGATAAGTACAAGATGTCAATTTGATTTAGTGTAAATTACATATACAGTGATTTCATTACATTTACTTAATAAATACTTAACACAAAATTTAGAGTGTTGCATATCTAATGCATCTTACAACGTTTCTGCAATCGTTATTCATTGTATACATCAATATTTTATCATTTGTATGATTTCTAATTTGTATATGAAGTATTTAAAATCTGATAAAATAATTTTCTTAAAATTTCTCTGTGCTACATTTGTTTTCTGTGAGAGTCATATTTTAGTATATAAGAGATTATCCAAAAATAATTATTTTCATTAAAAAACTTCCCACTGGATTCAACCAGTTAAATGATGAAATACTTTATCTGCTGCTTTATACATAAAAGGGAATTTTTTATCTTTTTGTTGTAAAGGGATTTGTGTAGGTATTTATACATATTCAAATTTCTATTGTGTTTTCTACTGATGAAATCTTCAGTTACATGTCTTTTTTCCCTACATTTATCTAACTTGCTCCAAGAATAAAGTTAAAGACTTTTGTGTTTCCAATTCTACCTCTCCTATTCCTGCACTTCCATTTTATTTCAAAAAGTTCTGTATTCTCATGCTGCTTTTTCCATAGAAATAAATTTTATTTGTATGACATTTAAAGCTGTTATATATAACAGATAAAATAGAAAATATGCAAAATGTGCTGAAAGAATTATATGCAACCAGTTATATTATTCTTTATTACATGAATACTGAAGTTTAAAAGCTAACTATGAGAGCATTGAAGTTGCTTATGGCATAAAATGCTAAAATTAATTCAGCTATTTAATCTTAATAATAACAATGTAGTTAAAAATCTTTGACTTTAATAGGATTTTGTATATTTGAATAACTGATATAATATTCCTATAAGTTTGATCTAACTGGTTATATCAAGAAAACATTGTTAGTATAATAAGACTGTAGAATTTATAACTATTGCTATTTTTCATTTTTAATAGCAAAGTAATATGTCTTATTTTCTAAGAAAATAGCACTGATGTTCTCTGATAAGTACATGAATCTTTGTATACATATTGTAAAAAATGAACCAATATTTTCTTTGCATATATATATATATATAATGAAAGCATAGAATTGTTAAATGCTTTAATATACTTTTTGTTTTGACTTTGTACATAAACTGCACTGGAAAATACAGAATGTGGGGTAATCATCTAAAAGGATACTTAGCAGCCTTGAGACTTCACAACTGGCAACTGCTTACTTGATAGTCCATGCTGAAAACAGTAAGCCAATGTTTCCTTATTAATGAAATCAGTTGTTACATTTTTCAATATAGTTTCCTACCATCTGCTTCTTCATGCTGTTATGGTTTTGATTTACAGAAAATATTTATCAAAATGTTGCAAAATTGCTAGCAGGCATAATTGCAGCAATGAAATTACTAAGAAACTCTGCAAAATCTTTTAATATCCTATAGTCCCCAGACAATCTAGGATAAATAGAATATTGTACTCTAATATGTAAAACATTTTAAAACTGCTAATTGGTATTGACTAGACCTATCCCTTGATAATGAAATTAATAAGAATTTCAGTTAAATGTTAAGACTTCTAATATTTAATACCATGTTTATGAATTTTTTCTACATATCTGCCTAAAAAAATAATGAAACAGTATGGCTCTGAGTTGAATATAAAAATGCTATTTCATGTTCAAATATAGATTCACTGATTTTTTTTAAATGATAAATTTTTTATAATGCATATTAATGCTAAAAATACTGATCAAAAATATAATAATTTCTGTGTAGAAAGTAATAACCAATCTAATGAGGTAAAGGTAATTTAGGATGATCTTTTGACACTGTACAGACTGAAAAAAGGATAACTGAATGGGTTCTATACCTGACTGTTTATTGTATGTATATGTACATATGCAGTGTATTTGAGTGTAAGTGCATCTCTGCCTATGTAGGGGCTTATAAAAAAGTTTTCTAATCTCTTGATATTAGGAATGACTCCACATATAAGAACATTTTATTCTTCTGTGTGTGTGTGTGTTTGTGTATGCTCAGTTGTGACTGACTCTCTGTGGCCCTACCAGACTGCTCTGTCCATGGAATTTTCCAGGTAAGAATACTAGAATGGGTTGTCATTATTCCAGGCTGCTGCTGCTGCTAAGTCGCTTCAGTCGTGTCTGACTCTGTGCGACCCCATAGACGGCAGCCCACCAGGCTCTTCTGTCCCTGGGATTCTCCAGGCAAGAACACTGGAGTAGGTTGCCATTTCCTTCTCCAATGGATGCATGCGTGCTAAGTCGCTTCAGTCGTGTCCAACTCTGTGCAACCCTATGGACAGCAGCCCTCCAGGCTCCTCTGTTCACAGGATTCTCTAGGCAAGAATACTGGAGTGGGTTGCCATTTCCTTCTCCAGGGGATCTTCCCAATCCAGGGATTGAACCTTCTTAAGTCTCCTGCCTTGGCAGATGGGTTCTTTATCACTAGCCCCTTGTTACTTTTTATTGGAGCCTACAGCTAGGCAACAGCTGAGAGAGAAGAGAAGTAGTGCAACTCAGTTATGTCCGACTCTTTTGGAACCACATGGACTGCAGCCCACCAGGCTCCTCGGTCCATGGAATTTTCCAGGCAAGAATTCTGGAGTGGGTCGCTATTTCCTCCTCCAGGGGATCATTCTGACCCAGGGAGGAACCCGTGTCTCCTGTATCTCCTGCACTGGTAGGCAAATTCTTTACCACTGCACCATCTGGGAAGCCCCCTAAATTTCTTCTTATTGAAAGGGATGCATACACACACACACACACACACACACACACACACCTTATTCAGTTATGTCAAAAAGATGGAAAAGATGAAGGAAAGTTGTAACATTTTTTAACATTTTTGTTAAGTGAGATATGCAGCTGCAAACAACTTAGATATAATACAAGCATTGGTGTTCTTGACCACCAAAAGGAATATTGAAACCCACCTAAAAAGTTATTATTATTATCACCTGTGGAGTTCTAGCTGTGGGGTGGTTAAGTGGTAAAATACAATAAAGTTTATTGGTTAAGCACTGGATACACATCATGTTAAATATATATCAGTTTCATTAATTGGAAAGACCATTAAGAGAAGAGTACAACATTTTAGATGGTGATGATTTTGATAGGATCAACCACAATGTGGTTAAGTATATAATTCATGTAATAAGAAAAAGGTGCCTGCAGGCTATTGTTCCTAGCATGGATTAAAATTTACATATTGCTTCTCCTTATGTCAAAACATCTGGTGCCTGCAAATGCTAACGTTTCCTTAAAAAGTTTCACAAGCCAAGAAAACCAGATTGGAAACATTGCATGTGAATCATTCAAGCATTATAATAGAATAAGAGCTATATTCAGAAAAAATTAAATTGCTGCAAACAATACCATAGTCAAGATTATAATTTATTTGCTTACACAAGTGAAAGGTCGTGCTGTGTGTTTCTGAGGAGAAAAATAGTATTTGAGTTATATGATTATTCTTCAAAAATACTTATTTCATATAATTACATAGAACAAGTAGGTTTCTAAGTCCTTTAAGACTTTATAATCACTCTATGTTAGAAGTAGTATGTAGTTGTATAAAACCCATTTTAATATTCCTAAGGACAGGAAGGGGGACCCCTGAGACTTTATTCATTCTGGCATTAAATTTCTATTTATTCATTGGTAGATATAAAAAGCAGATACATATGAATTAACTTTTCTTTAATTTTTTTTTTTTGAGTACATGAATTGCCTTTTCTAGCTAGGCCCTCAAATCAATAAAGTTAGTTCTTCCAACTTCTATAGCATCACCTTTCTCTTGTGTTAGCAAATAAATTATAATCTTGACTATGGTATTGTTTGCAGCAAGGTTTTCCTACTTCAGGAGTTTTTCTCACCACACCAATCAACCGTTACCATTGTCATGGTCCTTGCTGGCTATAGCAGCTAGCTGCTACTTAAAATCTATCTTCGTATTGCTGCTTTTCTTCGCCATGTGTATATTACTTTCTTCAGTAGATGAATGGGCATTGAAAGCAAAAATTATACTTTAGCTTTCTCTGTATCTCACATTATTTAAAACAGTGTCTTGCTTATCATGCTGTTTTATAAATAAATGATTAAGTGATGGTTAACTGTAGGTAAAGAAAGTGCGCAAGTGTCAAATTTTTCAGATAATGATATGGTGTTCACTGTGACCATTCATTGAAATGCATCTCTTCTGATCTCTGTCAGTTCTTTCAATTGCAGTGAGGTAAGTATGTGTCTTCTTTCAGTTTATTTAAAAAATGAGTTCCAGAAGTGAAAATAATATCAAAAACTACAACAATGGATATAGAGGAATGTTCTACTCTAGAATCATCCACTTACTCATTCACTCTTTGTTTAATAAATATCTCCCCAAAGAACAGTGGTTGTTGATAAGGGGACTATAAAAGATGATCTTTCAGTAAGGTGTAGTATGTGCTGTGCTGGCAAGATTAAGTGTGCTATGGAAGTAAAGTTCAGTTCAGTTCAGTCGCTCAGTCGTGTCTAACTATTTGCAACCTCATGCTGTCAGGGTATCTGGACCAGCCTCAGGAAACCTGAGATCTAAAGGCAATATGGGGGCTGGCCTTGTTCAAGAAGGGGAAGTGAGAAAGAGAAGGGGGAGGATTCTTTAAGTAGAGGCAATCAGTCAGACTCCTATGATTCGTTAGAGAACTCATGAATGCTTTTGGTATAACTCTTTGAGGTTAGAAAATTTAGATTTATTTGGAGTAATTAGCCTTAAAATCTTACTTCTTTATCAAGCAGGACACAAGTTATTCAGGCACTTGGTCAGAGGACTTTTCCTCTGCCCAAAATAAGGAAGTACTTACTGTGTGTCTACGTGAAGAGGAGGTGTAGGAGGAAGAAGTATACTGAGATAGTAAACTGAGACATACTGCATACTATTCTCAAATGGCTTCCAGAGGGATCTTTTTCTTATTAGTATTAAACATATAGTAGCCCCTATGTTTACCTTTTTAATACTTTTCCCATACTGTCTATGAATGCCCAACAATCCACAATAACACCATGCCTCTTTCTATTAATTTGTGTATGTGTGTGCTCAGTCGCTTCTGTTGTGTCTGATTCTTTGCAACCCCAGGGACTGTAGCCCATATGGGTCCTCTGTCCATGGAATTCTCCAGACAAGAATACTAGAGTGGATTGCGATTTCCTTCTCCAGGGTATCTTCCCAACCCAGGGATCACACCCATGTCTCCTGCATTTCAGGTGGACTCTTTACCACTGAGCCACTGGGGAAGCCCTTAATACCCTTAATACTGTGTACATTTTATTTAAGAAACCTAGTGCAAAACTATTGACACATAAGTAGAAAGGTATACTATATCCGTGAATAGGTAGACTCAATTTAATAACGTTTTCAATTCTCCCCAAACAAATTTATACATTTCATCAAACCAAATAGGTTTTTGTTAACCAAGCAAGTTGATATTAAACTTTATAAGATAAATAAATAAGAAAAAAGGGAAACATCTGAAAAAAAGAGCAATGAGGAAAGACAATGGCTACCAGATATTAAAACATATCTTTCAGTCTGATTATTTAAAATTCTGTGGTCTGGGACCTGAGTAAACAGACAATCCAAAGCATAGAAATAAGCCTAAGTACATATTGGCATTACATATAAAGGAAACAGTTTTTACTTAGTAATATATATGTGTGTGTGTATTATATACATATTGCATGCATAGAAATGCTCTCCTTTAGGTGATAAATAGAAAGATAGGAATATGTATTTATATTTGCTGTATATGTGAAAATAAACTGTTAAAGGACATACAAGAACCTAATGCCTGTGTTAAAGGTGGAGCAGCTCTGGGGGTAATTTGGTTACATATCTTTTTATTATTTTTTCCTAAATTTTGAAGCATATAAATGCATTTAGTCAACAATTTAAGACATGTGGTATGTTTATATTAAAAGTTTATTGGCCCAGTTGTCTCTATTTTCATTCTCTTCATTCACCCATAGTACTGTTGGCAATCTTGGTTTTTACTGGTGTCCAGCCCCAGTTGGATCCAGGGTATCTGAAGCATGGACGGCGAGGTGAGAGAGGTATATAGATATAGATTTATAGACTTAGAGATATATATAGAGATAAGAAAACAGTTAAGAAAATAGAGGAGAGAAAGAGGCTGATATTTCTTGGTTTACACAAAAATCTAATAAAGTCTTAAGACAAGAGACTTGCACCATCTACGTAGGCCACAGGCACCCGCTTGAATAGCGGAGGGTGCCCTGCCTTGGGCTCCCTCTCGCGTGGGTCTTAGAAGCCTGGGCAAATAAGCAGACATGGCAAGCCTCTGTGTTCCAAGGGATCAGCCTGAAAAAGAGAGGGAGGGAGAGGGAGAAAGAATTGACATGAGGGAGGCAAACTTGTGCAAAACCCCCATAACTTTATTTTCAAAAGGTGCTTATATACCCTAAGTTTTACATGATGGAAGATGCAGAGTCACGCAGGGGCAGCAGTCCTGACCCTTATCAATATTCAGCTTTCTTTCTGCATATCTTTCCGTATACAAAAGGTCTTAGGTGATTTACATTATCTTCTGGCCAGGAGGCCTATTAACATTTTATGGCTCTTTTCCTTGATGAATGTTAATCAACCAAAAAACTCATTTTCCCTTGAAGTGTTTTTATTTAATCTCCATCACCCTCAAAGTACTAAATAAAGTTAAATCCTTATAGAACAGAGGTGCAGTGGGTTACAACAAAGAAAGTACTTAACTCAAAGATCTAATGTTGCTACTTGTTGCTACCAACTATATTCATTAATGCACTCCCGGGTACACAACAAATAAAGGATATGAAAACTTGGCAGCAAGTATTGGCTCAGCAATGAAACCCTTAACCAGTTCTATTCTAATGATTTTTAACTCCTGTAAAGGTTCTTCATTCCTAGAATTTTTTAAGCTTCCTGTGCCTCTCGTGGTTGGTTGGGAGGCTGTAAACAATCATATGCGTAGTTGTAAAAAGTCCGGATAAACCTGTCAGGCAAGTTAGAAAGCTATCAGAGGGGTTTGGATCGAAACATTCTTATTATGCCCAGGAGACTTATTAACCAAAGCTCTAAGTTGATTTTCTTCAGAGCAAGTTGGCCGGGGATAGCCCCCCGTTAATGTCAGAGGTGTTGGTGAGAGACATGAAATAATAAAACAGACAGATTCTGGTTTTGGGGTAGATGCTTGGGCAGAGGACCCCTTGAGACCTGACCACCTTGCCCTGTCAGACCTTGTCATGGGTGGGATCTCCCATGCTGGCTCCCGGCAGGTTTTCAAATCCCTTTGACCAGTGACAGTCCTTACTTTACTGTTTGAAGGCAAGAAAGGCCAAATGAAGCAAAACAGAAGTAGATATGTATACTTATTTGGAGGGATATTCTCAGAAGTAATTAGATCTCCCCCCTGATATAAACATTAGCTAAGACCCCTGCAGTAGGCAGAATAATGGCTCACTCCTGCACTTTCTAAGTGGATCCAAATTAGTTATCAGTTCAGTTCAGTTCAGTTGCTCAGTCGCGTCCAACTCTTTGCAACCCCATGAATCACAATACGCCAGGCCTCCCTGTCCATCACCAACTCCCAGAGTTCACTTAAACCAGAGAAACTTTCCAAGCTATGGTCAGAAGGAGATGAAAATTCATTTTCTTGACAGACAGTGCTTAACTGAGATGGAAGTTGTGTTACCAGTCACCATCACAGAACTAAATGTAGGGTTAGAATCCCAGGTCAGTTGATTTCAGACCAATGTGCTATTACTCATATTGTAGAATCCCAGTCTAGCTATAGGAGAAACTGATAAAATGCTTGCAATACAATTATTTCCTCAATAAAGATTTACTGGATGAATATGACTTGGAATTTGTCAATACGAGAAGGCATACACAGTAAAGAATTAGTTCTAGCTTTTACATTTTAAAAATGAGGAAAATAATAATAGCTATGTAAACTGGGATTTTAAAGGTGTCCAACCTAGAGTAGTGTGAGTAGTATGGATAGATCACTAGTGAGTACAGTGGAATAGGGATAGTTTTTGCAGATCACTGAAGAGAGCATCAAGGAGATGAAGACTGCTTGTAGTAGACTTGATATTCAAAGTTATGAGTATCAGTGCAGTCTCAGAAAAAGGAAAAACAGAAAAGAAGGATGGAAGAGCTAAAAGTAAAAGGAAGTAAAAGAGGACGAAGAAAGAAGAGGGAAGGCCAAGGAGAAGGAGAAAGAGGGAGAGGAAGAAGACAAGGATAAAGAAGAGATGAAGATGTATCATTTCAATAAAAACAAAGACTATCTATTTTCATTTAAATTACTCAGAAGAGGAAAGAAAGAAGGTTGAGGTTTTTTATTAATTAATTTTTTAAATTGAAGGATAATCGTTTTACAGAATTTTGTTGTTTTTTGTCAAATCTTGGCATGAATCAGCCATAGGTGTATATACTCCCCTTCCTTTTCAACCTCCCTCCTAGCTCCCTCCCCATCCCACCCCTCTAGATTGATACAGAGCCCCTGTTTAAGTTTCCTGAGCCGTACAGCAAATTCCAATTGGCTATCTATTGTACACATGGTAATATGTCTCCATGTTATTCTTTCCATACATCTCCCCCTCCTCTCCCCTCTCCCCATGTCCATAAGTCTATTCTCTACATCTGTTTCTCCACTGCTGCCCTGTAAATAAATTCTTCAGTACTGTTTTTCTAGATTCTGTATATGGGTTAGAATACGATATTTATCTTTCTCTTTCTGAGTCACTTCTCTCTGTATAATAGGTTCTAGGTTCATCCACCTCATCAGAATTGACTCAGATCTGTTCCTTTTTATGGCTGAGTAATATTCCATTGTGTATATGTACCACAATTTTTTTATCCATTCGTCTGTTGATGGACATCTAGGTTGGACATCTAGGTTGCTTCCATGTTCTAGCTATTGTAATTAGTGCTGCAATGAACAATGGGATACATGTGTCTTTTTCAATTTTGGTTTCCTCAGGGAATATGCCTAGGAGTGGGGTTGCTGGGTCATACAGTGGTTTCATTCCTAGCTTTTGAAGGAATCTCCATACCATCTTCCATAGTGGCTGTATCCATTTACATTTCCACCAACAGTGCAAGAGTGTTCCCTTTTCTCCACACCCTCTCCAGCATTTATTGTTTGTAGACTTTTTGGTGATGGTCATTTTGACAGGTATGAGGTGATATCTCATTACAGTTCTGATTTGCATTTCCCTTATAATTTGGTGATGGACAGAGAGGCCTGGTGTGCTGCGATCCATGGGGTTGCAAAGAGTCGGACACGACTGAGCGACTGAAATGAACTGAACTGAATAATGAGCGATGTTGAGCATCTTTTCATGTGTTTGTTAGCTATCTGTATGTCTTCTTTGGAGAAATGTCTGCTTAAGTCTTTTTCCCACTTTTTGATTGGGTTGTTTGTTTCTCTGGAATTGAGTTGTATGAGCTGCTTGTATGTTTTGGAAATTAATCTGTCAGTTGTTTCATTTGTTATTATTATCTCCCATTATGAGGGTTGTCTTTTCACCTTGCTTATAGTTTCCTTTACTGTGCAAAAACATTTAAGTTTAATCATGCCCCACTTGTTTACTTTTGTTTTTATTTCCATTACTCTAGGACGTAGGTCATAGAGGATCTTGCTTTGATTTATGTCATCAAGTGTTCTGCCTATGTTTTCCTCTAAGTTTCTGGTCTTACATTTAGGTCTTTAATCCATTTTGAGTTTATCTTTGTGTATGATGTTAGGAAGTATTCTAGTTTCATTCTTTTATATGTAGCTGTCCAGTTTTCCCAGAATGGTTTATTGAAGAGGCTGTCTTTGCCCCATTGTATATTCTTGCCTCCTTTGTCAAAAATAAGGTACCCATAGGTGCATAGATTTATTTCTGGGCTTTCTATCTTGTTCCATTGGTCTATATTTCTGTTTTTGTGCCAGTATCATACCATCTTGATGACTGTAGCTTTGTAGTATAATCTGAAGTCAGGAAGGTTGATTCCTCCAGCTCTATCCTTCTTTCTCAGGAATGCTTTTGTTATTTGGTGTTTTCGTGTTTCTATATGAATTGTGAAATTTTTATTCTAGTTCTGTGAAAAATCCCATTGATAATTTGATAGGGATCATGTTGAATCTGTAGATTGCAATTGGTAGATTAGTCATTTTCACAATATCGATTCTTCCTACCCAGGAATATGGAATATCTCTCCATCTGTTTATGTCATCTTTGACTTCTTTCATTAATGTCTTATAATTTTCTGTGTAACGTTTTTTGTCTCCTTCAGTTCAGTTCAGTTCAGTCGATCAGTCGTGTCTGACTCTTTGCAACCCCATGAATTGCGGCACACCAGGCCTCCCTGTCCATCACCAACACCCAGGGTCTGCACAAACTCATGTCCATCGAGTCGGTGATGCCATCCAGCCATCTCATCCTCGGTCGTCCCCTTCTCCTCCTGCCCCCAATCCCTCACACCATCAGGGTCTTTTCCAATGAGTCAACTCTTCACATGAGGTGGCCAAAGTATTGGAGTTTCAGCTTTAGCATCAGTCCTTCCAACAAACACCCAGGACTGATCTCCTTTAGGATGGACTGGTTGGATCTCCTTGCAGTCCAAGGGACTCTCAAGAATCTTCTCCAACACCACAGTTCAAAAGCATCAATTCTTCAGCACTCAGATTTCTTCACAGTCCAACTCTCACATCCATATGTGACTACTGGAAAAACCATAGCCTTGACTAGATGGACCTTTATTGGCAAAGTAATGTCTCTGCTTTTGAATATGCTATCTAGGTTGGTCATAACTTTTCTTTCAAGGAGTAAGTGTCTTTTAATTTCATGGCTGCAATCACCATCTGCAGTGATTTTGGAGCCCCCCAAAATAAAGTCTGACACTGTTTCCACTGTTTCCCCATCTATTTGCCATGAAGTGATGGGACCAGATGCCATGATCTTCGTTTTCTGAATGTTGAGCTTTAAGCCAACTTTTTCACTCTCCTCTTTCACTTTCATCAAGAGACTTTTTAGTTCCTCTTCACTTTCTGCCATAAGGGTGGTGTCATCTGCTTATCTGAGGTTATTGATATTCTTGCCGGCAGTCTTGATCCCAGCTTGTGCTTCTTCCAGCTCAGCGTTTCTCATGATGTACTCTGCATACAAGTTAAATAAGCAGGGTGACAATATACAGCCTTGATGTACTCCTTTTCCTATTTGGATTCAGTGTGTTGTTCCATGTCCAGTTCTAACTGTTGCTTCCTGACCTGCATATAGGTTTCACAAGAGGCAGGTCAGGTTTGTCTCCTTAGGTAAGTTTATTCCTAGATATTTAATTCTTTTTGTTGCAATGGTGAATGGGATTGATTCCTTAATTTCTCTTTCTGATTTTTCATTGTTAGTATATAGAAATGCAAGTGATTTTGGTGTATTGATTTTGTATCCTGCAACTTTGCTAAATTCACTGATTAGTAATTTCCTGATACTATCTTTAGGGTTATCTATGTATAGTATCAAGTCATCTGCAAACAGTGAGAGCTTTACTACTTTTCTGATCTGGATTCCTTTTATTTCTTTTGCTTTTCTGATTGCTGTAGCTAGGACTTCCAGAACTATGTTGAATAATAGTGGTGAAAGTGGACACCCTTGTCTTATTCCTGATCTTAGGGGAAATGCTTTCAGTTTTTCACTATTGAGAATAATGTTTGCTGTAGGTTTATCATATATTGCCTTTGTTATGTTGAGGTAGCTTCCTTCTATGCCCATTTTTTGAGGAGTTTTAATCATAAATGGGTGCTAAATTTTGTCAAAGACTTTTCCTGCATCTATTGACATGATCATATGGTTTTATCTTTCAATTTGTTAATATGATGTATCACATTGATTGATTTGTGCATAATGAAGAATCCTTGCATTCCTGGAATAAACCCAACTTGATCATGGTATATGAGCTTTTTGATGTGTTGCTGAATTCTGTTTGCTAAAATTTTGTTGAGGATTTTTGCATCTATGTTCATCAGTGATATTGGCCTGTAGTTTTCTTTTTGTGTGTTGTCTTTGTCTGGTTTTGGTATCAGAGTGGCAGTGGCCTTGTTGAATGAGTTTGGAAGTGTTCCTTCCTCTGCAATTTTTTGAAAGAGTTTTAGAAGGATAGCCATTAGCTCTTCTCTAAAAGTTTGATAGAATTCTCCTGTGAAGCCATCTGGTCCTGGGCTTTTGCTTTTGGGGAGATTTCTGATCACAGTTTCTATTTCAGTGCTTGTACTTGGGTTGTTCATAGTTTCTATGTCTCCCTGGTTCAATCTTGGAAGGTTGAACTTTTCTAAGAATCTTCCAGGTTACCCATTTTATTGCCATATAGTTGTTTATAATAGTCTCATAATCCTTTGTGTTTCGCATTGTCTGTTGTAACCTCTCCTTTTTCATTTCTAATTTTGTTGATTTGATTCTTCTGTTTTTCTCTTGACGGGTCTGGCTAAAGTCTTGTCAATTTTGTTTATCTTTTCAAAGAACCAGCTTTTAGTTTTATTAATCTTTACTATTATTTCTTTCATTTCTTTTTCATTTATTTCTGCTCAGATATTTATGATATCTTTCCTTCTACTAATTTTGGGGGGGTTTTTATTCTTCTTTTTCCAGTTGTTTTATGTGTAAAGTTAGGTTATCTATTCGATGTTTTTCTTGTGTCTTGAGGTAGAATCGTATTGCTATAAACTTCCCTCTTAGAACTGCTTTTGCTGCATTCCATAGGTTTTGAATTGTTGTGTTTTCATTATCATTTGTTTTATTTGATTTCCCTTTTGATTTCATCAGTAACCTGGTGGTTATTTGGAAACGTGTTGTTTAATCTCCATGTGTTTGTGTTTCTTACAGTTTTTTCTTGTAATTGATATCTAGTCTCACAGTGTTGTGGTCAGAGAAGATGCTTCATATGATTTCACTTTTCTTAAATTTACTGAGGTTTGATTTGTGACCCAACATGTGGTCAATCCTGGAGAATGTTCCATGTGCGCTTGAAAAGAAGTTGTATTCTTCTGCATTTGGATGGAATATCCTGAAGATATCAATGAGATCCATCTCATCTAATGTACCATTTAAGACTTGTGTTTCCTTATTAATTTTCTGTTTTGATGATCTGTCCATTGGTGTGAGTGGGGTGTTAAAGTCTCCAACTATTATTTTTTTTACTGTCAATTTCTCCGTTTATGTCTGTTAGTGTTTGTTTTATGTATTGAGTTACTCCTATGTTGGGTGCATAGATGCTTACAATTATTGTCTTCCTCTTGGATTGATCCCTTGATCATTATGTAGTGTCCTTCCTTATCTCTTGTAATCTTCTTTATTTTAAGGTCTATTTTGTCTGATATGAGGATTGCTACTCCAGCTTTCTTTTGCTTTCAATTTGCTTCAAGTATATTTTTCCATCCTCTCACTTTCAGTCTATACCTGTCTTGAGGTCTGAAGTGGGTTTCTTGTAGACAGCATATATATGGATCTTGTTTTTGTATCCATTCAGCCAGTCTGTGTCTTTTGGTTGGAGAATTTAATCCATTTACATTTAAATTAATTATTGATACATATGTTCATACTACCATTTTCTTAATTGTTTGGGGTTGATTTTGTAGATCTTTTTCTTCTCCTGTATTTCTTGACTTTATAAGTCCCTTTAACATTTGTTGTAAAGCTGGTTTGGTGGTACTGAATTCTCTTAACTTTTGCTTGTTTGAAAAGCTTTTTATTTCTCCGTCAATTTTGAATGAGATCATTGCTGGGTACTGTAATCTGTAAAAGGGTAGATTTTCCCCTTTCAATACTTTAAATATATCCACACTGCCTTCTGGCCTGCAGAGTTTCTGCTGAAAGACCAGCTATTAAGTGTATGGGGTTTCCCTTGTATATTACTTGTTTCTTCTCCTTTGCTGCTTTTAATATTCTTAGTGTTTAGTCTTTGTTGGTTTGATTAGTACATGTCTTGGTGTATTTCTCCTCGGGTTTATCCTGTATGGAACTCATGGTGTCTCTAGGACTTGATTGAATTTTTCCTTTTCCATGCTGGGGAAAATTTCAACTATAATCTTTTCAAAAATTTTCTCATACCCTTTCTTTTTCTCCTCTTCTTCTTCTTCAGTTCAGTTCAGTCGCTCAGTTGTGTCCAACTCTTTGTGACACCATGAATCGCCAGGCCTCCCTGTCCAACACCAACTCCTGGAGTTCACTCAGACTCACGTCCATCGAGTCAGTGATGCCATCAAGCCATCTCATCCTCTGTCGTCCCCTTCTCCTCCTGACCTCAATCCCTCCTAGCATCAGAGTCTTTTCCAATGAGTCAACTCTTCGCATCAGGTGGCCAAAGTACTGGAGCTTCAGCTTTAGCATCATTCCCTCCAAAGAAATCCCAGGGCTGATCTCCTTCAGAATGGACTGGTTGGATCTCCTTGCAGTTCAAGGGACTCTCAAGAGTCTTCTCCAACACCACAGTTCAAAGCATCAATTCTTTGGCACTCAGCCTTCTTCACAGTCCAACTCTCACATCCAAACATGACCACTGGAAAAATCATAGCCTTGACTACGTGGATCTTAGTCGGCAAAGTAATATCTACTTTTCAATATGCTATCTAGGTTGGTCATAACTTTTCTTCCAAAGAGTAAGCATCTTTTAATTTCATGGCTGCAATTACCATCTGCAGTGATTTTGGAGCCCCCAAAATAAAGTCTGACACTGTTTCCACTGTTTCCCCATCTATTTCCAATGAAGTGATAGGACAGGATGCCATGATCTTCGTTTTCTGAATGTTGAGCTTTAGGCCAACTTTTTCACTCTCCTCTTTCACTTTCATCAAGAGGCTTTTTAGTTCCTCTTCACTTTCTGCCATAAGGGTGGTGTCATCGGCTTATCTGAGGTGATTGATATTCCTGCCAGCAATCTTGATTCCAGCTTGTGCTTCTTCCAGCCCAGTGTTTCTCATGATGTACTCTGCATATAAGTTAAATAAGCAGGGTGACAATGTACAGCCTTGACATACTCCTTTTCCTATTTGGAAACAGTCCTATGTTCTATGTCCAGTTCTCACTGTTGCTTCCTGACCTGCATATAGCTTTCTCAAGAGGTAGGTCAGGTGGTCTGGTATTCCCATCTCTTTCAGAATTTTCCACAGTTTATTGTAATTAATACAGTCACAGGCTTTGGCATAGGCAATAAAGCAGAAATAGATGTTTTTCTGGAACTCTCTTGCTTTTTTCATGATCCAGCTGTTGTTGGCAATTTGATCTCTGGTTCCTCTGCCTTTTCTACAATGAGCTTGAACATCTGGAAGTTCACGGTTCACGTATTGCTGAGGCCTGGCTTGGAGAATTTTGAGCATTACTTTACTAGCATGTGAGATGAGTGCAATTGTGCGGTAGTTTGAGCATTCTTTGGCATTGCCTTTCTTTGGAATTGGAATGAAAACCGACCTCTTCCAGTCCTGTGGCCACTGTTGAGTTTTCCAAATTTGCTGGGATTTTCAGTGCAGTACTTTCACAGGATCATCTTTCAGGACTTGAAAGATCTCAACTGGAATTCCATCACCTCCACTAGCTTTGTTCATAGCGATGCTTTCCAAGGCCCACTTGACTTCACATTCCAGGATGTCTGGCTCTAGATTAGTGATCAAACCATCGTGATTATCTGGGTCGTGAAGATCTTTTTTGTACAGTTCTTCTGTGTATTCTTGCCACCTCTTCTTAATATCTTCTGCTTCTGTTAGGTCTATACCATTTCTGTCCTTTATCGAGCCCATCTTGCTTGAAATATTCCCTTGGTATCTCTAATTTTCTTGAAGAGATCTCTAGTCTTTCCCATTCTGTTGTTTTCCTCTATTTCTTTGCATTGATCACTGAAGAAGGCGTTCTTATCTCTTCCTGCTATTCTCTGGAACTCTGCATTCAGATGCTTATATCTTTCCTTTTCTCCTTTGCTTTCTGCCTCTCTTCTTTTCACAGCTATTTGTAAGGCCTTCCCAGACAGCCATTTTGCTTTTTTGCATTTCTTTTCCATGGGGATGGTCTTGATCCCTGTCTCCTGTACAATGTCACGAACCTCCATCCATAATTCATCAGGCACTCTATCTATCAGATCTAGTCCCTTAAATCTATTTCTCATTTCCACTGTATAATCATAAGGGATTTGATTTAGGTCATACCTGAATGGTCTAGTGGTTTTCCCTACTTTCTTCCATTTAAGTCTGAATTTGGCAATAAGGAGTTCATGATCTGAGCCACAGTCAGCTCCTGGTCTTGTTTTTGTTGACTGTATAGAGCTTCGCCATCTTTGGCTGCAAAGAATATAATCAATCTGATTTCAGTGTTGACCATCTGGTGATGTCCATGTGTAGAGTCTTCTCCTGTGTTGTTGGAAGAGGGTGTTTGCTATGACCAGTGCATTCTCTTGGCAAAACTCTATTAGTCTTTGCCCTACTTCATTCTGCATTCCAATGCCAAATTTGCCTGTTACTCCAGGTGTTTCTTGACTTCCTACTTTTGCATTCCAGTCCCCTATAATGAAAAAGACATCTTTTTTGGTTGTTAGTTCTAAAAGGTCTTGTAGGTCTTCATAAAACCGTTCAACTCAGCTTCTTCAGTGTTACTGGTCTGGGCATAGACTTGGATTACTGTGATATTGAATGGTTTGCCTTGGAGACAAACAGAGATCATTCTGTCGTTTTTGAGATTGCATCCAAGTACTGCATTTTGGACTCTTTCATTGACCATGATGGCCACTCCATTTCTTCTAAGGGATTCCTGCCCGCAGTAGTAGATATAATGGTCATCTGAGTTAAATTCACCCATTCCAGTCCATTTTAGTTCGCCGATTGCTAGAATGTTGACGTTCACTCTTGCCATTTCTTGTTTGACCACTTCCAAATTGCCTTGATTCATGGACCTGACATTCCAGGTTCCTATGCATTATTGCTCTTTACAGCATCAGACCTTGCTTCTATCACCAGTCACATCCACAGCTGAGTATTGTTTTTGCTTTGGCTCCATCCCTTCATTCTTTCTGGAGTTATTTCTCCACTGATCTCCAGTAACATAATTGGGCACCTACTGACCTGGGGAGTTCCTCTTTCAGTATCCTATCATTTTGCCTTTTCATACTGTTCATGGGGTTCTCAAGGCAAGAATATTTAAGTGGTTCGCCATTCCCCTCTCCAGTGGACCACATTCTGTCAGACCTCTCCATCATGACCCGCCCGTCTTGGGTTGCCCCGTGGGCATGGCTTGGTTTCATTGAGTTAGACAAGGCTGTGGTCCTAGTGTGATTAGATTGACTAGTTTTCTGTGAGTATGGTTTCAGTGTGTCTGCCCTCTGATGCCGTCTTGCAACACCTACCATCTTTCTTGGGTTTCTCTTACCTTGGACTTGGGGTATCTCTTCACGGCTGCTCCAGCAAAGCACAGCTGCTGCTCCTTACCTGAATGTTGGTGCGTTTGATATTGTCCCTTAGGTCTGAGAAAATCCTCACTTCTTTTCATTATTTTTACTTTATTCTGCCCTACAGAAGTCATTTCCACCATTGTATCTTCCAGTTCACTGACCCATCCTTCTCCTCAGATATTTTGCTATTGATTCCTTCTAGAGTATTTTCAGTTTCAGTAATTGTGTTGTTTGTCTCTGTATGTTTATTCTTCAATTCTTCTAGGTTTTTGTTAATTGATTCCTGCATTTTCTCCATTTTGGTTTCAAGGTTTTTGATCATCTTTACTATCATTATTCTGAATTCTTTTTCAGGTAGCTTGCCTATTTCCTCTTCATTTATTTGGATTTCCATGTTTCTAGTTTGTTTCTTAATTTGTGTAGTATATCTCTATCTTTTCATTATTTTTTTTAAACTATTGTGTTTGAGGTGTCCTTTTTCCAAGCTTCAAGGTTGAATTATTTCTTTCTTTTGGTTTCTGCCCTCCTAAGGTTGGTCCAGTGGTTTGTGTAAGCTTCATATAGGGTGAGATTTGTGCTGAGCTTTTGTTTCTTTGTTTGTTTTTTCTTTAATGGGCAAGACTGAGTGAGGTGGTAACCTGTCTGCTGATGATTGGGCTTGTATTTTTGTTTTCTTTGTTGTTTAGATGAGGAGTCCTGCACAGGGTGCAACTGGTGGTTGGGTGATGTCAGGTCTTGTATTCAAGTGGTTTCCTTTGTGTGAGTTCTCACTATTTGATACTCCCTAAGGTTAGTTCTCTGGGTCTCAAGTTTAGGGTCTTGGAGTCAGTGCTTCCACTCTAAAGGCTCAGGGTTTGATCTCTGGTCAGCAACAAAGATTCCACAAGTGGTTTGTTATGGCATAAGGGATATTAAAACAAATATCCAAAAACGAGAAACCAAAGATGAACCCCAGACAAATGGAAGTTACAAAATCTGGCAAATAATAATTAAATAATGGAATATATACAATATACACCCATGAGCAAAGTGAAAACAGTCCAACAAAAATAAAGTACAGTAGATTGACCTGGTGAAAAAACTAAATCTAAAATTATATTTATCAGTTTAGAACAAAACTAACTAAAGCACAAACTGCAAAACAAAACTAGAGCAAAGTGCCAATTGAGGAATACAACAATGAAAATAAAAGTAACAAATATGTTGAGAGGAAAGGAAATAAAGAAAAGAAATAAAGAATAGATATGCAAAGTTAAATAGAGGTAGATAAAGAAGATTTATATATATTAAAGATGAACTGCAATGGGAAAAGAACAGTAGGAAAAAAACAAAGGAATAAATGTAAAAAAAATAATATGTTTAAAAAATTAAAACTAAAAAAAGAGAGAGAGGAAAAAATAAAAGGAAAACTCCACAGAACTGCAAAAGCCCAACATAGAGATAGAGGTTTATAACAGCAATAAAAATGTGACTGAGGAAAAAAACCTCAAAAGCTTAATAAGATTTCGTAGTGTCAATAAAATTGACAACTACAACAGAGGAAGGACAAAAGGAAAAAACAAAAGGAAAAAAAACCAAAAGAATCTACAGAGCAAGTGAAAACATAAGAATAATTTCTTGAGTCACTGCTGTCAGAGTCCTTTCCCTTGCTGGGAGTCACTGTCCACCTCACTTCCCTAGGATGCCCTCCAACACTGTGCTGATCTCTGGAGCTGCTGTGGGGGCAGCTCAGATTCTAATCTGGTCCTACTCCTCTGTGTTCTTGCCTCCAATGTCCACAGCTATCAGAATTAGTGTTTTTTCTTTTGTGGGAGCTCTCAGTGACCTTTTTATATTCCATAGACACAGAATCTGCCTAGTTGATCGTGTGGATTTAATCTGCAGCTTGTATAGCTGGTGGGAAGTTTTGGGTCTTCTTCCTTAGCCACACTGCTCCTGGGTTTCAATTATGGTTTTATTTCCACCTCTGCATGTGGATTGTCCACCGGGGTTTACTCCTGAGGCTGCCCTGGAGGACTTGGTCTGCACCTGTGAAGGCCAGGTGTGGAGGTGGTGCAGCTGTTTGGGTCGCAGGGGTTCTGGCAGCACCAGGCAACTCAGGGGAGTTGGTGGCTAGGGCAGCAGGAAATATAGTGCTCTAGAAGGGTATGGCAACCAGTATTGGCCCATACGCTCCAGTATTCTTGCCTGGAGAATCCCCCTCCCTTACAGAGAAGCCTGCCAGGCCACAGTCTACAGGGCTGCAAAGAGTTGGACCCTACTGAAGCCTGTGCTCATAGATGCAAAACTCTTTTTGCCTGTGGCATCTCTGCCCCAGTGAGAGTTGAGCGTGAAGGTGGCGCAGCTGCTTGTTTGCAGAGACCCTGCCGGCACCAAGTGTGCAGGAACATGGACTGCCTCCCCACAGGAATTATGGCCCTATCAGAGTCTTTTTCCAAGCCTCTTGTAGCTAGCAATCAGAAGGACTATTTGGCCAGTCTTTCTCTGCTGCTCTGCCCATTCAGGCACTTAGAGGGCCCCCTTGCCTGGGGTCCTTCTCTGTTGTTTTGCGTGTCAGGCACATAGAGCCGCCCCTGCTGGGGTCCTACTCTGTAGATCCTCAAGTCAGGCACTTTTAAAGGAACACCCTGGGTGGAGTCCTGCTCTGTAGTTCAGTGCCTGGGGTGTTTTATGGGCCAGACTCTCTATGTTCAGCTGCTGGTGCTGGCGTGTGGGGCGAGAGAAGCTATGGTGATGGCTTCACCTCTTACGTGTGACTCAGCAGTATCACCTTGCTTCCACGGCTGCCCGGCTTTCTTCTACAGGCATTTCCCATCAGTCTCCTCTCTCACCTCCCCTCGATCTGTCTCTCTGCAGTCAACAGAAACACTCGCCCTGGGATTGCTCCACACTCCCCAAACTCCAGTTCCCAGCTGCTGTGCCTTTCTGGGGACCCTGTCGGGGGTATGTATGGCTGCTGCAAGGACTACCTGATTCTCATTCTATTTAGGCTGTCATAGATCGGCTGTTTCACTTTCAGCCTTAAATGTTTCTCCTCTGACTCAGACAATTGCCCTGATGTGGGGATCGGATCCTGCTTCTGTTCCCCCACCCACAGAGGGCAGGTCCAGTCCTAATAACACTCCTGTTTTTCCCCCCAGTTCCTTCATCCTACCGAGTTTTTTGTGGTTCTATATATTCTTTTCCTCTGGTCAGGAACTTCTGTGCACTCTCAGCTGATGTTCTGCAGGGACTTCTGTGTCTGAAGGTGTATTCCTGATGTATCTGTGGAGAGAGATGTACTCCACATCCACCTACTCCTCTGCCATCTTCAGGCTGAGGTTTTGAATGGCTTTTTACTTTTCAATTTGTATTCTCCACACTAGATCCTGTTGTTTTCAGCAACTCTTTTGAGTAACCCTAGTCACTTTAAGTGAATGCTTCCCTGTTGGTTCAGTGGTAAAGAATCTGCCTGCTAAGCAGGAGATGTGGGTTTGATCCCTTGGTCAGAGAGGATTCCCTGGAGAAGGAAATGGCAACCCACTCCCGTATTCTTGCCTAGGAAATCCCAGGGATGGAGAATTTGGCATGCTACAGTCCATGGAGTTGCAAAGAGTTGAACATGACTTGGTGACTGAGCACGTGCTCAGTCACTTTAGGTATTTTTCCAGACAGGTTACATTTATCGAGTAGAGAAGAAAATGAGAAGGGTCTTAGAGAATCTCCTTCTTCTGCCTCTGTAACTCAGCTTGCCCCTTACAAAGTCTAGATCACATAGGTCAGTAGTCTCAGAAAGTGGGGACTTAACAATACTAGGCACTGGAGTGTATCTCACTCACCCTTGTCCTACCCTTTGCAATTGCCCAACCCCTGCAAACCTGCTTAATCGTGCCTGTCCAAACCAGGCATCCCCCTTCCCATCTTCAGTGCTGTTTCTGTGCATGTGAAACCCCTTAGTTTAAAATAGCCTATTAACAAGTAGTGTTACCCACTACAGTCTGTTTGTAAAAACTCTGTAATCCCTTTGTTCGAGGTTCAGAGCTTGAAGTGTTAACTCCTCTGGGCGGCTGATGTAATAATTCTGAGTTCTATAACTCTCTGAGTGTGGTGCTTGGTTTCTCCAGTACTGGTTTCTGCAACAGTCCCTGCTCTACAATTTAAGGGTTGTATGATCATGAGGATTCACTTAATCTCTCTGTGCAATGCCTAAATTGGCAACTATTCTAATAACCACCATATTAAGTTGCTGGGTTTTCCTGGTGTCTCAGATGGTAAAGAATCTGCCTACAATGCAGGAGACAAAGGTTCAATCTCTAGGTGGGGAAGTTCCCCTGGAGAAGGAATGGCTATACACGCCAGTATTCTTGCCGGGAGAATTCTGTGGACAGAGGAGCCTGGTGGGCTACAATCTTTGGGGTCACACAGTCAAACGCAACTGAATGACTGAGTGTAATAGTAAGCTGTTAGTGAGGACTAAAAGAAGAAACTGCATAAGAAATTTAGCGTAACCCCATGCACATGTTCAAGGAGTGGTGGCTACGCAGGTGCAGGAGGGCCAAGAGGAGCTACTCCACGTTCAAGGTCAGGAGGGGCAGTGGTGAGGAGATACCCCTCGTCCAAGGTAAGGAGCAATGGCTGTGCTTTGCTGGAGCAGCCGTGAAGAGATACCCCAAGTCCAAGGTAAGTGAAACCCAAGAAAGATGGTAGGTGTTGCAAGACGGCATCAGAGGGCAGACACACTGAAACCATACTCACAGAAAACTAGTCAATCTAATCACACTAGGACCACAGCCTTGTCTAACTCAGTGAAACTAAGCCATGCCCTGTGGGGCCACCCAAGATGGGAAGATAATGGTGGAGAGGTCTGACAGAATGTGGTCCACTGGAGAAGGGAATGGCAAACCACTTCAATATTCTTGCCTTGAGAACCCTATGAACAGTATGAAAAGGCAAAATGATAGGATACTGAAAGAGGAACTCCCCAGGTCAGTAGGTGCCATATATGCTACTGGAGATCAGTGGAGAAATAACTCCAGAGAGAATGAAGGGATGGAGCCAAAGCAAAAACAATACCCAGCTGTGGATGTGACTGGTGATAGAAGCAAGGTCTGATGCTGTAAAGAGCAATAATGCATAGGAACCTGGAATGTCAGGTCCATGAATCAAGGCAAATTGGAAGTGGTCAAACAAGAGATGGCAAGAGTGAATGTCAACATTCTAGCAATCAGTGGACTAAAATGGACTGGAATGGGTGAATTTAATTCAGATGACCATTATATCTACTACTGCGGGCAGGAATCCCTTAGAAGAAATGGAGTAGCCATCATGGTCAACCAAAGAGTCTGAAATGCAGTACTTGGCTGCAATCTCAAAAACGACAGAATGATCTCTGTTTGTCTCCAAGGCAAACCATTCAATATCACAGTAATCCAAGTCTATGCCCAGACCAGTAATGCTGAAGAAGCTGAAGATGAACGGTTCTGTGAAAACCTAAAAGAGCTTTTAGAACTAACACCCAAAAAAGATGTCCTTTTCATTATAGGGGACTGGAATGCAAAAGTAGCAAGTCAAGAAACACCTGGAGTAACAGGCAAATTTGGCATTGGAATGCAGAATGAAGCAGGCAAAGACTAATAGAGTTTTGCCAAGAGAACGCACTGGTCATAGCAAACACCCTCTTCCAACAACACAAGAGAAGACTCTACACATGGACATCACCAGATGGTCAACACCGAAATCAGATTGATTATATTCTTTGCAGCCAAAGATGGCGAAGCTCTATACAGTCAACAAAAACAAGACCAGGATCTGACTGTGGCTCAGATCATGAACTCCTTATTGCCAGATTCAGACTTAAATGGAAGAAAGTAGGGAAAACCTCTAGACCATTCAGGTATGACCTAAATCAAATCCCTTATGATTATACAGTGGAAGTCAGAAATAGATTTAAGGGACTAGATCTGATAGACAGAGTGCCTGATGAGCTATGGAATGAGGTTCGTGACATTGTACAGGAGACAGGGATCAAGACCATCCCCTTGGAAAAGAAATGCAAAAAAGCAAAATGGCTGTCTGGGGAGGCCTTGCTAATAGCTATGAATAGAGAGAAGTGAACAGCAAAGGAGAAAAGGAAAGATATAAGCATCTGAATGCAGAGTTCCAGAGAATAGCAAGAAGAGATAAGAAAGCCTTCTTCAGTGATCAGTGCAAAGAAATAGAGGAAAACAACAGAATGGGAAAGACTAGAGATCTCTTCAAGAAAATTAGAGATACCAAGGGAACATTTCATGCAAAGATGGGCTCGATAAAGGACAGAAATGGTCTGGACCTAACAGAAGCAAAAGATATTAAGAAGAGGTGGCAAGAATACACAGAAGAACTGTACAAAAAGATCTTCACGACCCAGATAATCACAATTGTGTGATCACTCACCTAGAGCCAGATAACCTGGAATGTGAAGTCAAGTGGGCCTTAGAAAGCATCACTACAAACAAAGCTAGTGGAGGTGATGGAATTCCAGTTGTGTTATTTCAGTTCTTGAAAGATGATGCTGTGAAAGTGCTTCACTCAATATGCCAGCAATTTTGGAAAACTCAGCAGTGGCCACAGGACTGGAAAAGGTCAGTTTTCATTCCAATCCCAAAGAAAGGCAATGCCAAAGAATGCTCCAACTGCCGCACAATTGCACTCATCTCACATGCTAGTAAAGTAATGCTCAAAATTCTCCAAGCCAAGCTTCAGCAATACATGAACCGTGAACTTCCAGATGTTCAATCTCATTTTAGAAAAGGCAGAGGAACCAGAGATCAAATTGTCAACATCCACTGGATCATCGAGAAAGCAAGAGAGTTCCAGAAAACATCTATTTCTGCTTTCTTGACTATGCCAAAGCCTTTGCTGTGTATCACAATAAACTGTGGAAAATTCTGAAAGAGATGGGAATACCAGACCACCTGACCTACCTCTTGAGAAACCTATATGCACGTCAGGAAGCAGCAGTTAGAACTGGACATGAAACAACAGACTGGTTCTAAATAGGAAAAGAAGTACGTCAAGGCTGTATATTGTCACCTTGCTTATTTAACTTATATGCAGAGTACATCATAAGAAACGCTGGGCTGGAAGAAACACAAGCTGGAATCAAGATTGCCGGCAGGAATATCAGTCACCTCAGATATGCAGATGACACCACCCTTATGGCAGAAAGTGAAGAGGAGCTAAAAAGCCTCTTGATGAAAGTGAAAGTGGAGAGTGAAAAAGTTGGCTTAAAGCTCAACATTCAGAAAACAAAGATCACGGCATCTGGTCCCATCACTTCATGGGAAATAGATGGGGAAACAGTGGAAACAGTGTCAGACTTTATATTTTTGGGGGGCTCCAAAATCACTGCAGATGGTGATTGCAGCCATGAAATTAAAAGACACTTACTTCTTGGAAGGAAAGTTATGACCAACCTAGATAGCATATTCAAAAGCAGAGACATTGCTTTGCCGACTAAGGTCCGTCTAGTCAAGGCTATGGCTTTTCCAGTAGTCATGTATGAATGTGAGGTTTGGACTGTGAAGAAATCTGAGTGCCGAAGAATTGATGCTTTTGAACTGTGGTGTTGGAGAAGACTCTTGAGAGTCCCTTGGACTGCAAGGAGATCAATCCAGTCCATTCAAAAGGAGATCAGCCCTGGGTGTTCTTTGCAAGGAATGATACTAAAGTTGAAACTCCAGTACTTTGGCCACCTGATGGGAAGAGTTGACTCATTGGAAAAGACTCTGACGCAGAGGGATTGGGGGAAGGAGGAAAGGGGACGACAGAGGATGAGATGGCTGGATGGCATCACGGACTCAATGAACGTGAGTCTGAGTGAACTCCGGGAGTTGGTGATGGACAGGGAGGCCTGGCGTGCTGTGATTCATGTGTTTGCAAAGAGTTGGACATGACTGAGCAACTGAACGAACTGAACTGAACTGAACTGATGCATTTGTTTAGTTTAGTTCAGTCACTCAGTCCTGTGTGACTCTTTGTGACCCCAAGGACTGCAGCATGCCTGGCTTCCCTGTCCATCAGCAACTCCTGGAGTTTACTCAAACTCATGTCCATCGAATCAGTGATGCCCATCCAACAGTCTCATCCTCTGTCATCCACTTCTCCTCATGCCTTTAATCTTTCCCAGCATCATGGTCTTTTCAAATGAGTCAGTTCTTCACATCACAAGGGCAAAGTATTGGATTTTCAGCTTAAGCATCAGTCCTTCCAATGAATATTCAGGACTGATTTACATTAGGATGGACTGGTTGGTTCTCCTTGCAGTCCAAGGGACTCTCAAGAATCTTCTCCAACACCACAGTTCAAAAGCATCATTTCTTCGGTGCTCAGCTTTCTTGATAGTCCAACTCTCAAATCCATACATGACTACTGGAAAAACCATTGCTTTGACTAGATGGACCTTTGTTGGCAAACTAATGTCTCTGCTTCTTAATATGCTGTCTAGGTTGGTTATAGCTTTGCTTCCAAGGAGTGAGCGTCTTCTAATTTTATGGCTAGAGTCACCATCTGCAATGATTTTGGAGCCCCAAAATATAAAGTCTCTCACTGTTTTCATCATTCCCGCATCCATTTGCCACGAAGTGATGGGACGAGATACCATGATCTTAGTTTTCTGAATGTTGAGTTTTAAGCCAAATTTTTCACTTTCCCCTTTCACTTTCATCAAGAGGTTCTTTAGTTCTTCACTTTCTGCCATAGGGTGGTGTCATCTGTATATCTGAGGTTATTGATATTTCTCCAGGAAATCTTGATTCCAGTTTGTTCTTCACCCAGCCTGGAATTTTGCATGATGTACTCTGCCCATAAGTTAAATAAGCAAGGTGACAATATACAGCCTTGAGGTACTCCTTTCTCAATTTGGAACCAGTGTGTTGTTCCATGTCTGGTTCTAACTGTTGCTTCCTGACCTGCATACAGATTTCTCAGGAGTCAGGTCAGGTGGTCTGGTATTCCTATCTCTTTAAGAATTTTCCATAGTTTATTGTGATCCACACAGTCAAAGGCTTTGGTATAGTCAATAAAGCAGAAATATATGTTTTTCTGGAACTTGTGTGCTTTTTCGATGATCCAATGGATGTTGGCAATTTGATCTCTGGTTCGTCTGCCTTTTCCAAATCCAGCTTGAACTAATGGAAGTTCACAGTTCATATACTGTTGAAGCCTGGCTTGGAGGATTTTGAGCATTACTTTGCTAGCATGTGAGATAAGTGCAATTGTGTGATAGTTTGAGCATTCTTTGGATTGCCTTTCTTTGGGGTTAGAATGAAAACTGACCTTATCCAGTTCTGTGGCCACTGCTGAGTTTTCCAAATTTGCTGGGATTTTGAGTGCAGCACTTGCACAGCGTCATCGTTTAGGAGTTGAAATAGCTCATCTGAAATTCCATCGCCTCCACTAGCTTTGTTGGTACTGATGCTTCCTAAGGCCCACTTTACTTTGCATTCCAGGATGTCTGGCTCTAGGTGAGTGATTACACCATCATGATTATCTGGTTCCTGAAGATCTTTTTTGTATAGTTCGTCTGTATTCTTGCCACCTCTTCTAAATAACTTCTACTTCTGTCAGGTCCATACCATTTCTGTCCTTCATGGAGCCCATCTTTGCATGAAATTTTCCCTTGTTATCTCTGATTTTATTGAAGAGACCTCTAGTTTTTCCCATTCTATTGTTTTCCTCTTTTGCATTGATCACTGAGGAAGGCTTTCTTATCTCTCCCTGCTATTCTTTGGAATTCTGCATTCAAATGGGTATTTCTTTCCTTGTCTACTTTGCCTTAATCTTCTCTTCTCTTCTCAGTTATTCCTAAGGCCTCTTCAGACAACCATTTGGCCGTTTTCTATGTCTTCTTCTTGGGGATGGTCTTGATCCCTGTCTCCTGTACAGTTGTCATAAAACTCAGTCCACGGTTCTTCAGGCACTCTATCAGATGTAATCCCTTGAATCTATTTGTCACTTCCACTGTATAATCACAAGGGATTTGATTTAGGTCGTACCTGAATGGTTTCGTGGTTTTCCCTACTTTCTTCAATTTCAGCCTGAATTTTGCAATAAGGAATTCACGATCTGAGCCACAGTCAGCTCCTGGTCTTGTTTTTGCTGACTGTATAGAGCTTCTCCATCTTTGGCTGCAAAGAATATAATCAATCTAATTTTGGCATTGACCACCTGGTGATGTCACTGTGGAGAGTCTTCTCTTGTATTGTTTGAAGAGGGTGTTTACCATGACCAGTGCGTTCTCTTGGCAATACTCTGTTAGCCTTATGATCTGCTTTGTTTTGTACTCCAAGGTCAAATTTGCCTGTTACTCCAGGTATTTTTGACTTCCTACTTTTGCGTTCCAGTCCCCTATAATGAAAAGGAGATCTTTTTAGAGTGTTAGCTCTAGAAGGTCTTGTAGGTCTTCATAGACTTGGTCAACTTCAGCTTCTTCAACATTAGTGGTCAGGGCAAAGACTTGGATTACTGTGATATTGAATGATTTGCCTTGGGTTGAACAGAGATCATTCTGTCATTTTTGAGATTGCATCCAAGTACTGCATTTCACACTCTTTTGTTGACTTGATGGCTACTGCATATTTTCTGAGGGATTCTTGCCCACAGTAGTAGATATAATGGTCATCTGAGTTAAATTCACCCATTCCAGTCCATTTTAGTTCATTGATTCCTGAAATATTGATGTTCACTCTTGCCATCTCCTGTTTGACCGCTTCTAATTTGCCTTGGTTCATGGACCTAACATTCCAGGTTCCTATGCAATATTGCTCTTTACAGCATTGAATCTTGCTTCTATCACCAGTCCCATCCACAACTGGGTGTTGTTTTTGCTTTGGCTCCATCTCTTCATTCTTTCTGGAGTTATTTCTCCACTGATGTCCAATAGCATATTGGGCACTTACTGACCTCTGGAATTCATCTTTCAGTGTCCAATCTTTTGTCTTTTATACTGTTCATGGGGTTCTCAAGGCAAATAATGCTGAACTGGTTTGCTATTTCCTTCTCCAGTGGACCACATTTTGTCAGAACTCTCCACTTTGACCCGTCCTTCTTGGGTGGGCCCACAGAGCATGGCTCATAGTTTCATTGAGTAAGACAAAGCTGTGGTCCATGTGATCAGTTAGATTAGTTTTCTGTGATTGTGGTTTTCATTCTGCTAGCCTTCTGATGGAAAAGGATTAGAAGCTATGGAAGCTTCCTGATGGGAGAGACTGACTGAGTGGGAAACTGGATCTTGTTCTGATGGGTCTGGTCCTGTTCAGGAAATCTTTAATCCAATTCTGTTGGTGGGTGGAGTTGTGTGTTGCCTCCCTGTTGTTTCACCTGAGGCCAAACTATAGTGGAAGTAATGAAGATAATAGCTATGTTTAGTACAGTTCAGTTCAGTTGCTGAGTCCTGTCCGACTCTATGACCTCATGAATCGCAGCACACCAGGCCTCTCTGTCCATCACCAACTCCCAGAGTTCACTCAGACTAATGTCCATAGAGTCAGTGAAGCCATCCAGCCACCCCATCCACTGTCGTCCCTTTCTCCTCCTGCCCACAATCCCTCCCAGCATCAAAGTCTTTTCCAATGAGTCAACTCTTTGCATGAAGTGGCCAAAGTACTGGAGTTTCAGCTTCAGCATCATTCCTTCCAAAGAAATCCCAGAGCTGATCTCCTTCAGAATGGACTGGTTGGATCTCCTTGCAGTCCAAGGGACTCTCAAGAGTCTTCTCCAACACCACAGTTCAAAAGCATCAATCCTTCAGTGCTCAGCTTTCTTCACAGTCCAACTCTCACATCCATACATGACCACTGGAAAACCATAGCCTCGACTAGACGGATCTTAGTCCCAAAGCAATGTCTCTGCTTTTGAATATGCTATCTAGGTTGGTCATAACTTTTCTTCCAAGGAGTAAGGGTCTTTTAATTTCATGGATGCAATCACCATCTGCAGTGATTTTGGAGCTCCCAAAATAAAGTCTGACACTGTTTCCAATGTTTCCCCATCTATTTGCCATGAAGTGATGGGACCAGATGCCGTGACCTTCGTTTTCTGAATGTTGAGCTTTAAGCCAACTTTTCGCTCTCCTCTTTCACTTTTATCAAGAGGCTTTTAGTTCCTCTTCACTTTCTGGCATAACGGTGGTGTCATCTGCATATCTGAGGTTATTGATATTCCTACCGGCAATCTTGATTCCAGCTTGTGTTTCTTCCAGCCCAGCGTTTCTCATGATGTACTCTGCATATAAGTTAAATAAGCAGGGTGACAATATACAGCCTTGATGTACCTTTTTCCTATTTGGAAACAGTCTGTTGTTCCATGTCCAGTTCTAACTGTTGCTTCCTGGCCTGCATACAGATTTCTCAAGAGGTAGGTCAGGTGGTCTGGTATTCCTATCTCTTTAAGAATTTTCCATAGTTTATTGTGATCCACACAGTCAAAGGCTTTGGTATAGTCAATAAAGCAGAAATATATGTTTTTCTGGAACTTGTGTGCTTTTTCCATGATCCAATGGATGTTGGCAATTTGATCTCTGGTTCGTCTGCCTTTTCCAAAATCCAGCTTGAACTAATGGAAGTTCACAGTTCATATACTGTTGAAGCCTGGCTTGGAGAATTTTGAGCATTACTTTGCTAGCATGTGAGATAAGTGCAATTGTGCGATAGTTTGAGCATTCTTTGGATTGCCTTTCTTTGGGGTTAGAATGAAAACTGACCTTATCCAGTTCTGTGGCCACTGCTGAGTTTTCCAAATTTGCTGGGATTTTGAGTGCAGCACTTGCACAGCGTCATCGTTTAGGAGTTGAAATAGCTCAACTGAAATTCCATCACCTCCACTAGCTTTGTTGGTACTGATGCTTCCTAAGGCCCACTTGACTTTGCATTCCAGGATGTCTGGCTCTAGGTGAGTGATCATACCATCGTGATTATCTGGTTCCTGAAGATCTTTTTTGTATAGTTCGTCTGTATTCTTGCCACCTCTTCTAAATAACTTCTACTTCTGTCAGGTCCATACCATTTCTGTCCTTCATGGAGCCCATCTTTGCATGAAATTTTCCTTGTTATCTCTAATTTTTATTGAAGAGACCTCTAGTTTTCCCATTCTATTGTTTTCCTCTATTTCTTTGCATTGATCACTGAGGAAGGCTTTCTTATCTCTCCCTGCTATTCTTTGGAATTCTGCATTCAAATGGGTATTTCTTTCCTTGTCTACTTTGCCTTAATCTTCTCTTCTCTTCTCAGTTATTCCTAAGGCCTCTTCAGACAACCATTTGGCCGTTTTCTATGTCTTCTTCTTGGGGATGGTCTTGATCCCTGTCTCCTGTACAGTTGTCATAAAACTCAGTCCACGGTTCTTCAGGCACTCTATCAGATGTAATCCCTTGAATCTATTTGTCACTTCCACTGTATAATCACAAGGGATTTGATTTAGGTCGTACCTGAATGGTTTCGTGGTTTTCCCTACTTTCTTCAATTTCAGCCTGAATTTTGCAATAAGGAATTCACGATCTGAGCCACAGTCAGCTCCTGGTCTTGTTTTTGCTGACTGTATAGAGCTTCTCCATCTTTGGCTGCAAAGAATATAATCAATCTAATTTTGGCATTGACCACCTGGTGATGTCACTGTGGAGAGTCTTCTCTTGTATTGTTTGAAGAGGGTGTTTACCATGACCAGTGCGTTCTCTTGGCAATACTCTGTTAGCCTTATGATCTGCTTTGTTTTGTACTCCAAGGTCAAATTTGCCTGTTACTCCAGGTATTTTTTGACTTCCTACTTTTGCGTTCCAGTCCCCTATAATGAAAAGGAGATCTTTTTAGAGTGTTAGCTCTAGAAGGTCTTGTAGGTCTTCATAGACTTGGTCAACTTCAGCTTCTTCAACATTAGTGGTCAGGGCAAAGACTTGGATTACTGTGATATTGAATGATTTGCCTTGGGTTGAACAGAGATCATTCTGTCATTTTTGAGATTGCATCCAAGTACTGCATTTCACACTCTTTTGTTGACTTGATGGCTACTGCATATTTTCTGAGGGATTCTTGCCCACAGTAGTAGATATAATGGTCATCTGAGTTAAATTCACCCATTCCAGTCCATTTTAGTTCATTGATTCCTGAAATATTGATGTTCACTCTTGCCATCTCCTGTTTGACCGCTTCTAATTTGCCTTGGTTCATGGACCTAACATTCCAGGTTCCTATGCAATATTGCTCTTTACAGCATTGAATCTTGCTTCTATCACCAGTCCCATCCACAACTGGGTGTTGTTTTTGCTTTGGCTCCATCTCTTCATTCTTTCTGGAGTTATTTCTCCACTGATGTCCAATAGCATATTGGGCACTTACTGACCTCTGGAATTCATCTTTCAGTGTCCAATCTTTTGTCTTTTATACTGTTCATGGGGTTCTCAAGGCAAATAATGCTGAACTGGTTTGCTATTTCCTTCTCCAGTGGACCACATTTTGTCAGAACTCTCCACTTTGACCCGTCCTTCTTGGGTGGGCCCACAGAGCATGGCTCATAGTTTCATTGAGTAAGACAAAGCTGTGGTCCATGTGATCAGTTAGATTAGTTTTCTGTGATTGTGGTTTTCATTCTGCTAGCCTTCTGATGGAAAAAGATTAGAAGCTATGGAAGCTTCCTGATGGGAGAGACTGACTGAGTGGGAAACTGGATCTTGTTCTGATGGGTCTGGTCCTGTTCAGGAAATCTTTAATCCAATTCTGTTGGTGGGTGGAGTTGTGTGTTGCCTCCTGTTGTTTCACCTGAGGCCAAACTATAGTGGAAGTAATGAAGATAATAGCTATGTTTAGTACAGTTCAGTTCAGTTGCTGAGTCCTGTCTGACTCTATGACCTCATGAATCGCAGCACACCAGGCCTCTCTGTCCATCACCAACTCCCAGAGTTCACTCAGACTAATGTCCATAGAGTCAGTGAAGCCATCCAGCCACCCCATCCACTGTCGTCCCTTTCTCCTCCTGCCCACAATCCCTCCCAGCATCAAAGTCTTTTCCAATGAGTCAACTCTTTGCATGAAGTGGCCAAAGTACTGGAGTTTCAGCTTCAGCATCATTCCTTCCAAAGAAATCCCAGAGCTGATCTCCTTCAGAATGGACTGGTTGGATCTCCTTGCAGTCCAAGGGACTCTCAAGAGTCTTCTCCAACACCACAGTTCAAAAGCATCAATCCTTCAGTGCTCAGCTTTCTTCACAGTCCAACTCTCACATCCATACATGACCACTGGAAAACCATAGCCTCGACTAGACGGATCTTAGTCCCAAAGCAATGTCTCTGCTTTTGAATATGCTATCTAGGTTGGTCATAACTTTTCTTCCAAGGAGTAAGGGTCTTTTAATTTCATGGATGCAATCACCATCTGCAGTGATTTTGGAGCTCCCAAAATAAAGTCTGACACTGTTTCCAATGTTTCCCATCTATTTGCCATGAAGTGATGGGACCAGATGCCGTGACCTTCGTTTTCTGAATGTTGAGCTTTAAGCCAACTTTTCGCTCTCCTCTTTCACTTTTATCAAGAGGCTTTTAGTTCCTCTTCACTTTCTGGCATAACGGTGGTGTCATCTGCATATCTGAGGTTATTGATATTCCTACCGGCAATCTTGATTCCAGCTTGTGTTTCTTCCAGCCCAGCGTTTCTCATGATGTACTCTGCATATAAGTTAAATA
Source organism: Ovis aries (assembly GCF_016772045.2). NCBI lineage: Eukaryota > Metazoa > Chordata > Mammalia > Artiodactyla > Bovidae > Ovis > Ovis aries. The sequence continues at coordinate 54,034,857 of NC_056057.1, forward strand.
AGCAGGGTGACAATATACAGCCTTGATGTACCTTTTTCCTATTTGGAAACAGTCTGTTGTTCCATGTCCAGTTCTAACTGTTGCTTCCTGGCCTGCATACAGATTTCTCAAGAGGTAGGTCAGGTGGTCTGGTATTCCTATCTCTTTAAGAATTTTCCATAGTTTATTGTGATCCACACAGTCAAAGGCTTTGGTATAGTCAATAAAGCAGAAATATATGTTTTTCTGGAACTTGTGTGCTTTTTCGATGATCCAATGGATGTTGGCAATTTGATCTCTGGTTCGTCTGCCTTTTCCAAATCCAGCTTGAACTAATGGAAGTTCACAGTTCATATACTGTTGAAGCCTGGCTTGGAGGATTTTGAGCATTACTTTGCTAGCATGTGAGATAAGTGCAATTGTGTGATAGTTTGAGCATTCTTTGGATTGCCTTTCTTTGGGGTTAGAATGAAAACTGACCTTATCCAGTTCTGTGGCCACTGCTGAGTTTTCCAAATTTGCTGGGATTTTGAGTGCAGCACTTGCACAGCGTCATCGTTTAGGAGTTGAAATAGCTCAACTGAAATTCCATCGCCTCCACTAGCTTTGTTGGTACTGATGCTTCCTAAGGCCCACTTTACTTTGCATTCCAGGATGTCTGGCTCTAGGTGAGTGATTACACCATCATGATTATCTGGTTCCTGAAGATCTTTTTTGTATAGTTCGTCTGTATTCTTGCCACCTCTTCTAAATAACTTCTACTTCTGTCAGGTCCATACCATTTCTGTCCTTCATGGAGCCCATCTTTGCATGAAATTTTCCCTTGTTATCTCTGATTTTATTGAAGAGACCTCTAGTTTTTCCCATTCTATTGTTTTCCTCTTTGCATTGATCACTGAGGAAGGCTTTCTTATCTCTCCTGCTATTCTTTGGAATTCTGCATTCAAATGGGTATTTCTTTCCTTGTCTACTTTGCCTTAATCTTCTCTTCTCTTCTCAGTTATTCCTAAGGCCTCTTCAGACAACCATTTGGCCGTTTTCTATGTCTTCTTCTTGGGGATGGTCTTGATCCCTGTCTCCTGTACAGTTGTCATAAAACTCAGTCCACGGTTCTTCAGGCACTCTATCAGATGTAATCCCTTGAATCTATTTGTCACTTCCACTGTATAATCACAAGGGATTTGATTTAGGTCGTACCTGAATGGTTTCGTGGTTTTCCTACTTTCTTCAATTTCAGCCTGAATTTTGCAATAAGGAATTCACGATCTGAGCCACAGTCAGCTCCTGGTCTTGTTTTTGCTGACTGTATAGAGCTTCTCCATCTTTGGCTGCAAAGAATATAATCAATCTAATTTTGGCATTGACCACCTGGTGATGTCACTGTGGAGAGTCTTCTCTTGTATTGTTTGAAGAGGGTGTTTACCATGACCAGTGCGTTCTCTTGGCAATACTCTGTTAGCCTTATGATCTGCTTTGTTTTGTACTCCAAGGTCAAATTTGCCTGTTACTCCAGGTATTTTTGACTTCCTACTTTTGCGTTCCAGTCCCCTATAATGAAAAGGAGATCTTTTTAGAGTGTTAGCTCTAGAAGGTCTTGTAGGTCTTCATAGACTTGGTCAACTTCAGCTTCTTCAACATTAGTGGTCAGGGCAAAGACTTGGATTACTGTGATATTGAATGATTTGCCTTGGGTTGAACAGAGATCATTCTGTCATTTTTGAGATTGCATCCAAGTACTGCATTTCACACTCTTTTGTTGACTTGATGGCTACTGCATATTTTCTGAGGGATTCTTGCCCACAGTAGTAGATATAATGGTCATCTGAGTTAAATTCACCCATTCCAGTCCATTTTAGTTCATTGATTCCTGAAATATTGATGTTCACTCTTGCCATCTCCTGTTTGACCGCTTCTAATTTGCCTTGGTTCATGGACCTAACATTCCAGGTTCCTATGCAATATTGCTCTTTACAGCATTGAATCTTGCTTCTATCACCAGTCCCATCCACAACTGGGTGTTGTTTTTGCTTTGGCTCCATCTCTTCATTCTTTCTGGAGTTATTTCTCCACTGATGTCCAATAGCATATTGGGCACTTACTGACCTCTGGAATTCATCTTTCAGTGTCCAATCTTTTGTCTTTTATACTGTTCATGGGGTTCTCAAGGCAAATAATGCTGAACTGGTTTGCTATTTCCTTCTCCAGTGGACCACATTTTGTCAGAACTCTCCACTTTGACCCGTCCTTCTTGGGTGGGCCCACAGAGCATGGCTCATAGTTTCATTGAGTAAGACAAAGCTGTGGTCCATGTGATCAGTTAGATTAGTTTTCTGTGATTGTGGTTTTCATTCTGCTAGCCTTCTGATGGAAAAGGATTAGAAGCTATGGAAGCTTCCTGATGGGAGAGACTGACTGAGTGGGAAACTGGATCTTGTTCTGATGGGTCTGGTCCTGTTCAGGAAATCTTTAATCCAATTCTGTTGGTGGGTGGAGTTGTGTGTTGCCTCCCTGTTGTTTCACCTGAGGCCAAACTATAGTGGAAGTAATGAAGATAATAGCTATGTTTAGTACAGTTCAGTTCAGTTGCTGAGTCCTGTCTGACTCTATGACCTCATGAATCGCAGCACACCAGGCCTCTCTGTCCATCACCAACTCCCAGAGTTCACTCAGACTAATGTCCATAGAGTCAGTGAAGCCATCCAGCCACCCCATCCACTGTCGTCCCTTTCTCCTCCTGCCCACAATCCCTCCCAGCATCAAAGTCTTTTCCAATGAGTCAACTCTTTGCATGAAGTGGCCAAAGTACTGGAGTTTCAGCTTCAGCATCATTCCTTCCAAAGAAATCCCAGAGCTGATCTCCTTCAGAATGGACTGGTTGGATCTCCTTGCAGTCCAAGGGACTCTCAAGAGTCTTCTCCAACACCACAGTTCAAAAGCATCAATCCTTCAGTGCTCAGCTTTCTTCACAGTCCAACTCTCACATCCATACATGACCACTGGAAAACCATAGCCTCGACTAGACGGATCTTAGTCCCAAAGCAATGTCTCTGCTTTTGAATATGCTATCTAGGTTGGTCATAACTTTTCTTCCAAGGAGTAAGGGTCTTTTAATTTCATGGATGCAATCACCATCTGCAGTGATTTTGGAGCTCCCAAAATAAAGTCTGACACTGTTTCCAATGTTTCCCCATCTATTTGCCATGAAGTGATGGGACCAGATGCCGTGACCTTCGTTTTCTGAATGTTGAGCTTTAAGCCAACTTTTTCGCTCTCCTCTTTCACTTTTATCAAGAGGCTTTTAGTTCCTCTTCACTTTCTGGCATAACGGTGGTGTCATCTGCATATCTGAGGTTATTGATATTCCTACCGGCAATCTTGATTCCAGCTTGTGTTTCTTCCAGCCCAGCGTTTCTCATGATGTACTCTGCATATAAGTTAAATAAGCAGGGTGACAATATACAGCCTTGATGTACCTTTTTCCTATTTGGAAACAGTCTGTTGTTCCATGTCCAGTTCTAACTGTTGCTTCCTGGCCTGCATACAGATTTCTCAAGAGGTAGGTCAGGTGGTCTGGTATTCCTATCTCTTTAAGAATTTTCCATAGTTTATTGTGATCCACACAGTCAAAGGCTTTGGTATAGTCAATAAAGCAGAAATATATGTTTTTCTGGAACTTGTGTGCTTTTTCGATGATCCAATGGATGTTGGCAATTTGATCTCTGGTTCGTCTGCCTTTTCCAAATCCAGCTTGAACTAATGGAAGTTCACAGTTCATATACTGTTGAAGCCTGGCTTGGAGGATTTTGAGCATTACTTTGCTAGCATGTGAGATAAGTGCAATTGTGTGATAGTTTGAGCATTCTTTGGATTGCCTTTCTTTGGGGTTAGAATGAAAACTGACCTTATCCAGTTCTGTGGCCACTGCTGAGTTTTCCAAATTTGCTGGGATTTTGAGTGCAGCACTTGCACAGCATCATCGTTTAGGAGTTGAAATAGCTCAACTGAAATTCCATCGCCTCCACTAGCTTTGTTGGTACTGATGCTTCCTAAGGCCCACTTTACTTTGCATTCCAGGATGTCTGGCTCTAGGTGAGTGATTACACCATCATGATTATCTGGTTCCTGAAGATCTTTTTTGTATAGTTCGTCTGTATTCTTGCCACCTCTTCTAAATAACTTCTACTTCTGTCAGGTCCATACCATTTCTGTCCTTCATGGAGCCCATCTTTGCATGAAATTTTCCCTTGTTATCTCTGATTTTATTGAAGAGACCTCTAGTTTTTCCCATTCTATTGTTTTCCTCTTTTGCATTGATCACTGAGGAAGGCTTTCTTATCTCTCCCTGCTATTCTTTTGGAATTCTGCATTCAAATGGGTATTTCTTTCCTTGTCTACTTTGCCTTAATCTTCTCTTCTCTTCTCAGTTATTCCTAAGGCCTCTTCAGACAACCATTTGGCCGTTTTCTATGTCTTCTTCTTGGGGATGGTCTTGATCCCTGTCTCCTGTACAGTTGTCATAAAACTCAGTCCACGGTTCTTCAGGCACTCTATCAGATGTAATCCCTTGAATCTATTTGTCACTTCCACTGTATAATCACAAGGGATTTGATTTAGGTCGTACCTGAATGGTTTCGTGGTTTTCCTACTTTCTTCAATTTCAGCCTGAATTTTGCAATAAGGAATTCACGATCTGAGCCACAGTCAGCTCCTGGTCTTGTTTTTGCTGACTGTATAGAGCTTCTCCATCTTTGGCTGCAAAGAATATAATCAATCTAATTTTGGCATTGACCACCTGGTGATGTCACTGTGGAGAGTCTTCTCTTGTATTGTTTGAAGAGGGTGTTTACCATGACCAGTGCGTTCTCTTGGCAATACTCTGTTAGCCTTATGATCTGCTTTGTTTTGTACTCCAAGGTCAAATTTGCCTGTTACTCCAGGTATTTTTGACTTCCTACTTTTGCGTTCCAGTCCCCTATAATGAAAAGGAGATCTTTTTAGAGTGTTAGCTCTAGAAGGTCTTGTAGGTCTTCATAGACTTGGTCAACTTCAGCTTCTTCAACATTAGTGGTCAGGGCAAAGACTTGGATTACTGTGATATTGAATGATTTGCCTTGGGTTGAACAGAGATCATTCTGTCATTTTTGAGATTGCATCCAAGTACTGCATTTCACACTCTTTTGTTGACTTGATGGCTACTGCATATTTTCTGAGGGATTCTTGCCCACAGTAGTAGATATAATGGTCATCTGAGTTAAATTCACCCATTCCAGTCCATTTTAGTTCATTGATTCCTGAAATATTGATGTTCACTCTTGCCATCTCCTGTTTGACCGCTTCTAATTTGCCTTGGTTCATGGACCTAACATTCCAGGTTCCTATGCAATATTGCTCTTTACAGCATTGAATCTTGCTTCTATCACCAGTCCCATCCACAACTGGGTGTTGTTTTTGCTTTGGCTCCATCTCTTCATTCTTTCTGGAGTTATTTCTCCACTGATGTCCAATAGCATATTGGGCACTTACTGACCTCTGGAATTCATCTTTCAGTGTCCAATCTTTTGTCTTTTATACTGTTCATGGGGTTCTCAAGGCAAATAATGCTGAACTGGTTTGCTATTTCCTTCTCCAGTGGACCACATTTTGTCAGAACTCTCCACTTTGACCCGTCCTTCTTGGGTGGGCCCACAGAGCATGGCTCATAGTTTCATTGAGTAAGACAAAGCTGTGGTCCATGTGATCAGTTAGATTAGTTTTCTGTGATTGTGGTTTTCATTCTGCTAGCCTTCTGATGGAAAAGGATTAGAAGCTATGGAAGCTTCCTGATGGGAGAGACTGACTGAGTGGGAAACTGGATCTTGTTCTGATGGGTCTGGTCCTGTTCAGGAAATCTTTAATCCAATTCTGTTGGTGGGTGGAGTTGTGTGTTGCCTCCCTGTTGTTTCACCTGAGGCCAAACTATAGTGGAAGTAATGAAGATAATAGCTATGTTTAGTACAGTTCAGTTCAGTTGCTGAGTCCTGTCTGACTCTATGACCTCATGAATCGCAGCACACCAGGCCTCTCTGTCCATCACCAACTCCCAGAGTTCACTCAGACTAATGTCCATAGAGTCAGTGAAGCCATCCAGCCACCCCATCCACTGTCGTCCCTTTCTCCTCCTGCCCACAATCCCTCCCAGCATCAAAGTCTTTTCCAATGAGTCAACTCTTTGCATGAAGTGGCCAAAGTACTGGAGTTTCAGCTTCAGCATCATTCCTTCCAAAGAAATCCCAGAGCTGATCTCCTTCAGAATGGACTGGTTGGATCTCCTTGCAGTCCAAGGGACTCTCAAGAGTCTTCTCCAACACCACAGTTCAAAAGCATCAATCCTTCAGTGCTCAGCTTTCTTCACAGTCCAACTCTCACATCCATACATGACCACTGGAAAAACCATAGCCTCGACTAGACGGATCTTAGTCCCAAAGCAATGTCTCTGCTTTTGAATATGCTATCTAGGTTGGTCATAACTTTTCTTCCAAGGAGTAAGGGTCTTTTAATTTCATGGATGCAATCACCATCTGCAGTGATTTTGGAGCTCCCAAAATAAAGTCTGACACTGTTTCCAATGTTTCCCCATCTATTTGCCATGAAGTGATGGGACCAGATGCCGTGACCTTCGTTTTCTGAATGTTGAGCTTTAAGCCAACTTTTTCGCTCTCCTCTTTCACTTTTATCAAGAGGCTTTTTAGTTCCTCTTCACTTTCTGGCATAACGGTGGTGTCATCTGCATATCTGAGGTTATTGATATTCCTACCGGCAATCTTGATTCCAGCTTGTGTTTCTTCCAGCCCAGCGTTTCTCATGATGTACTCTGCATATAAGTTAAATAAGCAGGGTGACAATATACAGCCTTGATGTACCTTTTTCCTATTTGGAAACAGTCTGTTGTTCCATGTCCAGTTCTAACTGTTGCTTCCTGGCCTGCATACAGATTTCTCAAGAGGTAGGTCAGGTGGTCTGGTATTCCCATCTCTTTCAGAATTTTCCACAGTTTCTTGTGATCCACACAGTCACAGGCTTTGGTATAGTCAAGAAAGCAGAAATAGATGTTTTTCTGGAACTCTCTGGCTTTTTCCATGATCCAGCAGATGTTGGCACTTGGATTTCTGGTTCCTCTGCCTTTTCTAAAACGAGTTTAAACATCTGGAAGTTCACGGTTCACGTATTGCTGAAGCCTGGCTTGGAGAATTTTGAGCATTACTTTACTAGCATGTGAGATGAGTGCAACTGTGCGGTAGTTTGAGCATTCTTTGGCATTGCCTTTCCTTGGAATTGGAATGAAAACCGACCTTTTCCAGTCCTGTGTCCACTGCTGAGTTTTCCAAATTTGCTGGCATATTGAGTGAAGCACTTTCACAGCATTATGTTTCAGGAATTAAAGTAGCTCAACTGGAATTCCATCACCTCCACTAGCTTTGTTCGTAGTGATGCTTCTAAGGCCCACTTGACTTCCTTTCCGGGATGTCTGGCTCTAGGTGAGTGATCACACCATCGTGATTATCTGGGTCATAAAGATCTTTTTGCACAGTTCTTCTGTGTATTCTTGCCACCTCTTCTTAATATCTTCTGCTTCTGTTAAGTCCATACCATTTCTGTCCTTTATCGAGCCCATCTTTGCATGAAATGTTCCCTTGGTATCTCTAATTTTCTTGAAGAGATCTCTAGTCTTTCCCATTCTGTTGTTTTCCTCTATTTCTTTGCATTGATTGCTGAAGAAGGCTTTCTTATCTCTTCTTGCTATTCTCTGGAACTCTGCATTCAGATGCTTATATCTTTCCTTTTCTCCTTTGCTTTTCCCTTCTCTTCTTTTCACAGCTATTTGTAAGGCCTCCCCAGACAGCCATTTTGCTTTTTTTTTTTTTTTTTGCATTTCTTTGCCATGGGGAAAAGTTAGCACCCTGTAAATAACTATGGCAACTATTATCAACTATTTGTTATTTCCTAAAAGGAGTACATCAAGTCCATATATTGTCACCCTGCTTATTTAACTTCTATGCAGAGTACATCATGAGACACTCTGGGTTGGGAGAAGCACAAGCTGGAATCAAGATTGCCGGGAGAAATATCAATAACCTCAGATATGCAGATGACACCACCCTTATGCCAGAAAGTGAGGAGGAACTAAAAAGCTTCTTGATGAAAGTGAAAGTGGAGAGTGAAACAGTTGGCTTAAAGCTCAACATTCAGAAAGCTAAAATCATGGCATCCGGTCCCGTCACTTCATGGTAAATAGATGGGTATACAGTGGAAACAGTGTCAGACTTTATTTTTTGGGGCTCCCAAATCACTGCAGATGTTGATTGAAGCCATGAAATTAAAAGACACTTACTCCTTGGAAGAAAAGTTATAATCAATCTAGATAGCATATTGAAAAGCAGAGACATTACTTTGCCAATAAAAGTCTGTCTAGTCAAGGCTATGGTTTTTCCAGTGGTCATGTATGGATGTGAGAGTTGGACTGTGAAGAAAGCTGAGCACTGAAGAATTGATGCTTTCGAAGTGTGGTGTTGGAGAAGACTCTTGAGAGTCCCTTGGACTGCAAGGAGATCCAACCAGTCCATTCTGAAGGAGATCAGCCCTGGGTGTTCTTTGGAAGGACTGATGCTAAAACTTAAACTCCAGTACTTTGGCCACTTCATGCAAAGTGTTGACTCACTGGAAAAGACTTTGATGCTGGGAGGGATTGTGGGCAGGAGGAGAAAGGGATGACAGAGGATGAGATGGCTGGATGGCATCACTGACTGGATGGACGTGAGTTAGGCTAAACTCCGGGAGTTGGTGATGGACATGGAGGCCTGGTGTGGTGTGATTCATGGGGTCGCAAAGCATCAGACACGACTGAGTGACTGAACTAAACAAATTTTTATTTATATAATATTTTTGTAAACTATTTGGCAGCATGCTATTATCATAATTTTCTATTAACATATTCTAGCATTTCTGTCTATCTAGCCATACATTAAGGAAGTTGATTATTACAGAAATAATTTGAAGTGTATAGAATTTTGTAATTTTTAAAGTACTTCTCTATACAAGAGTATTGGCTTAGATGGTGAAGAATTTGCATGCAATGTGGGAGAACTGGTTTCAGTGTTTAGCTTGGGAAGATCTCCTAGAAAAAGAAATGGCAACCCACTCTGGTATTCTTGCCTGGACAATTCTATGGATAGAGGAGCCTGGCAGGCTACAGTTCATGGGGTCACAAAGAGTTGGACACGACTGAGCGACTAATATACGTATACATGATAGTTCATTTATATGTGATAAATATTCAAAATCTCAGCATTAAATTAATGACTGACCGGTCTTATATTATATAACCCAGATCACAGCTTGTCACGCTAAGCCATTTGCACTTATCACCACAAAAGTAGTATTTGTGCTTTGTTGGACATTATTACAGATGCACAGACATTATAGTAAATAAAATCAAGATGCTGCCTTCATTTTACTTAGTTTTAAGTAGTAATTATACGCAATTAACAAATTTAAAAAATAGTAAAATGTAGTAAAAAGTGCATAATACTTTGATGTACTATTAATCCTGTGGTGAAAATAAAGGATGGTAATATTATAGACAGTGATGAGAATCAAAATATATTCTTTGGACACATGATCAGGGAGAATACTATAGAATAGGTGACATTTGAACAAAGATCACAAAGCTGTGAGTGTACAAGTTGCACAAAGGACAAGGCCAGGCAACAGAGAGAGCAAATGTTAAAAAGGCTGACTGTGGAAACAATTTAGCCTGTGTGAGGTACTGAAAGGCCAATGTGCTCTATTGTGGAGAAAGTGGAAAAATGTATTAGAGACTTGGGTATAGAGACAGGCATTGCTTCTGGGCTAGAATTATGGCCATGTGTGTCTGATAATATTAAGATATTTGTTCCCAGTTTTACCATGACTAGATTACTTAGGATATAAGCAGGTTATTACAGCTTCTCCTTCACAATACTAACTGAAGTAGTGTGATTGGTGCAATGGTAACTAGGATATTTCTTGAGCCAGTCATTTGTTGTATTGAATGTCTTTTTCCGACAAATATTTTGCACAGAGAGATGACTCACGAGTATGAGAAGGCAAAGCATACTCTAAAACATGTGAATGTTGGCAAAAGCTTTCAGGGCCTTCTTCAACAGTGCGGAAATGACATAGACCATCATTCATTCCAGCCCTTCTTCTCTGGGAAGAAGCTGAGTCATTTTGGCAGAACTGATTCTACCCCCAAGTCTCAAGTGTATATTTTTGCAGTAGGGATTGGTTCAGGTAACTCAGGTTTATAAATGACTCATGGCTTTTCCTTGGCAACATAATTGGTAGTAAAGTGTAGTAAAGCTCAGGAACCTCAATACCTTTGTTTAATGGTGTTGCAAAGTGATTTGCTTGCTGTCTCTCCGTGTTTGTGAACAGAGCAGCATGTAGCACTGGTTACTGCTGGAAGCCATATTGCCATCTGGAGGAAAGTCACCCCAAGGACAAAGTTGATGTATGTGGGGAGGAAGAAGCTGTGAGAAATCCAGAGAAACATGGCTGGCACACTAACTGACTTCCACCTAAATCCTACTTTATCACACGTCTTTTTAACTTCTGTTGTTTAAAAGAATTCTCCTTTAATACTTCAACTAGCTTGGATGGGAATTTCTGTTACAAGCAAAACACGCTGATACACCAAACAGACCTGACCATGTGTGTGAGACGTGGTCACCTGAAGAGCAGCAGGCATGACTCCCATATGTGTATGTTTAAGATGGGAGCAGAGGATTGAGAAGTTCTCCATCTGAGCTCTTTACAGGCATCATAAAGTCATTCTCATACCAAAACCCCCATTTCCTTATCTTCAGGACAGCCAATGTGGTAAGTCCCTGTAAGCCTGAGATATGTGAAAGAGGAAAGTTAGATGTCAGAGAGACAGCTGTTTTTCCTTTTCAAACCCAGGGAAACCTGGTCACAATTCTTTTTTGCATCCCCTTTGCTGTTCCTAGATTATTTCTCTTATTGATGAAAATAATTTACATGATTTAAAAAGCTGTTCTCTTGATATTCATAGAATGTACATAATTCTGAATGCAAAAAGGACAGGATCACTGTGAAATGTAGCTTCACCCATTCACTCATTTATCCATTTATCAAACATCTTTTGATTCCCTGTCAGATGTCTTACATTCTATCAGCGGTTAACAGATAACTCTTAAGGAACTCATTGGTGGAGGAGAGGAACCAATAGAACCACAGTTAAACACAGGATCTCATAGGAGGACCAACTAATCTAGACTTGTGAGAGTCAAGAGAGGATTCCTGAAGGAAATGGCTTCTTTCCTGAGTATATGGTGAATGCCACTAATTGAAATCATGGTAAGCAGATTTCTTAAAAATTTTAGCAAATTATTTATTTTGTTGTTTTTAAAGTAAACTAATATTTATCATTTTTAAAAGAAATAATTAAAAAATGAATAGCCCAAATATATAAAATAATATGAACAATGTGATACATAAAAAGATAAATATAAAATTATATATAATAGTACAAATTTCTAAAAAAATGCACCACTATGATTTGTTAGTAAAAATAAATACAACAAAATTTAGTTATGAACATACATATTCTTACTATGTAAAGAAAGATTTCTTCTGATCTTTCCCTATTAATATGTATATATATTTGTGCATATGTGTGAATGTGTGAATCTGTATGTAACATGTGTAAGATTTCTTTTTGCAAAAATAACATCACATTGCATTTTAGTTTTTTTGCCTGTTGTGTCAGGGATATCACTCTTGTCTACATTGTTATAATGGCTTCATAAGTATATCTCCTGGTACACATATAGAACTTTTTCTCTAGGACACAAATATGGATAATAGCTATAATATGGGGTAATATTCTTCAAAGTAAGAGTATCATTTTGTATCCCTAGTTGAAGCATTTGATCATTCTCTGTGGTCACAGATGCCAATGCTGTATTTTGTCTTCTGTTTTACCTTTTTCAATTGAATGGGATAAATGTTGCTATTTTGACTTATTTTAGATTTCACTGACTACTACTAGGACTAAATTTTTAAAATACCTTTGGCCATTTGAGTTTCTTTTAGCAAGTATTCTCTTTCTATTCTTTGCCTCTTGGATGTTTTATTGTTTGTTGTCATGAAACTATTTTTAATTTATTCTAAGTATTCTAAATATGGGTGGCAATACTTTGTTGGTTGTACCTTTGTAGATATGTTTTGCTAGTCTGTGGCTTTATTTTTTTTTCAACTTTGTTGATATATCATCATCCATATTTAAAACACAAATTTTAATCTCTGATATAGTGAAAGTTTTCAATTACTCTTTCTGAGATGTATTTGTTATATCTATCTAGGAAATTTTCTGCTCTTTTGTTATTAAAGATAGTTCATCTGATACCTTTTGATATTTTAAATATTTTACTTTATACATTTATATCAAAATCTCTGGATCTTATTTTTGTATATATAGTAAGGTAGTAATCAAGTTTTCTTTTGTTCCAACTTATTTCTATATCATTTATTAAATAATCTAAAATTATTATATTATACTATGCCGTAGTATGTACTTGGACAAATTTCTGTGCTCTTGCTATTTTGTTTTTTGTCAAGTATAATTTTGTCAGCCAACACTGCTTTTCTGTAATGGTTTTATATTGTCTTAATATATAGGAAAATAGGTTCCTAGTTTTTTTCCTTCAAAACTGTCCTTTTGTATTCACATGAGTATGAAAAACATTTTCCTAGTTTTGTGAATCATGTACATAATTTTTATTAAATTACATTTAATTTAAAGATTAATTTGGGAAAATTTACATCTTTACTATGTCAAACTTTTTACTTATAGCAAGTTTTATGTAGCTAAGAGCGTTCTGTAATTTTTTTCTAAGATCTTCCACAATTTTATTACATTTATACCTCTGTTTTAAAATTTTTTCTTCCATTAAGATGCAAATTTTTACATTGGAATTTTTCTGTGCTTAAATTTGGGGTAAACTTTTGCATTTCTAGGAACTTGTACATTTCATCTAAGTTTTCTAATTTGTTAGCACATAATTATTCATACTATTTCCTTATAATCCATTTTACTTTTGTTAGATTGGTGGTGAACTTCTCTTTTATTCCTGGTTTTAGTAATTTGAGTCTTTTATTCATATTTCTTTCTTTTTTTTTTTTTTTTCTTGGTCAGTCTGTGCCAGTAATCCCCATCTGCTGACATTTAATCCAAAGAATCTTGCTGGATTTTTTGTTAGTTACAACAATATATTTATAGATGTTCTTGAATTTTCTATATTGACAGTCTCTCAGAATTTTTTTTCTTCCTTTGTAATGCTTATATCTTTTAGTTCTAAGTTATGTTTATTGACTCCTATCAATAATTGAGTATTAAATTAGCAATGATATGGGTTTTCTGACTTTATTGATGTCAATAAAAATTTTAAGAAAAAAGTATTCAAAATTGGAAAAAGGTAAAAAAGAATACTGGATGCTTTTCCAGTGCTTGTAACTTTGACTTTTTAATTGATTAAATGATTTTACAACTCTGAAGGGGTAAATGTGAACTGGCAGAAAAATTGATTGTGATGTAAATTATTAAAACTCAGCATTCAGAAAACTAAGATTGTGGCATCTGGTCCCATTACTTCATGGCAAATAGATGGGGAAGCAATGCAAACAGTGAGAGACTTTATTTTCTTGGGCTCCAAAATCACTGCAGATAGCGAATGTAGCCATGAAATTAAAAGACATTTGCTCCTTAGAAAAAAAAGCTATGACCAATCTAAACAGCATATTGAAAAGCAGAGACATTACCTTGCTGACTAAAGTCCGTCTAGTCAAATCTATGGTTTTCCTAGTAGCCATGTGCGGATGTGAGAGTTGGACTATAAAGAAAGCTGAGCGCTGAAGAATTGATGCTTTTGAACTGTGGTGTTGGAGAAGACTCTTGGACTGCAAGGAGATCCAACCAGTCAATCCTAAAGGAAATCAATCCTGAATATTCATTGGAAGGATTGATGCTGAAGCTCCAATACTTTGGCCACCTGATGTGAAGAACTGACTCATTTGAAAAGACCCTGATGCTGGGAAAGATTGAAGGCAGGAGGAGAAGGGGACGACAGAGGATGAGATGATTGGAGGGCATCGCTGACTCAAAGGACATGAATTTGAGTACACTTTGGGTGTTGGTGACAGACAGGGAAGCCTGGCATGCTGCCATCCATGGAGTTACAAAGAGTCAGACACAACTGAGCAACTGAACTGACTGACTGAGAGAAAAGCAAATGATCCTTGCCTAGAGCAGTGCAAAAGAATCTTGTCTGGTAGTCATGCAATTGATTTTAATACAAGTTTATTTTATGTTCATATGATAAAACTTTTTACAGCTCTGCTTTGGCAGTGTAAATGTTTATACATTTTTTTTTTAGCAATAAATATGAAACTTGCTAAAAGTTTTTAGTAAATTGTTTTCCATTGGTATAGGGAGGTTCAATCTGTTCATACATGTGGGAGCTGTAGGGAATATTTGTCTCTCTCTTTTTTTTTTTTTACTTTAGTTTTATTTAGTTTTTTTCTTTTTTTTGAATTTTATACATATGGATATGCAATTTTCCAAGTACCATTTGTTGAAAAGACTATATTCTTCTTCTACTGAATTGTCCTTGTACCTTTGTTGAAAGTCAATTTTTCATGTATTTGTAGGTATATTTCTGGACTATCTTGTTCTATCGACCTCTTCAACTAATCTATGCCAATATTACACTGTCTGGATTACTGTACCTTTATAACTTGTCTTGAAAGCACTTAGTGTAGGTTTAGGAACTTTTTTTCATCTCTTTCAAGATCCTTTACTTTTCTATGTGAATTTTAGAATCAGCTTGTCAGTTTTGCACATGGACTGCTGAAATTTTGACTGGGTTTATTGTGACTATAAATCAGTTTTGGAAGAAATGGATTTTTAAGAAAATGGAGTCTTTAGATCAACCACTGAATTTTGTACAGTTCATCAGATTTTCCACATGTTATCTGTTAATAATCTTAATAACTTATGTAATCTTAATAACTGTTAATAACAGTTTTACTTATCTTTTCTCAATTTGAATTCCTTTTATTTCTTCTTCTTGCCTGACTATTTCATTGGCTAAACCCATAGTGGAAGTTGAACAACAGTGATGAGAACAGAAATCCTTATATGTTTCTGACCTTTTGGGTAGAAAATATACAAAATCTGTGAAGAATTTTTTTCAATCTATTTCTGAAGGCATAGACTGATATAAAAAAATTAAAGTTCAGACTCAGAATCCTCAGTAAATATATCAATCATTTGTTTGAAAAGGTCTATGCCCAGGAGTTGAGAATATACTCTTAAGTATTAGATTTGCCCTTGAAATATAGCAAAACTGGAATCATATTCATTTTCAGTCAGTTCAGTCTCTAGGTCATGTCCAACTGTTAGTGACCACGTGGACTGCAACACAACAGGCTTCCCTGTCCATCACCAACTCCTGGAGCTTGCACACACTTGTGTCCATTGAGCTGGTGGCTCCATCCAACCATCTCATCCTCTGTCGTCCCCTCTCCTCCTGCCTACAATCTTTCCCAGCATCAGGGTGTTTTCTAATGAGTCAGTTCTTTGCATCAGGTGGCCAGAGTATCAGAGTGTCAGCTTCAGCATCAATCCTTCCAATGAATATTCAGGACTGATTTCCTTTGGGGTTGACTGGCTTGATCTTGCAGTCCAAGGGACTCTCAAGAGTCTTCTCCAACACCACAGTTCAAAAGCATCAATTCTTCAGTGCTCAGCTTTCTTTATGGTCCAGCTGTCACATCCATACATGACTACTGGAAAAAGCATAGCTTTGACTAGACAGAAATTTGTTGGCAAAGTGATGTCTCTGCTTTTTAAGATGCTCTCTATGTTTGTCATACTTTCCTTCCAAGGAGCAAGCATCTTTTAATTTCATGGTTGCAATCACCATCTGCAGTGAGTTTGCAGCCCAAGAAAACACAGTCTCTCATTGTTTCCATTGTTTCCCCATCAATTTGCCATGAAGTGATGGGACCAGTTGCCATGATCTTAGTTTTTTGAATGCTAAGTTTTAAGCCAGCTTTTTCACTCTCCTCTTTCACTTTCATCAAGAGGCCTTTAGTTCCTCTTCGCTTTCTGCCATAAGGGTGGTGTCATCTGCATATCTGAGGTTATTGATATTTCTCCCAGCAATCTTGATTCTGGTTTGTGCTTCATCAAGTCTGGCATTTCATATGATGTACTCTGCATATAAGTTAAATAGGCAGGGTGACAATACACAGCCTTGACGTACTCCTTTCCCAATTTTGAACCAGTCCATTGTTCCATGTTTGGTTCTAATTGTTGCTTCTTGACCTGCGTACAGATTTCTCAGGAGGCAGGTAAGGTGGTCTGGTTCATTTTAACAAAGCCTAAAACAAAATTTTGATAGCTGCAGTTTACCTCCAATGATTTAACCTTTTGCTGAAAGAAAATTTTATACTCTATAGAGGGAAATAACGTAATCCAAAGTTTTTCCACTACAACTTTTACTATAGTTGGAATATCATTCACTATCACTAGACCTGTGAAAAAGTAGAGAAAAATTACTGATAAAAAAGAAATTATTTTAAGTCAAAAGGTACAAATCCAGGTATAATCCTGATAATTGGATTTAGCAGAAAATGACTTAAAAACAACAAATTTTCAAAATTTTTTATTTCTGAAAAAATCCTATTTTGGATTTAGAAGCTAATTAAAAGCTTTCTTTCTCTTTCTACTTCTGGTGAAACAATTCTGACATTATCATTAGTAAGTGAATGACCTCATAAGAGTAGAAAATAGACCAGTTTCACAAAATTAAAAGAGAAACATGATAAATAAAGTTAAAATGCGTTATCCTTGCTGAAATTGAAATTTTAAAGATAAGTAATATACAATGTTCTGTCTGGCAAATTCAGAAAGGTGAAAATAAATATTAAGATGGCATTCTGTTACTGCTTGGAGGCTTTAAATTATATGTACTCAGCAGCATGACATTATATGTCAGAAACCTTAAGATTGCTAACATTTTGATACAAATTTCACTTCTCAAAATATATAATAAGAAAACAATGTTGAGTGCAAGCAAATATTTATATGTGTTTGTTTATTCTAACCTTATTGACAATAGCACAATGTGAGGAGCACATACATTTCCTAAACAGTTAGATGATTAATTGATTGCTCATCTTTTTTAAGAAGTATGCAGTCATTTGAAATATTCATTTATTTCAAATAAACAATATATATGTACATGATTGGTGACTCAGATGGTAAGGAATCTGCCTGCAATGTGGGAGACCTGGGTTCCCTTCTTGGGTTGGGAAGATCCCCGGAGAAGGAATGGCAACCCATTCAAGTATTCTCGCCTGGAGAATCCCCATGGACAGAGGAGCCTGGTGGGCTACAGTCCATGGGGTCACAAAGATTCAGACACTACTGAGTGACTCAGCACAGCACATGTATGATATATGTATGTATATATATACACACATATACATATATGCATATAATTATATAATCATAAATCTTATATTCTCAATCATTTAAATAAAATTATATGCATGAAACAACTAGAAAAATGTATGCGTGTGTTTGTGCTCAGTTGTGTCTGACTGTAGCCCACCAGGCTCCTCTGTCCATGGGATTCTGCAGGCAATAATACTGGAAGTGAAGTGAAGTAGATCAGTCATGTCTGACTGTTTGCAACCCGTGGACTGTAGCCTACCAGGCTCTCCCCTCCATGGGATTCTCTAGGTAAGAATACTGGAGTAGGTTGCCATTTCCTTCTCCAGGGGATCTTCCTGACCCAGGGGTTGAACCCGGGTCTCCTGCATTGCAGGCAGACATTTAACCTCTGAGCCACCAGGGAAGCCCCTAGCGGATGACTGTGGCCTACCAGGCTCCTCCCTTCAGTGGATTCTCCAGGCAATAATACTGGAGTGGGTTGCTATTTCCTTCTCCAGAGTTCTTCCCAACACCGGGACTGAACCAATGTCTCCTGCGTCTCTTGCATTGGCAGGGAGATTCTCTACCACTGAGCCATCTGGGAAGCCTTGGAAAAGTGTATAGCAATATTAATATTGATCATTTTTAGCTATAAAACTATAATTCAAAATTTCTTATATACATGTTTCCGTATCTCCAACAATGTTGGGATAGAGTGTCTTATCCTCTTTCACACAGAGAGTCTCTCACTTTCTTGCCCTTGTGCCCTAATATCCTCCAGAATGAGCATCCTTCTTAACTCTGCATGCAAATTAATCCTCATGAATCACTTAAAATTTCTTCTCCTTCAAGAAGCTTTCCATAGACCTTCTGGCTGGAAATAATTTTACCGTGTCTAAACAATCATAGCACATTGTCTCTACCTTCTTATGGCCTTATTACTTGCCATTTTGGACTGTAACTATTTATATCTTATGATTCAAAGAATAGTAGACTTGAAGTTCACCGAGAATAGGGATCTTTTAAAACTTTTTTGTAAATTTTATAGCATCTATCTTACTCCATAGCATGTGTGTTTAAAAAATTCTGTTGAATTAATAAATTTATGAAAAATAGATAATCAAAATCAATAATTCAATAATCCAGAATGTACTTTGTAAAAATATGTATTTCAGGATATTGTCTAATTAAGCTATGTCTTTCTTAGACAACAATTTACTATCTTAATGACAGATATATGCATGATGATTTTCACTTGTTAGTCATAGCTGTGAGTACTCTATATAAATACTAAATACACTAAGGACTAAATATATTAAATACTAAAAATATTAAATCTTTTATATTACTCTATGGAGAAATTTAAACATGGAGAAATTAAGTAGCTTGGTCAAATTCACAAAGCTATCAAGAATTGGAACCTAAGCAGTCTTATTCATGAAATCTTGCTTTTAGATGTATTACAGTGTCATAAGGTTTTCCTGAGTCTTCTAAAATGTTGTATGCCTTTGAAAATTAGTGGTTATGAGAAAATTTTAATGTGAGTATAATTAAGGTTTTGGGATGGATTACATATATAAAAGAGTCAGACATGACTGAGTGACTGAACTGAACATATATAAATATTTGAAGTTTAAAAATATTTATATGATATATGTATATATACATGAGGATGTGTGTATAAATATACATACATTTTTTTTTCATGATGAATGATGTTCAGTGCCCAAACAATTCAAATTAAGTGCTAGTACTGGTTTCCCACAGTATCAACTGCCCATTCTATTTGCCTTCATGTTTAATCTTTGTATTAATTGACTCTAGAGTTATTCCCAGAAAGTCACTTGCAAATACTCTTGAAAAGTAACTGATGGCTTTGCAAATAAATGCAGATAGTTTATTAGGCAATGCAGATAGTTTATTAGGATAGTATTAATTACCATCCTTCTTATGCAGGAATAAGACTAGAATAAATTTGTTTCTGTGGAAGGGAAATACGGCAGCAACAAGCCTAAAATGATCAGACATGACTCTGACAGGTATAATCCAGGAGAATAATTTGGATGCCCTCTCTGAGTTTTGGGAAATTAGGGGAAGCTTGGGGATGATGATCATTGCTGGTCAATGCCTGGGAGAGAAAACCAGTAGGTGCTCAAGTCTTAAACTATATTTGAATATTGCTGGGGAGTGGCTTCATTTGGGATAATTAATTAGAAGAGCACTCCTAGAATATTCTGAAATTACCTGTGATATCTCACTATATATTATCTTAGTTTCTTTGGAAAAAATTAAAATAACAAATGCAATAGTTGTTTGACTACAATCCAGGCTATCTGGTTTAGTAACATCCACATCCTCTAAAAAAGTTTACTCAAAACAGAAGAATACAGCTAAATCAGCTAGAAGACTAGATTCACTCTTCATCATCAAAGATATGTCCAGAATAGTTAACAAATTGCCAACGTCATTTTATCTTTCCAGAAAAAAACCAAAAACAAAAACTTGGAAGTGCATTACTTTAGCGCTTCAGAATGCCTATATGTCAGCAAAAATAAGTCCATTCAGTGGAAAATGCCATCATAGTTATAATTTTCTTATAGAGAACACTAGCAGGTTGGTTGATATTTTACACTCTTGAATTTGTTTTTATAACACCATATTGTCGTGGTCATTGTGGTGGTGTATCTTTTTATGCGCTACAGACCTTATCAAGTTTGCCAGTAGCACATGTGGTAGTAGTCTTTTGTGCTTTTAACAATTGGGTTATGTATAACCTGTCAGAATATATTCTGAACTATTATGGTTTACTCCCAGAGCACACACATGCTTTCTTCAGAATGGTGGATATTCTACAAGCCTGAATTTCTTATTTTTATCCAAAAACACATCTTTTCTTTTGAAGCCTGTAAGTACCACGGAAAATGACATTCCCATATACGTGTTTTGTAATTCTTTATCCCCAATTACAAATAATAATACTTGCACATGGTACATAATTCTAATGATATAATCCAGTCTTAGTGTTTTACTGCCATTCATAAACTGCTTCAGCAGAACTCCTTGTGATTTACAGCATCAATAGAACCCTTTAAATTACATCCTATATTATATTGTAGGGTATGTATTGCCCTATAGTCTCACATGCAATGTCAGAGACAGAGGGAACAGGAAATGGAGAATTGTGATTTCACTGTAAATCAAAAGCTAAGTGTTGTTTACGAGCACTGGGGTTTTAGCTCATGAGGTCATTTTACTTTTGTTCCCTTATAGCAGTTAACCTGATGGGGGACAAACTTAATCCAATTAATAATTATTTACCCTTTGACGTTTTTGGCATCAATAACTAAAGGCAAGTACTAAACATATAATTTATTTCCCTAAAATTAGTCTGTTATTTAAAAAAATTGGCTGGATATTTACTGTAAGAATGAAAGGGTGGTTTAAACTTGCTCCAATGTCATGTATACCTGGTAGTCACTCCATAAACATTTGTTGACTTTTTCATTAGATTTAAAAATAAAACTTCCAAATTAAACCAATGTATTAACTTGTATTTAACTAAGAATACGAAACAATGAAGGTTGCACTTCAGAAGCTATCTATAGTTACTAAAAAACTTTTTAAATTTTTGATTTGGACAAAATGTTTTAATAAGTGAAGTCACAGATATCCAAACACTAAAGTTGGATTCAGAGGAGACACAGTTTGTTTCATGGCCAAGTATTTGAAGTGATCACATCATCTTCAGTGATTTAACACTTAAGATGACAACTATGGAGAAGGCAGTGGCACCCCACTCCAGTACTCTTGCCTGGAAAATCCCATGGATGGAGGAGCCTGGTGGGCTGCAGTCCATGCTAAGGGTCGGACACAACTGAGCAACTTCCCTTTCAATTTTCACTTTCATGCATTGGAGAAGGAAATGACAACCCACTCCAGTGTTCTTGCCTGGAGAATCCCAGGGACAGGGGAGCCTGGTGGGCTGCCGTTTATGGGGTCACACAGAGTCAGACTCGGCTGAAGTGACTTAGCAGTAGCAGCATGACAACTACGATTTTTTCAAAGCATTTTAGGATAGCTTGATCTTTATTTTTCACAGAATAAAGATGGCTTTTGACCTCAGATTTCCCCACAAAACCTGGGCCCAGTAATCAGTAGTTAGGAATGAGGCAGTGATAATTTGTAATTCAAATGCAAGCATTTCATCTGAGCATAACCAGATTTACTTACCTGAGGATAAAGCAGTTCAAAAATGAACCATTTTGGTCTTGTAACCATTACTTAGCTCTGCCATGCACATAGGGAAGTATGCCTGCTTCCTAATGAATACTATCTTGTCTCTTTCATTGTCATTTGATGTCTCCAAATACTGCTCATACCATAAGCAGCAACTCTGAAATTTCCATCAACAAAAAGGTATGTATATAGATGGAAAGAGTCATATAAAAAATAGATTCTCAAGGCAACTTGGATTCAGATAGTCTCTAAAGAGGCTGGTTAAGAAATTAAAGAAGTTCATGGGATTCTTTCTATATTCTAGTGTCTAATATTTACCTGCAGGCATATATGAAATAATTCTTGAATAGCTATGGCTACTTAAAATTTACAGAATTGAACCTGTACAAAGAGTAGTTGATCTCAAACTGACACAAACCAGATAGTCTCTTAATGTTACTCTAAGGAATTTTAAACTGACTCTGTTAAAGCTGAGGTTATTTGCCTTGGGGATGCCTAATGGAAGAGTTATTATAACACTGTCCACAAATAGGGGCCTTAAGAGAGTCAGGCCATTGCACTTCACTGACAGTTGATACACTGGACCATTGCCATGTCACAGAGATCTCCAAGGTCAAGGGTCATATCTCTCCCTTAATATTGAAATAAAGATACTTGACAAAAGCAAACAACACCTTATTGCCAGTGATGGCTGTTGCTCAATTTATAAGAACCTTTACAAAGTCATGCTAATTCTTGGCCTTCTTAGAATGCATGGTAACATTTCATAAATCCATCTTTTTCAGGTGTCCTTGGAAATGACAGTTATAAAACTACAAATGATTTGTAATGCAAAATGGGACTGACAGACTTAAAGATTAGGGATCTATGTACTAAAATGACTGTGGTTTTAGCTAACAAAAGGCATAAAGTGCATCGATAAATAGCTGATGAAGTAACTCAAAATTGCTTTAAATACTCTTAGTAAATGCCAGGAAAATAACAATAACAATAACAAAAAAAACGTATGCTTATAATGTTAGCAGTAGCAGTTTACGTCAAGATAATGGAGCAAAGTTCCTCTGTGTGGGTCTGCTGGAAGACAGATAGCAAACCAGTTATGCTTTTTTTTTCTCCCCTAGGCAGTAGAGGTTTTTTTTTTTCTCTCTTATGTCATTTTTTTATATGCCAAACTATGAACTTGATATTTTATATCTTTAAGAAACATTGGACAAGTTGAACTTAATTATATAATTTTTCCTTAACTTTTTAAAAAACAAATCAACAAAATGCAAAATGCCTTATCCTATTAACTTAGCTAAGATGAGTCACACATTAAAACCTAATGAAAATAATCTGCCTACTTAATCTTCTCTACCAAGATAATTTACATTAAGAGGATAGGTTGAGGCTATTTACTTAAGCAACACACACCAATGGTATTTTCAACTGCTTGTTTTCAGGGAAACTGAAAGTCAGAAAATAATTTGAGACAAAACTGGGATGCTGTAATCTGAGTTTTTGAATAATACTTGAAGAAATGACTAAATACTACTTTTTTGTATGATTTTGAAAAACCTAAATGATAATCCTCTTACCCTGCTGCACTTTCAAATATCAAGTATTAATAGAAGGCCTGCCTCTGAAAGCATCAGGTGCATTCTAAGAGCTTGGATCCAACATGATCTGCTGGAGAGGAAGCTCAGAGTAAACCTGGTTTCAATGCTTTGTTTCTGTTTGCTTCCTACCCCTTTTTTCTCCATGTGTCCCCTGCTGCTGCTGCTGCTGCTAAGTTGTTTTCAGTCGTGTCTGACTCTGTGTGACCCCAGAGATGGCAGCCCACCAGGCTCCCCCGTCCCTGGGATTCTTCAGGCAAGAACACTGGAGTGGGTTGCCATTTCCTTCTCCAATGCATGAGAGTGAAAAGTGAAAGTGAAGTCGCTCAGTCGTGTCCGACTCCTAGCGACCCCATGGACTGCAGCCCACCAGGCTCCTCGGTCCATGGGATTTGCCAGGCAAGAGTACTGGAGTGGGGTGCCATTGGCATGTGTCCTCTACTTGAATTTAATTTCTTCCATTTTATTCTCATTTCTCCTCTACCTAATGACTGTTCAATAAAAATGAGATTGAACGCGTAGCTGTGATACTGCTAGGTGAGGGGGGAAAAAAACAGTTTAAAATAAATCAAAACGTTCAGATTTTTGTCCTTTATTTGCATTCTGAAAGCTTAAAAGTGAGCCATAAGCCTTTCAATATTAGTGACCTAGAACTAGAATTATAGTAAAGACTTTTTCTATAGAAGAGCTAATACATCTTTGGAAATAGGAATTAATACATTTTCAAGGAATCTCTAAGTTTTGCTGTGAATAGTTGCGTTCATTAGATCAACTTTACTCAAAGTAAGAAGTTCATTTCTCATCATTTCTGGAAACCCCATGTGTGCTAAGTTTAGTTAACTATAAAATATATTTGACCAAAGCATGAGGGAAGGATATTTCCTTCCCTTGTTTATTTTTCCAATGCCATAAAATATGCTATCATGTTTACAGTATGTCAGCGTGATGTCATATGCAAACACTAAAACAGATTGTTTCTAGTATGCGGGTAAAAAAATGACTCACTAGGAGCCCTAAAACCAAAATATACTGAGACTGTCTGGAGCATACCAAGTAAGAGAGGCCCCTGTAGAAAACAGGGAGTGACTTACCTGTCACATGGCCAACTTATTCTCATTTCTCACTCAGTCCATCTTATTAAATTATTAGAATGAAAAATACTGTACAGCATGGAGTCAAGCTACTCATGCAAGAAAACTGGTCATTTCTAGATATTTTGAGTATTATGTCTGCAGTATATGTTTCAGTATATGTTGCAGTGTATGCCCTTGACATTTATTTATTCACAAGAGCCAAGAAAACTGATGTTTTTGGGGCTCTTTTCATGTAATCTTTATTTACTCACTCATTCATTTATTCACTCAACATTTATTGTTTCCCTTGTATCAGAAAAGTCTCTAGGTACTGTGGGGATGAAGATGAACCATACAGGGCCTCCTTCTTTAAAGCCCTAATAATTACCTTGGCATTATACCGTCATCAAATGACTTGGCCTTCCTCTTATTTTGACTCTCATTCTCTCTATTAACTGATATACTTTCACTGAAAGAGATAATTGCATTATTCTTACCTCAATAAGCTGGATTTCTGCAGGGAAAGAACTGTACTTCATCATTTTTATAACCCCAAGGTAAATGATCAGTAAAAATGTATAGAATGAGTGAATGAATAAACAGGATACATGGCAGCAGAATTATATTTTGTGATCTACAGCTTGCTAGTATTCAATCTGAAATACTCAAATTTCCTGTGACACAGTATTTTCAAAAATCTTAAACTTTCTTTTATTCCAAACCTCGGTTTGGGGAAATGTCAAAGAAAAGCAGAAGAGGAAGTTCATGATTTGTTTATGGACAGAGGTGCCACTGCTTACTGCGTTGCTATACTTGAGAATAAAATAGACCTGACGTCAGGATGAGATCCACAGAACTCTCTGCATTTATTCCAATCAAGATATATCATATTGATGTTTACAACATTAAAAGCTGTTTAAATGATTCCTCAGTTGTTGTTTCCTTACGCAGTTATACCTGGTTTGATCTACTGTTTACTCTAATTAACATACATATCATATGGTCTGATTGTCTTAAATGATTATTTGTAATATTTCTGCTGTATATATAGGATGTCATCATTGCCCCAGCCCCCCGCCCACCACCCCTCTGGTTGTAACACAGAAGCTTTTTGAGTAACATATTCTTTTTTCTCTTTTTAATAAAAATCCAGCCTGGCAGGCACAGTGCTATGTGTAGACTGGATTGAATCAAAGCAACATTCTCCTACTTTTCCCGTGTATAGGAAGTGATACTAACAAGAATCAGATTTTCCTGGACCCGTAACAGAGGAAACAACTTCTGGCACAGTAATTCTTTGAACTGGAACCATGAGGGCAAGTACTAACGTAGCCTTCTATTGCATGCAATGCCTTATGCACCAAAGCAGTTTTTTTGACTGTTGAAATGGACTGAATCAGATTTGTGGTACTAAGTTTTTTAGGGTATGTGAAAATTTTGATTTATTTTGAAAGATTCTGTGTTCACAATTCATCTGGTCAGATCAGGAGTTTTGATTTTGATTCTATGTAATTTACTTATGGAATGGATTTAAGACAGATGTTTAGGAAGAGGTTTTATAAATATTTGCATTTGATCAGAAGAAGAAGACAACTAATAATCCAAGAATATTAATAATCCAATAATGCAATCTTGTATTGTTGGATTAGTATTTGTTAAGCGCCCACAGGATTTGGAGTAAGAAGCCTAGAGCCCGTGATCTGCCATTGATTAGTTGAGTGACCTGAAGCAACATAATTAACCTCTGAGAAACTCGCTTTCCTCATCTGTAAAAATGAGGCTAATTATACCAACCTCAAACGGTTGTTAAGGTTCAAAGGATATCATGGAAGTAAATGTGCTTCTCAAACTGTACAGTTGCTAAAATCATGTAATATAATATCATTTTACTTCCATTAGACTGTGAGTTCTTTTAGGGCTAGAATCATGTATTCATCTTTATAAAGATTTCTACACTTTACAATATTTCTGTCATATACCAGGTGCTCAATAAATGTAGAGTAGATGCACAAAGAAATAAATTCAGGATATTAGAGCCACAAAATTCCCTCTGATCCTACTCTCAGACAACTCACAGTCTAATACAGGAGGTGAATATATCCAATATATTATAACATAATTTAAAATTAAACCTGCACAACCTCAGCAATTTTATGTTAATTACTCATCTGGTAATTTCTCTACTGTTTGTTTTCTGTGAGCAAACATCTGCAGAACAATATGTAAACACAAATTCAAGCTCACACTGATGTGTGCTATTTACCAATTACTCTAAATTTTACCATATGCGCAAAGAGCAATAAAAGAAAAAATAAAAATAAGATAAAAAATCATTTAGAGTTGGAAAAATATTTTAGATAGCATATCTAGTGAGGAAAGCAAGCCTTTTTTATGTGCATGTTCTTTCAAAGAAGATAGGTGAACACCCCCACTTCTTATTTCCCTATATTTGATGTAGGAACAATGGTCTTCCAGAAAATCTATACTGACTGACCTTTCTGATTTCTCATGATAAAGGGAAAGTAAGTGTAATGTTTAACTTTAGTGAAAAATCTTGAATTGATTAAGATGTCGGTTATAATAACTTACATCTCAAAGATATTTCCTAACAGAAATGTTCTTATTCACAAACCAGAGAAAGCTCTGCTTACTTAGTAGGTACTTAAAGAATTCTTGCTGTATGAATGAACCAGATAACCTCTTGGGTCCTTCTTTCCTCTGAAATTCCTTGAGGATGAAAAGCCTAGAACAACCAGGGATTAAATACTCTACCCTTCTTGCATCTGGAACCTGAAATCGCTTCTCGGCTGGAAGACGGTGTTGAACACTAATTGGCCACAGCTGCTTTATTGGCAAAGGGAAGAAAACACAGGTCACTTCAAAGTTCTACTTAGCCTCACCCCCAAATCAGTGTCAGTCATTTCTGTGGCTCTTGTAAGGTCCCAAAGCATTGGGCATGGGATTTAAGCTGGAGGATTTCAAGTATAGCCACCATTTTTAAGCAGAGGAATTCTCCTAACAGGATCCTACAGCTGCTGTCTTCATTTTCAGATGCATAATGTTACCTTGTATTTGTGTTTTTTCCAAGCACTTTATATCAACACTCTATTAGGGGAAATAGTGATGTCTTTATGTTGAGGATAGAGAAACCAAAGAATAGTTAAGTACCTACTACGGTGAACCTGTTTAGTGACAGTGCAGGGACAGTAATCCAATGCTGCATAAATGAGAAATCGGGTCAACTGAGTGCCATTCTAAGGGTGTTTGTTTTTTGCTAGAATGCTTTTCTGAAACAGGACATCTGGTACCTACTTGGTGGTTCCTGTTGTTGGAACAGGAATAAGGGTAAAGATGACATATAAATTCTGGATCATTTTATTGCAGTCTGAGAAATGTATATGAAATCACAGTCTCAAACTAAAAAAGTAAAATGAAAAATAATGCCCGTGTTTAGGGCAGAAGGGACCCTAACTCTCTTCCTTCCTTCTTTTCCTTATTTATTCCCCGCCTTGTTTGGTCCCAAAAAAAGAAGCAAGAAATGCAATAGCAAGTATGTAAAAATTAATAATTAAGACAAAGTTCTGTTATACACTTAAAATAAGAATGAAATTGTATTTGCAGAGTTCTTTCTTGTTGTCAGTGTGTATGTGATGTGTGTGTGTGTGTGAATGTGATCTTCAAGAAAAGCATAAGGTGGTAAGTGAAGAATGGTTGGTGTCTTCAGCCCCTTGGTCAGATAGACCAAACTGTGACTTTTCCTTTTCCAATGAAAATTCTGGCAAACTTGGAAGATGTTTATTTCCACCTTCCTTCTTTCTTGAGTCTTAAGGTGCTTCTGGAAATTATCTTTTTGCGGAACATGAATGGTGAGACCTATTACGATCAGGAAGAGTGCAAGGAAAGCATTCACGAGGTGCACATGCCGACAGAAACACGGTTCAGCATTGTTAGTGGAAACAGTTATAAACTGAAATGTGAAGTTGTATTCAAAGAACACACAGCAACCTAGGAATGTGAATAGCTTTATTTTAAAGAGGGAAGAATCTGAAAGGAGGACAAATATGTTGCTTTATATTTTTCTCTCTTAAGATGCTTTTAGCCATTATAATTATTTTTTAAATTAAAAAAATAAACTTATTTATAGCCTATTTACGATTTGAAGCTACTTTTTTCCTCTGGAAAAAAAATGACATTCTAAATTGGAAACAAAGTTAGGGAAATAAAATTTGAGTGACACTCTCGAGCAACCCCCCCCCCCCACCCCACCCTCTACCACCAATTGTCATTTAACTGGCTGCCAGCCACCAGCCCAAATTTGAAAATATTCATGAAGCACGCTTCCTCGGAATTATGATGTTCTGTTTTATGGGACGTTCAGACTCTGGTAAGAATGGAAAGATAGATCCTCTTCAGCATTAACTGAGATATATAAGTGCAAGGAATACAAGGGCTGTGAATAACCTGCCTTGAAAATAGGCTCTAAAATTTCATTGTCCTGAGGAGAAATTGAAGAGAGTTTTATGAAAGACAATAGAACAAATTAAAAATGGGTAAGAATACTAGGGGCTACACTGAAAGTGAAAAATAGCCCATGAAAATACTCTTTTCCTGAATTTGGATGAAGATCTAAACAGTAACAAAACCTAAAGCTCTACTGTGGATCAATTTTAAAAAAGGTGTATGTAATAGTCATTATAGAAGCAAATTTCAGAAATTGTTACTATAAGCAACTGGCTCCCACGGCTATAATACTTTTCTTAAAAACTGTGACCATATTTCAGTGCTGAGTTAATACTATACCTTTGGATTATCAACTTCATTCACTTCCTTATGCCTGGAGCTCTTTCTTAAATCATGTAGCTCTGGGTCATGTTTCTGTGAACTCAAACTGATGTCCTAGTTTAAATTAGAAGTTATATTACTACGTAATTGATAAACACAGTCAGTAGACACAGATTTCTCTGGGATTTACTGTGAGATCTCTAACTAGAAAACATACCCTAATTATCATATTTATCATTACCCTTGTTTATTGTAGAAATTCACAATTAGTGATTAAAATTAGCTATATATCAAACAGCAAATTAAATGCAATTGTATGAAGAGCAGAGGAAAACTAATTTTAAAACTAAGGAGCACTAGTTGAAACAGACACTCTAATTCAGAGGCAACTCTTTTCTTAAAGTAACCCGTATTTGGATACTTTCTTTCACTGCATTTTGCAGCCTTTGCTGTTTCTCTTTAAAAATAACATTGAATTAATGTTTTATTGTTAAAGTTATGATTTGCGAGAAAACGGAAAATCCCCAATCCCTGCTCCACCCATAGAAAAGTGCTTTGATATTTTATACGTAAAACAATTATCTACGACCAAAGTATAATTCAAGAAACAAATAGCTTATGCAATGCCTCCAAACTCTGGTTGCTCTCTTTTACAAATCTTGTCTTTCTTCTTAGATACCTGTAACACGTTTTCCAAAACTGAATGTCAAAGAACTTAAGTCTCCCTCAAGCATTTTGTTGGCTCCGTTCTGAAAAGCATTATTTGCTTGAAGAAACCACATATACTTAGGATGAAAGAGGAATTTAGTTGTCTCGCGGACGCTGTCTTAAACAGCGTATCCAAGTTCCGTTTCTCAGATGGAGCATAAACAATAAAACCCCTTTCCAAGGCACTTGCATTTTTTTCCACTAGAGGTCTCTCTCGTAACAGCTTTCCTTTTGTTGGGCTCATTAATTATTTTACTCAAAGGAACAATTCTACCTTTTAGATTGGAATGCTGCACTTAACATGTTATGCTAGAGAAAAATATAATACCTCCTCAGGTTGCTCTCTTCCTTGATGAGTAGATATCAGGTTGACTGAATGAATTATCTTGGGTATTTTATTACGCCATGGTTACACTTTGGTAAAGAAGTTTGAACTTTCACCCTATGCTTCCAAAAGTCTCAAAATTTGGCCAGTTGAAACAACGTGCTACAATAAATATGCCTTATCAAACGAGCATTAAGCAGTTACACCATGAATTCTCCAGAGAACATCCATGATTTTGGTGCCAACTTAGATCATATAATTGCAAGCCCGAATCATCTTACATTCATTTCTTCCACGTTTGCAAGAAAAGAAAACATATTTTCTCATTTGTGTAGGAGTATTTAGTTGTTGCTGTTTCCTTGTATAACCCTTTTATAGAAAATAAACTGTTGAAACATATCCATATTATATTATGAAGGGAACATTTTCTTTTTAATTTATGTTTTCTGGGAAAAATGCTAATTAAGAACTTTGTTTTTAACCCTCTCCCCAATTCTCCTGTTATTAATTCGCGCAAAAAGACCAATAAGATTCAACAGCATTAAAACGGAAAAAATCTAGAATGAAAATGAGCCCTGAATACTCTCAAAGAATAATACAAAATTGCATTGAACAGTACTATAGAATGAAACACACTGACATCAGTCACAAAGCCACTTAAATATTCAGAAAACCCAAGGAGTGTTCAGATTTCTGAGGATGGAAGTAGAAAGATAGCACTGTGCTCCAGACACAAAAAATTCAATGGGAAGATGTGAAATGTGAAGAAGCAAAGGAGCGCCTAGCAAATCAACTTTAGTGTTACACTGAAGGTAGAGTGTGTCTGCATGCGCGGGTACCGTGGCTAAGCACAGAGCAATGCTCTATAATGAAAAAGGGCGTGAGGAAATTTGACAAGCTGAAAAACGTACCACCACCTGGCCAGGAGAACACAGACCTCTCAGACAACTGTTTGGAGAATCAAAACCTGCACTGTAGCAGAAGCAGAAAATAGATAATGCTTTATTTACTTTATCGAAATGTTATTCTGCTATCCTGAGTTTACCTGAGTTTCCTCTGATTGTAATTTATTAAGCAGCTAACGTACATGTTTTCTTTCAACATCTGTTCAGACATTGATATGACAACAGCCTAATGATATGTTTTATTGATGATGTAACAATCAATATTGTTATAGCTGAATTACCAGTCAATTAATAACAAAAAGTTTTGGTGAAATTAAATATGAGGTTGACTGGCACACTTTTTATTTTGAGTAGCTAGATTGAGCAGATATTTTTATAAAGTTATGGTCTCTTTGTGTTAGTGACAGCCCTCCGCTTCACCTGCCTCCCCCCTTCTCAGAAAAAAAGCACACGCAGGTGATCGGTTTGAGCTATTCAGACGGCTGAAATAATAGCACAGGCATGACGAACAGGACAGAATCTTAGAGGCCAGGTTTTTATTTTGCATTTGAAGAGACTGCTCAAAGAGGATAAGTGACTGCTGGCGACCCGGACCCTTATATGACTGGATAATTTTGGTAGTTGAGAAAAAGACCTAATTTGTTGAAAAACAAATACATGGCAGCTTGGTAGCATCATAGACAGAGAGTATATATAGACAGAGAGTATATACTACAGAGATATATAGATTCTAAACGCTTTGAGAGTTAAGGACATGTTTTATTATGGAAAAACTTGTTTTTGAATATTTTGGCTTATTTTAGAGGAATGTAAAATAAGTGCTATCTTTAAGAAAGATGGTTTTTCAGGATAGGCATTCAATGCAGGAGGGTTTTTATTTATCAGAGGACATTGTGCCTCTACATGTATTATTTCTTTCCTGTTTCTGTTCCTAACTTGTGAACTATTATCTCTGGTTTCAGGCAGATTGTCTTTATCTTTTATTTAATTCAGAATATTCTAATTAATAAGAGGATAGATTGACCCAGTAATCCACACCCAATAAAACCAACAACAAAATTATCCAAATTAGAACAATGAAGAAGGGTTCTATATAAGTAGTCCTTTTTCATTTCTTTTCTTTTTCTCTTTCCAAGCCAGTTTGTCACTGAGTTTAGTCCACAGTCAAACTTGTGCATTTCGAAGAACAATTTGGAAAAAGGATGGCAAAATAAATTGTCATTAAAATGTAGAAGCTGAAAAATTTCTACAATAGAAAGTAGAAGTGAAGGGACAAAGCAGACTGACTCTTTGAAGAACACGATATTGCATCTTTATGAGATCTATTCCCCATATATTTACCTAAGCTAGGTGGTTGATAACTATATTTCTCGGTGTTTGTCAAATCACTTTTATTCAGACAGATTATTGACATTCTGATGTTGAACATACTATAGAAGAAAAATATTGTAAGCAATTTCCAAACTGTAAAAAGTCACATTTCATTTTTTTTCTTAGTAGCCCATTAGAAAAAAACAATGTTTTTATTCTATTAGTTCCTAGGGAATTATGAAAGTGAAAGTGAAGTCTCTCAGTCATGTCCAACTCTTTGTGACCTCATGGACTGTAGCCTACCAGGCTCCTCCGTTCGTGGGATTTTCCAAGCAGGAGTACTGGAGTGGGTTGCCATTTCCTTCTGCAGGGGATCTTCCCAACCCAAGGATGGAACCCGGGTCTCCCGCGTTGCAGGCAGATGCTTTACCATCTGAGTCACCAGGGAAACTCAAGGAATACGATTGATTTGAACTAGATTGGTTCAAACTTCAGTGCAATCTTAATAATTAGAAGACTTTACTTTTAATATGTTTTGAGTGAGGGAAACAGCCTAGAACCACTTCCCTCAAACGCTTTTCTCATTTCTTCCTCCTTTTTCATTATTTTTCCCTCTATCTTTTAATCCTTTTTTAATCCCTTTCTGTTTCATTCTCCTCTGACATTTTAGAAAGTTATTTGCTTAACTTTTGTTCCCACTTCCATTTTAAATCCTGGATGAGTTTCATGAGGTCAATGAAAACCATTTGGAAGGCAACATAATTCATTTTGGTGATTTTTTAAAGAATGTATTTCTTAATTCATATGTACATATGGATTCCCCCCCCCTCCCCCTTTTTTTTTAGTCTACCATGGGAATAGAACTATTCAGGTACACCCTTACAGTATTAAACTATACATTGTAGTAATCCCTGACTGGAGATAAAAATGCTGAGAATACATGGATCAGTAGTTTGTTCCCTCCACGGAGCCGACTGACTTTATTGCTTAGGCAGTAAGTTGGGCCTTCTTCCTGTGTGGCCAGTCAGGGTGTGGGTGCAATTTATTAGATAAACCCCGAAGTAGGTTTTTGTTTTCCTTTTGGAAATTTGCATGTTTTTTTCTCTGCCCATTAAGCTTTTAACAAGTGTTTCACTTGATGGAGTGATTTATAGCTGCTTGTAAAGGTAAAATAGCACTTTACTCTGCCAGTGGAGTGACTTTTCACTGACTAAATCATGCAGAAGTTTGTGTAGGAAGAGCAACAGGCAGTTGGATTTAGCTCTGACTTGGGTGAGCTTAAAAGGAGAATTTGTCTTTTCTTTCTTTAAAGGACTCTTTCTTAGTGGAAAAATTATTTTTCTGAAGCAAATGATTCAAGCCATCTTATTGACAGTTCTTTCAGTCTGGCAGATAACTAAAATGGTAGGGGAAACATAATGATGGAATGTCATTGGCTTTATTTTACTTTTAAAAGGAGCTACTTTATTTTCATAAGACTTTGACATATTTATGTGGTTTCTTTTTCTTTTGAAGTATGAGTAGTTTTAAAAAACTCTTTGTCAGTAGCCATCTGATACATCATTTCAATCGCTTTGTTTACAGCAAAGTCTTGACAAAAGTAAATAAGAATATTGAACTGGTGCAAATGCCTTGAGCAGTCAGCACGGTGAATCATGTATCAACTGTCATCGTGAGCTGAAACACATCTACATACTGAGTAGCATGTTTGGGGTGCCTAATCAGAACAGTATGTAATCTGTGAGTACATATGAGGACTTGCCAAGTCAGAATTATTTACAAGTTGCAGTTTGTGTTCTGGAAAGTTTCATAAATGAAGAAAGCAATATCTTTAAAAAAATAGGAAAGAAACATGCTGGCTTCAGATATATGACTTAAAAATGAATAAAAATTTTTGAGCTTTTTGTTCAATAGATGCTATCAAACACAGTTTTATAGTTCAATTCCAATCAAAACAGTTTTCATTAAAATTTCTTTTTGTATTATCTTTTATGCTGATCCTCTACTTCTGGCTCCTTGTGAATCTGACCATGGAGACTCTGCTTGGTTAGTTTTCTGTTTTCCAGTTCTCAACTCAAAATGCCAAAGCTGGATTGGTTGACAGCTTAAGTCATGTAAAAGAGTATGTCTGCGGTTGTATATTCCATCTAAGGGAAGGTAAACCTTGCTTGCTGAAGGTAAAATGACATGTGGAATATTAAGAAGGGCATAGATGAATTATTGAAGGAGAAGGAAAGAGACAGTAAAGTTTAAGAAAGGCTTGGAATTACCAAAATTTATTTCTAAAGACCTCAGAGTCCTCTTCTATATCCTTCTTTCTGCTTCAAACCCTCAGTGTTTTTATGTTTTTTTCTTTACATAATTTTTTTCTGACCTCACTCGCTCATTTCATTCTGCTTTTAAATCATTTTAATGACCATTAAATTGTTAAATAAAATGGGGCAAAGGTGTGTCTTTGACATTTTAGAAAAATTTTACCAGCTTCATGTCCCTAAATTCATATTACAGATTATTTACCCATATATTAGTTTGTGTGAGCTCATTTTGCATATGTATGTGTGTGTGTGCTCCATCATGTCTGACTCTGTGCGACCCTATGGACCACCGGGCTCCTCTGTCCATGGGATTCTCCAGGCAAGAATAGTGAAGTCGGTTGCCATGCCCTCCTCCAGGGACTCTTCCCAACCCATGGCTCAAACCTGGATCTCCCGTGTCTCCTGTATTGCAGGCAGATTCTTTACCCACTGAGCCACCTGGGAAGCCCTCTTGCATACATATATGTATTTTCACATGCAGTATTTAAAGCTAGATCTCTATTTGAGTAGTTTAATTCTATGTTTGTTAAATAATCAACAATCATGATAAGTAATATGGTATTTTGGGGGCTTGGGTTTTTTTTTGTTTTTATCAGTAGTATGGTATTAAAAAAAACTTTGAAAGAAGTAGCTAATAACTGATAAAAGATAATAATTTCATAGAGTTCAAGTCACTTTTTCTTCTATTACATCTGAAGGTAGCTGGAATATTAAATATCAAAATATATTTTGATACAAAATATGTTTATTTTGAGTGTCTCTTTTTAGAAAAGATTTTAACTTTATGATAGATTCTCATTGTCTTGTTTTCACCTTATTTTCTCTTATTTTTCACCTCTTGTGATAAATTGTTTTACACATGAGACACAGCTAGATAGAAGAGATAGGGATAAAGGTATTTTGTGGTAAAGAGGTTATCAGTTAGTAATTATATGAACATGAAGTTTTATTTTTAGTTTACCAACAGCATGTCTAAAACTGTCCTTTTTGAAAAAGGTTTCCAACTTTATATTTCTCACTGCTGAATCGTTATCACCTAAAAGTAGTCAGTAAATAGGCCATGTAAACGTCTTTAAACTTTGTCTTTTAAGCTTAACCCTTTTCTCTTTCTGTTAACGCTTTCTTACCTTCTGATATTGCAGTTTGTTAAAATATAGTATCTTTTCTTAAATTCATGCTGCCAGATCACTGTGAAAATCATCATTAAAACAGCTTGAAAACATGGCATTGATCAAACTTGATTAGAAAAGTTAGTGCTTTTTTTGCCCAGGAAAATATAAGATTCTGAAAATTTTATGTAACTTTGAAATAAAGCTTTAAAATCTGTACTTGTAGAGAAAAAAGCAGAGACCAATCTCTTTCTTGTCTAGTAAGAACTTCACTTTTAGAAGTGCAGGGAACAATATTGGATAGTGATGCTCTTTGTGGAATCTTACTAAGTGATTGCTGTGTCTGTAGGATATTTGAAGATACTGGTAAAACAAATAGTTCTAGGTAATTAGAAATTTCAAGATGTTCATCATTGTGTCGGGAATAATGTCGATTTGGGAAAGTTTTTTATTTGTTTTTGCTTTGTCTAAATGCTTAGTTTTGTGTATTTTGTCATTGTTGCTGGTTTTGTTTTTTTTTTTCTTCAGCCAGATACATCTTAATTGACTGGTTGCATGTATGCGTGCTCAGTCAGGTCCATCTCTTTGCAACAGACGTACAGTAGCTTGCCAGGCTCCTCTGTCCATGGAATTTTCAGGCAAGAATACTGGAGTGGGTTGCCATTTCCTACTCCAGGGGATCTTCCTGACCCAAGGGTCAAACCTGCATCTCTATGTCTCCTGGATTGGCAGGCAGCCCCGGTCTTTTATAGTGAAAATGGGTGAAAGTGCCTCAAAATCTCTTTATGTCTCACCATTAAAAGTGGCAGAAATTTAAAATTTTATAATAAATGTGATGGTTTAGTTGCTAAATTGTGTTTGACTCTTGTGACTCCATGGACTGCAGCCCACCAGAGTCCTCTGTCTATGGGATTTCCGTGGCAAAAAGACTGGAGTGGTTGCCATTTCCTTGTCCAGGGGATATTCCCAAACCAGGGATAGAACCTCGGTCTCCTTAATTGCAGGTGGTCTCCTACCATTGCAGGTGGATTCTTTGCCAACTGATCCACCAGGGAAGTCCTATAATAAATAGGATCAATATTTAAAGGATTAAATGGAGAGTTATAAATACAAAGTTTTATATTAATAACTCAAGTGTTCACTCAATAGAAAGTTACTCTATCAGTCCTTGTTTTCAAGTATTCTTAATAATCCACAGCTTTGTTTAAAATAGGTTCTGATACTAGAAAACATAGAAGAAATTTTATTTTTTATTGAAAATAAATGTCCATTTAAAAATATATGAGAATACTTATGAAGCCAGAAACTGTATTACTTAAAGATATAAAGAACTTAAAAGCATAAATTTGCTAATAAATTATTAAATATATACTCTCCATTGAAATAAATAAGAATAAATTAAAAATGAGTATTGTACGCTTCAGTTCAATTCAGTTCAGTTCAGTCGCTCAGTCGTGTCTGACTCTTTGCGACCCCATGAATTGCAGCATGCCAGGCCTCCCTGTCCTTCACCAACTCCAGGAGTTCACCCAGACTCACGTCCATCGAGTCAGTGATACCATCCAGCTATCTCATCCTCTGTCATCCCCTTCTCCTCCTGCCCCCAATCCCTCCCTACATCAGAGTCTTTTCCAATGAGTCAACTCTTTACATGAGCTGGACAAAGTATTGGAATTTCAGCTTCAGCATCATTCCCTCCAAAGAAATCCCAGAGCTGATCTCCTTCAGAATGGACTGGTTGGATCTCCTTGCAGTCCAAGGGACTCTCAGGAGTCTTCTCCAACACCACAGTTCAAAAGCATCAATTCTTTGGCAACTCAGCTTTCTTCACAGTCCAACTCTCACATCCATACATGACCACTGGAAAAACCATAGTCTTGACTAGACAGACCTTTGTTGGCAAAGTAATGTCTCTGCTTTTCAACATGCTATCTAGGTTGGTCATAACTTTTCTTCCAAGGAGTAAGTGTCTTTGAATTTCATGGCTGCAGTCACCATCTGCAGTGATTTTGGAGCCCCCCAAAATAAAGTCTAACACTGTTCCCTCTGTTTCCCCATCTATTTCCCATTGTAAGATTAGTTATCCCATTTGGAGATGAGCATGTTTCTTGTAGAGGTCTGTTTCAGAAACATTTTTTTAGTGCCCACTAAGATTGTGAATTAGACCTAATTAGTGCTTTTTCTTTGCTTTCGTCTTTTTTCAAACTTTAAACTTCTTGCTTTATACTGGGGTATAGCCGATTCCTAATTAGTGCTTAACCATGTTAAAATTCTGAGGCTTTTCAAGTACTCAATCACACTCAGTACTAAGATAGTAAAATAATTGTTTTGAATGCTATTTAAGAAAAATATTCCTTATGCAGGAAAAAAAAAGCAATTACTATACTAGGATAAACAATGTGCTGTCTGTATTTTAACGTGCCTTTAAGTGTGAAAGTGTGACAACATTCCAATGCGCTGTGTGGGGTATGCAGAAAGCCATGCCGTGGGCCCCCTGACCTGATGTTGGAAAAGATTGAGGACTGGAGGAGAAGGGGATGACAGGACAAGGTCGTTGGAGGGCACCACCGACTCAGTGGACTT
This sequence comes from Ovis aries, assembly GCF_016772045.2. Classification (NCBI taxonomy): domain Eukaryota; kingdom Metazoa; phylum Chordata; class Mammalia; order Artiodactyla; family Bovidae; genus Ovis; species Ovis aries. The sequence goes on from NC_056057.1 coordinate 54,073,317, forward strand.
GAGTTTGAGCAAACGCTGGGAGACAGTGAAGAACAGGGAAGCCTGGTGTGCTGCAGCCCACCGGGTCATGGACAGTGGAACACCACTGAGCTACTGAACAACAACGACGACAACAGCACTGCTCATTGGCAACTACATAGTCACGAATAATTCTAATGGCTGACAAAATAAATACAGAAAGCAAGCAAGCAGGTATAATTTTCTTCAAAAGTACATCTTGCGTGAATTTTCACTTTTGAGCTAGGTATTTTGGTATTGCATAAGCACAGCCTACATGTACTCTATGAGCTATGAGCTTAACTTAGTTTATCATATATGCAAGATTTAGCCCAGGTGCTTTTTCTCTGCAATAAACCCAATTTCACTTGAAATATAATTCACTTTTTATAAAAAGATTTTTCAAATAAACAATGATTTTCAAAATAATCCTGATCATGTGTATGTATAATGAGTTCCATTTTGGATATATAGACATGAGGACTCAGAGAGATGAGATGGCTTTTCCAAGGCCAGATTACTATTAAAGAAATGGAACTGGGTTTACACATTGAGATCTCTTGAACCTGTGCTCTTTTCTGTTAAAAATATTGCCTCTTACATCAGAAGGTATATTTGAATTGCCTACCATAGACTTCATTTAGATATGCATATACTTAAAATTAAGTCATTAAAAATAATTGAACTCTGTACTTTTAGGGAAAGATGGAATATGAAATGCATTGGCTCTTAGCAGGTGGTAGTCCCAACTAAAAGAGCCAGGGGGCACTCTATCAGAATCTCCAAAAAGTATTTGTAAAATTGTCACAAGAAAAATCATCACTGGATTCAGATACTAATCTTCACTTCTAGTCCAGAATTCATTCATTAAAAAACAAAATTTATATTTCTCATAGTAATGAGAAATATAAAAGGTATCTGTTTAAAATGCCACCGGAGAGGTTGTATTGCTCTGAAGAAATACACATTTTATTTCTTCAGAGTGATATTCAAAGTTTATAAAACACATTAGTTAATAATGCAACCACGTAGACAGTTGTCTCAATGCCTATTTAGGAATATTCATTAAAATGCTTAAAATTTCTAAATTGACTCAATGAAAATCCCAAAGTATTCCTCAGAACTTTAAAAGAATGCTAAAAACTAAGGAATGATAAACCTTAGGAATACAGAAACATACATAATGATCATTGGTCTTCAACATTGTTTTTAGAGATCCCTAGTTTCTATATTACTATTTGCCTTGTCTAAAAAGATATGGTGAGGTTTGGTTTCCATGGTGACACGACTCTTTTCATACATATTTATCTTTGAAATGCCAGAAACCCACCCCTTTCTATCAAAGAATGCTACTTTGGTGCTTGATAATTGAAGTTAAAGCTGACTTATTTTTTATGTCAGAGTGTTTTAAACAGATCCCTCTATCACTGAACACTGAGGAGCATTACAGGCATTTTCTCATAAGCAGTTTATTTCATACACGACTTCTGAAAAATACTTCTGGTTTTTAAAACCTGGAGAAGACTTTGCTTCCTTTTTTCCTTCAGTCAGCACCACAGGGATTCCCAGCTAAGCTTTCAAAATGTTGCAGAACATACGTTGCATAAAGCACACAACCTTCAATTTTATTAACACAGTTTTCAAAAGGAGAACATGCACATCTTGCCTTTGCCAATGATCAGAGAGCAATGAAGTCATTACTTAGTATGAAGTTAATATTTTGGAAAGCAAAACGCTTAACTTTTACTCCACTTACTGTCTTTTTAAAGTTGTCTAATTTACTTGAGGTCTGATGCAAGATTTCAGTTTTCCTTATACCAAGGTTCCTTTAAAAACAAACCTCATAATTGGGTATATACTTATATCATCTTAACAGTTTCCCCCATTGTTTCTGTACCATATGTGACTTCTCATTGACAGTGTTCTCATTTTGAGGTCTATGTTTCAAGGTCAGTTGATTAGTTTGCATGTTAAAACCACTCAAAAAAGATAGAAAATATAATTAAAGCAGTAAATGGTTCTTAACCTGTCTTTGTTGAAACACAACTATAATAATATATTTAAGAAATGAATGAAAATATGAGTTTTTTAAAAAAGCTCATCCACTAATAAGACCTGTTTAAAAACCCTTCAGAATATATGAAAGCAATACAAAAGGTAAAAGTCTAAGGTGTCACTTAAAAAATTAAATTAGATCTACACAATTGAAATTCTTCTCTCCCCTGTTAGGGTACAGCATTCAGCTGCACTTATTTACTCCCAGGAGAATGAGGGAACCTGAGTGAGGTACGACTACACGGTTTTTGTCAGTTTCCTGAGCAGGATTTTAGGCATTTACCTCTGAGAATGCCAGCTTAGCTAGATGATTTTTATTTTTGTTTTAATTTTTTATGCTTTGATTTTTGTTTTCCACAAATACATCTTTATAACTAAAAATTCAAGAATAAGAAGGAAAATTTTTCAAACTTTTGTTCATTTGTAAGGGGACTTATTCCACTTTAGTTTGTTCTCCCATTATACATTTTTCTTCACAAAATGAAGCAATTTTCTTTGAAGAAAGTAAATTCTTTCACTGGAATGACTACAAATGATGAGATTTTTGTGGTGTTCTGTGTACATTTTGCTATGTCCAGAGACATTGCAGCTTTCACCAATATTCCTAAGTTAAGTGAGTAGAACGGGCTATTCAGAGAAAACTTCAGACATTAAAAAAGAATCTACCACTTTAGAATCTGGATTTCAAATCTTACACATTTATTATAAAATAACATACTCTTTCATAGAAATGAGAAAACATCAAAATATGAAGAAATGTGAATAAGACTTCGAGTTGATACAAATCATAAGTAACAGTGTTTGACATTGTGCTATATTTTAGTTCAAATTATCTTATTCACATGTACAAACTAGGATGTCGTCCATGTACTGTGGTAATTTCTCACTTGTTAATAAATTATATTTATACAGACACACAAATTCACCTGTAAAGGTAAATATATAACTAAAAATGATACTATAAATGTTTATTCTTCTTTTAATTGACTTGAAAATTATGCAAAAATAATATATATAATTTTATCAATGAGTGTAAAATACATGTAAGTGCAATGCATTTGACAATAATGGTACAAGAAAGCTTGGTGGGAACAAAGCTATATTGAAATAAGAAAGTGATGCCAATTGTAACTAAATCCATAGAAACAAATGAAGAGAATCAGAAAGCTAATATATAAAATTCTGCAAGTATATGCTTGGTTTTCTTTCCTCTCAATTTTTAATAAACAAAAAATTATATACAGTAATAAATACGATGTTTGTTGTGTTTATAATATACATAAAAATAAAATGTATATCAGTAATAACATAAAAAGGGGAAGAGGGAATAGAGTTATAGAGGAGTAATGTTTCTATATTATGATGGAATTAGTTTGCTATAAATATAGAGATGCTATTAAGTGTATGTGAAAATGCTACAGGAGCTACTAAAAAATAAATGAAAACATACAGTTAAAAATTACTAGAGGACCATATGTAAAATAGATAGCCAACAGGAATTTTCTGTATGGCTCAGGAAACTCAAACAGAGGCTCTGCATCATCCTAGAGGAGTGGGATGGGGAAAGAGATGGGAGGGAGGTTCAAAAGGGAGGAGATATGTGTATACCCATGGCTGATTCATGTGGCGGTTTGACAGAAAACAACAAAATTCTGTAAAGCAATTATCCTTCAATAAAAAATAAATTAAAAAAATTTCTAGAGGAATTAAAAATATTACACAAGAAAATATTCAGTTAATGCAAGAGAATATTGAAAAGGATAAACAGAGGGACAAAATGCATGAAGCATAAAAGAACCAAATAGTAAAATGCCAGAAATAAATCCAACCATAGCAATAATAACATTAAGTGAATTAAATACTCCAGTCAAGAGGCAGAGATTGTCATACTGAATTAAAGAAAAAAAAAAGATTCAGCTACATGCTGTCTATAGGAGACATACTTTAGATTCAACCATACAAGCAAGTAGAGTAAATATAAAAGTATGGAAATATATATATATATATGTCATGCGAGCAACAACCATAAAAGAGCTGGAGTGGCTACACCATCAGACAAAATTGACTTTAAAACAACAACAAAATATCTCTAGAGTTAAAGAAAGGCATTTTATAATGAAAAAGTCTCAATCTATCAGGAAGCTCTAACAATTATACACGTATATACACCTTACAACACAGTTCTAAAATTCACAAAGCATAACAAACAGATTTGAGAGGAAAAATAAGCAATTCCCCAATAATTGTTGGAGAATTCAATATCCCACTTTTAATTACAGATTAGAGCAAAATAAGTAGATCATCGAGAATATAGAGACATGAAGAATATTATCAACCAAAGAGACCTAATAGACTTCTATTGAACATTCCGCTCAAGCACAGTAAAATATACATGCGCTCTTCAAGCACACACGTGACATTCTCCAGACTGGACTGTATTCTAGGTCATACACAAGTCTTAATACATCTAAAAGGGTGAAAATAATAAAAATCATATTCTCAGAACATAATGGAATTAAATTAGAAATCAATAACACATGGCAAATTTGGAATTTTACAAATATGTGGAAATTAATCAGCATATTCCTATATCATTGATTGATTGAAGAACAAATCAAAAGGAAAATTATAAAATACTTTGAGATTAATGAAAGAACTTATGGGCTACAGCTAAAGTTATGCTTAGAAGGAAATTTAAAACTGGAAAAACCTATATTTATAATTTATTGTGAGTTTGTGTATTACTTTTAGAGCCAACTTGTAGATGACAGTTATACTATTGCATTTGTAAATTTGTGATTTTTGCTCTTGTACTTTTTTCAACTCAATTTTTTTCCCTAACTTTGGTTTTATTTCATCTAATCCCTTGAAAAATGTTCAGTTTACTTATTTCATTTTCTTAGTAATTAATTAAAGCTTTGAAATTGATGGATTAATCTCTATACATAGTTTTGGCCACATATGTTTTAGTTTTGCAATGTTTTTGCTTCTCTTTTTGAATGTTATATAATAGAATTTTCATTTTCTCTCTTTGTACAAGGAGTTATTTAAAAGTTCCCCTCCCCACTTTCATGTTAGCACTTAGTTTTTACTTATGGCAATGTGGTCTAATAAAGGGTGATTTGGGAACATAAAATTGAACCAAACTTTATGTATAAATATATTTTCCATTTAACCCTATGGACACATTAACATCAAATTAAACCATGATTTTACATTATTTTCTTTACTTTCAAGTAAAGTTTTGTACAACTTCAATTTCTATTTTGTAGTCTTGGTTTTGATGTTCACTACTCCAGTTTATACCTACCATAGTCTTCATTTTTTAACTTACTTACTTTAGATCCTCTTGGTTGAGTGCCATAAGTTATTAAATAATTGCTTTCAGGATACAGAAGAGGTCTTTAGGTGGCATACGTCTGAGTTTTTACATATCACAAGCTCCTTTTATTGACTTTACACAATTTGACGTGGTTTATAGTTCCGAGTTCATAAAAATGTTTCCATCAAAATTTTGTACACATTATTTTTTCATGTGTTGTTACTGAATATTATAGAGCAAAATAATTTTTGTCTTCTCATATACACCAGGCTTTATTTCTTTTGGGGTATTTGGAAGATGGTTTTTGTTTGAGTTGGAGGTTCGCAGGATATTTATTCATCTTTACATTCAAATATGTCACCAGGAAATTTTACCTGAGGCTCTGGAGGAGACCTTGTGTTCTATATCCTCAGGTCTTCAGTTTTCTGAATTACATTTTCCTTTTTTGTTTGAGTCCTCTTATCCCATTGGTAGTTATTACTGGCTCTCTTTAGTTACGATTTGTCTTTATATAATACTTAATATCCATATATTTAATATCTCCTGACATCCCTGCCTACTACATTGTTTTATTGTCCTCATATGTTGGTCTTTTCTCTATTTTCAGGAGGACTTAAGTTTGTCTGCCACAGCCCTATTCACTTTTATGCAATGTCTGTTCTAATCTTCCTGCATTTAATGAAAATTTAAACTGTAAAATTTCATTTTTAGCCTAGCGATCCTAATGTTCTGTACAGGTCTTTTTTCAGCTTGTTCTTATGTCTCCTTTTTTCTCATCTTAACCTCTGTGGTCAAACATTTTGCCAGTTTAGGCTTCTGTCACAGAAAACAGAATTCATTTTAGTCAAAATGGATGTATTATAGGGTGTCTGTCTTACAGACTTGCCTGAATATCTGAAGAAGTAAATTGCAGGTTAAGATTTCAGGTGTGACTCTGTAACCACATCGCAAAACTTGGTCACCACAGGAGATGACACTTCCTGTTTGATCTTCCGATGTGGAACATGGCTGCTGCAGCTCCAGAACTATGCTGCCACTAAAACAAACCAGAAACCACTGTGATCAATCATTAAGATGCTGCTACAAGGAAACTGTCTTACTACCAGCTCCAAACCCATGCTTTCCATGTTGCAATCTGTACAGCAAAACACACGCCATCCATCCTGCCTTGATATCCATAAATCTAGTGCCAAGGCACTGGGGCCTCTGCTGATGGCACAGTAGAAAATAAAGCACATGCCTTTGACCATACTTGCCTGTGGAAACAGAAAAATAAAACACTTTTACCATCTAATTCTTGTTAGAGCATATCTAAGTAGTGGAATCACTCACATGCAGCAACTTATCTGTTGTGGGTTCAGTGGGGGAAAAAATAAGGTTTTTCGTTTTCTAGTATCAGAAACAACCTTGATAGGCCATTTATTTGGATGTTGAATACTGAGCCACCATATCTACCTCAATTCACTGCTTTGGATACTCAGCTTTGATCAAATCCTTCTGCTCAATTCTAACCTTTCAGATAATAGCAACAGAACAACAAAATATGTTCTGCAATACTGCAGCTTTTAATGTACAAAATAAAATGCTTTCACCTTCTGTCTTAAAAAGGAGGCCTAAAATCCCAGTAGTCACCACATCCACAAACTGGTGATAGTCATTTCCCACATTTAATCATAGTTCCATCTTGATATCCTTTAAATATGAACAAAATTGCAAACTAAACTAACACTGGCTTGTCTTATATAAAATGATAAGGGAAAATAATGAGGAAAATAAAATTGTTCAGCAAAAATGTTATAGATATAAGTACACAAAGAAGATAATATGAATAGTTATTTTAGTCCTTGTTTATGCAAACGGTCACCAGGTCTTAATTATTATTGATAACTTTCTTCATTCCTAAACCTTTTTTCAGGTCTCTTTCTCCTTGGGCAACATAACAAGCTGAGATTTTTAATGATGGAGTGACCCAGACCTTCACACCTGAGGAGTCTGAGCCTTCATTGATTCTGCATACTATTTTGTAGTTGGACTTGGCAGAACCAGAATGTGTTCTAGAGGATTTCCTGAGTTGATGGTATGCTTCTCCCTGCCCCACATGATAGCAGTGACCCCTTTTCCCCTTTGTAATAAGGATTAATCACCCCAGAAAACACAATAATCCCCTTTCTCTCTGTTGCTCCAATGACACGCATAGCTCAGTATTAAAAGGTGGAAGTCTCAAGTTTCAATTAAAAAAAAATCATTGATGTGTTCCTGGTGGAAGGATTCACCTCTTGGGTGTCAAGTCCTCTAAACCATCAGAAGCAAAGCCTCAGAAATGAGGAACAAAAATACTGGGTTATTAAATGTACTGAAGCACAAGTGCCATTAGTACTTCCACCCTTTAGTGCCCAGACAAGTGTGTTCCAACTATATGAGAAAAAGGAATGCACATCATTTGCTGGCTGAAAGTATGTGTCATCCTGTAGGGAAGCATTCTATCTTAGCAAGGTATTGACTTCCAGTTTTCAGTGGTCTATTCTATCTTTATAACAGGACCATTGTTTCTGAGTATATGCTGAAAAGAATGAATGCCTCAGGAGTCAGTCAGCACACTTTCTCTCCTATTTCTTCTGTATAATGAATGTCATGGCCAGCCAATAGTTGTGTTGTGTGATGATGCTGCTGTTAAGTTGCTTCAGTCGTGTCTGACTCTTCGTGACCCCATGGACTGCAGCCTACCAGGCTCCTCCGTCCATGGGATTCTCCAGACAAGAGTACTGGAGTGGGGTGACCGTGATATAAAAAGCAAACTATTTAGTAAGTCCAAAAATGCTGTTTACAAGGTAGTCAGTAAAGGCAAATCCGTATCCAAAATCAGCCCGTGCACTCACTAGTTAGTACACCCACTTCCTCTTCCGTAGAGGAGAAATCCAGTGTAATCAAACTGTCCCATTTACTGGCTGTAAACTGCCCCACCTGGCAATGGGTTTACAGGTTACTTAGGGCCCACAACCAGCAGCAAAGATTCTTGTTTTCCATTAATGATGGTGATTATTCAGGTAACTTTTGGCCACTAATGTGTCCCCTTCTAAGGCTAACAAGATCATTGCTGCTTTCAGTTTTACTGTTTCAGGGAACCAATCAAATATTATAATTTTCTGAGTGTTTCTAGTACCAGCGTCCATCACAGTACAGTGTGGAAAATGGAATAGCACTCCAGGTAGTTAAAGCCAAAGGGTTTATTATAAGATCTTAAGTGGCTCATAGAACCACTAGACATCCTGAAGACAGTGAATACACCTGCCAGTCATAGCCACAAAGATAATATCAAGACACTAGGGTGTCTATTAATGTTGTTAGTCTACTAATGTCTACTAGTATTGTTGCCAAAAATCCAAATGTCTCTTCTGCTGACTTGCTGACAATAAAATTAAGACAACTGCCATATTTGTGCCTTTAAATCTTACTCAGGGCCATTCAACTGTTGAAGCATAAATCAAAAGCATAATTTAAGCTGCAAAAGAGTCTGGGGGACGTTTTCATCTTTCTAGGCACAGTAGAGGGATTTAGGATGAATATAGAAAGCCAGTGCATCCTATTCATGGCCCCCTTCTACACAAAGTTACTCCTCTTCTTTTAGGTTGATTTACTGACTGTTGATCAATTGGTTCATTTGTTTACTCCACAACAACCTTGACATTATATTAATTTTATTAGAATTTCAGTTCAGTCCAGTTCAGTCACTTAGTCGTGTCCGATTCTTTGCAATCCCATGCATCGCAGCACACCGGGCCTCCCTGTCCATCACCATCTCCCGGAGTTCATTCAAACTCATGTCCATCGAGTCGGTGAGGCCATCCAGCCATCTCATCCTCTGTCGTCCCCTTCTCCTCCTGCCCCCAATCCCTCCCAGCATCAGAGTTTTTTCCCATGAGTCAACTCTTTGCATGAGGTGGCCAAAGTACTGGAGTTTCAGCTTTAGAATCATTCCTTCCAAAGAACACTCAGGGCTGATCTCCTTTAGAATGGGCTGGTTGGACCTCCTTGCAGTCCAAGGGATTCTCAAGAGTCTACTCCAACACCACAGTTCAAAAGCATCAATTCTTCAGCGCTCAGACTTCTTCACAGTCCAGCTCTCACATCCACACATGACCACTGGAAAAACCATAGCCTTGACTAGACAGACCTTTATTGGCAAAGTAATGTCTCTGCTTTTGAATATGCTATCTAGGTTGGTCATAACTTTTCTTCCAAGGAGTAAGTGTCTTTTAATTTCATGACTGCAATCACCATCTGCAGTGATTTTGGAGCCCCCCCCCAAAATAAAGTCTGACACTGTTTCCACTGTTTTCCCATCTATTTCCCATGAAGTGATGGGACTGGATGCCATGATCTTCGTTTTCTGAATGTTGAGCTTTAAGCAAACTTTTTCACTCTCCTCTTTCACTTTCATCAAGAGGCTTTTTAGTTCCTCTTCACTTTCTGCCATAAGGGTGGTGTCATTTGCATATCTGAGGTGACTGATATTCCTGCCGGCAATCTTGATTCCAGCTTGTGCTTCTTCCAGTCCAGCGTTTCTCATGATGTACTCTGCATTTAAGTTAAATAAGTAGGGTGGCAATATACAGCCTTGACGTACTCCTTTTCCTATTTGGAACCAGTCTGTTGTTCCATGTCCAGTTCTAACTGTTGCTTCCTGACCTGCATACAGATTTCTCAAGAGGCAGGTCAGGTGGTCTGTATTCCCATCTCTTTCAGAATTTTCCACAGTTTATTGTGATCCACACAGTCAAAGGCTTTGGCATAGTCAATTTAGCAGAAACAGATGTTTTTCTGGAACTCTCTTGCTTTTTCCATGATCCAGCAGATGTTGGCAATTTGATCTCTGGTTCCCTGCCTTTTCTAAAATGAGCTTGAACATCTGTAAGTTCATGGTTCACGTATTGCTGAAGCCTGGCTTGGAGAATTTTGAGCATTACTTTACTAGCATGTGAGATGAGTGCAATTGTGCGGTAGTTTAAGCATTCTTTGGCATTGCCTTTCTTTGGAATTGGAATGAAAACTGATCTTTTCCAGTCCTGTGGCCACTGCTGAGTTTTCCAAATTTGCTGGCATATTGAGTGCAGCACTTTCACAGCATCATCTTTATTTTACCAAAATTTCTTTGATGGAAAGCTGTCATTTCAGTTTATATCACCAGAGCATGTCATGTCCATAGTAGGAGAGTAACTGTTACCTGTTTTCATTGAATTTTTGATAATTCAAGTAGACTGTGTCAAACAGTACTTCTACTTTCTCTAAGATTAAAAAAAGATAAAAATAGACACATCATTGGGTTTTTACTCATTCATTTATTCTTAAAAGAAGAGAGTGAATCCAACTGGAAGTCTGCCCATAAACACAACTTCTCTTCTTGGGTACCTGTATTATTGTATTTTCTTGGTTGTTCCCAGATTTCTGCATTTCGTTGTTCACCTGGAGAACTGTAAATGCAAATTTACATTAGCAGTATAGAACCTTGCTTCCCTCAATAAGAAGTGTTAGTTGCTCTGTCATGTACAACTCTTGTGATTCTATGGACTGTAGCCCACCCGGCTCCTCTGTCCATGAAATTCTTCAGGCAAGAATACTGGAGTGGGTATCCATTCACTTCTCCAGGGGATCTTCCCAACCCAGAGTTTGAATTTGCATGTCTCCTGCATTGAAGGCAGATTCTTTACCCTATGAGCCACCAGGGAAACCCTTCCCTAGAAAAGCAAATGGCAATTCAAATTCGGAACTTTCCAGCAGAGGAGAAGCTTTTTGTGGAGTTTCTTTTCTATTTGGTGAATCTGGTATACCAGGAACAAGTGTCTGGTCTTTCTGTCCACCTCCTGGCCAGGTGTATCATGCAGCTTCTTCTGTGCTTCCTCCTGGCCTTTCTGCTTCCTTGTCATGCAAGATCTATGCCTAGGGTTGACTGATAAAATATAGAATGCTCAAATTTTAATGTAAGATAAACAAGTGGCTTAGTGGTAAAGGATCTGCCTGCCAGTACAGGAGATACAGGAGACACAGGTTCAATCCCTGAGTCAGGAAGATCCCCTGGAGGAGAAAATGGCAACCCACTCCAGTACTCTTGCCTGGAGAATTCCATGGACAGAGGAGCCTGGCAGGCTACAGACTACAGGGTTGCAAAGAGTTGGATGTGCCTGAGCTTACATACACAAAACAAGTACATTTTAGTATATACACCAAAGCACATTGGAAAATGAAATTGTAGTAAATAGTTTTACATTGTTCATGTAAAATACAAATGTTCCTGGGCATCCTGTGGTTTTTTTGTTTGCCACATCATGAGAACCTAGCCATACCAAGTCCCAGCAGAATTCTCTGCATATCATTGGAAAGTCAATATAGCTTGTGGCATTTTTGACTTATTAGGAGACCGTATAAAATATCTGAAAGCTTCATTTTGAGTCAGATTACCAGGGTGTATACATCTTGGTTCTTTCAGTTATTATTTTACTTTGGATAAGTTACATAAGCTTTCTATGCTTTAGTTTGCCTTCCCATGAAATCGATCTAATAAGTGTACCTACCTTCAGGGTCAATAGGAGCATTAATTGTGATAATTCATATTAAGACTTTAGAAAAGTATCTGACACATAATAAACTCTCTATAATTATAAAATATTATTATTATTTCTGTTGGGAAACAAGCACATGCCAGGCTTCCCCCAAACAACTGAATGGAAATGCTTTTCCTCTAAAACCGTAAAAACGATCCCAAATTTAAACTCTCCATCTTCCCCATAGATTCTCCTTGCCTCCAATGTTCATGCCTCCAATTGAAGAGGTGACAGGGGTCTGCGATCCCATCCTCTGACTGCTTCCTGTGAGTCTGTACCATTTTCTCCAGAGAGGAATTTTGAACCAGCCTTCGATGCCTTGTCATTTCATCTGCACTAAATCTAGCAGAAAGATGCTGCTATTTCTGACAATGGAAATGATAACCCTTCTCTGGTCCTTTAACTGATGCAGATTAGTGTCTATTTTTATATTCCTTTGGTCATTTCAGAAGACATGTAGCAGGATGAAAATTAGACCCCTGGACTCTAAGTCGAAAGCTATCACAGTATTCCAAAGCATAAGCAGAACCTTCATTTTGTTTTAATCACTTGACTGCATTGATACTTAATAGCTAGCATGATACTTAAAATTCAGAGAGACAAAGGTGGAGAAAAGATCTTTCAACATAAGCTTCATTGTCTGACTCATTTCTGTGTTGTTTATAAATTTTGGCTCAAATCTCTTCCCTAGTTCTCTATATGTTAATATATGAAATTCCCTCTTTCTGCAGTTAATGTAATACAGCTCTAATCCTTATGCAATGATTCTAGCATAGGCTTCTTTCCAGTCCTCTGGAGTTATTTATATGCAATTTTCAAACAGAGATGATCTTTCCTATATGCACTAATAATATTTACATTTTTAAATGGAACACAGACACAAAGTTGAGGTAAAAGGTTATGAGGTCAAAGAAACACAGAGATTAGATCTTTAATCAGGGCAGACTGTTACATACTGAAAATAGCAATATCACATTTTTGCAAATTTCATGCTCTCATTGGAGACATAGGTGCCTAACTGAAAGAGGATTTCTTTTAAAAAAAAAAAACAACTGTGTTCATTAATAACTGTTAAGTAACCTGGATATAAGTCAGTGGCTATTAGGATAAAAATGCATACATCTGAACAATTCCAAACAATGAAATCTAAAACATTACGTGAAATAGATGGAGATGATGGAATAATATTTCAAATGAACAGTGATAGCAAAGCAATGTCAAATCATAACTAATAGAACTGGTTTTTCAAGGGGTAAAGTTAACTATTTTCAAGAAATCTAAATAGTGAATGATTATTTTAATGGTGTTGTATACAACTCTTGATGAATTAAAAAAATTTAAAAACTCAAGACATCGTGGATGAATACAGAACTAAAGCAAGATATGAAAGTAAAAAGCAGACTAACTGAAAAATGTCCTTACTTTTCCTTGGTTCTCTGGACTCATCCCTCCAGAGAATGAGTTTCATGAAAGAGCAGTCTTTAGACCTCCCATTAGCTTGCAGGGGTCTTTTTGCCTTTTTACATTAGAATAAGGTTCTTGGTAGAATGGCTGACACTTTGTGCTCTCAACTGTATGAAGTTAGATCTTTTGTAGAAATGATGAATAGCTCCTTCAGTGTCTAACAGAAAGTTTCCTATCGTTTATCTCAAGTGGTTGAGGTTTATACCATGGACGTGGAGCATTTGACACATAATGTTCCTTTCTTTTACACATTGACTCTTGTTGCAGAGTCTCATGCCTCGTAATCTGGATATAAAATATATTTATAATTTACCCTCAGAAAGTGTGACAGCTACCACATTCAACCTCTAAATCTGAGGAATGTTGGTCTACCAATGTATGTGCTAGATCAAAGGTCAGCAAAATTTTTCTTTAAATGGACAGACAATAAATATTTTAGGATTTTCAGGCCTTATGGTTTCTGTTGCAGCTACTCATTTCTACCCTTATAAAGTGAATTCAGCCGCATAAAAGCTAAAGACAAATCCCATGGCCGTGTCCTGATCAAACTGTATTTACCAAAACAGGTAACAAGACTGTGGACCTTAGTTTTCATTCCCAGCACTAGTTAAATCAATTTTCAGATAATGAAATAATAGCTTGGCCTTCTATCTTTTGCAGTAAAATGTTAAATAGGGTGTGTTTTGTTTCTTATTTCTCTAAGCCAAGTATATGATATACAACTCCTATACCTTTTTTTGCATGTGTGTCACTTATATGTATAAATCTTAAATTATATTTAACCTTTTATAGATGACTTTTTCATAGTCAAAAGAACTATTTTATAAATATATGCTTTCTACTATCATAGCTATTTCAAGGAACTCACATCTGTACCTTTATTTTTATTGAGTTTACATAATAAACAGGACAAAGGGGAAGACAAAAATGCTTTTTTTAACCTTAAAAAGGAATGGCCCTGGAAGAAGATAATAGCTCATCTCAAACCAGCCTAATATGAAAAAGAAAACAAAAGTTTTGAATAAGAACTGCTTTGATCAGATTTCGGCCAATACAAATTAACAACCCATGTAAGTTAAAGCATTCAGTCAGGCAGAAGAGTAATGAAGAATACATAACTTTTCAAAATGAGGTTAGTCCAATTCCATACACCTAAAGTATGAATAAACTCCATCTGAGACTCCCAATAGTGGTACTGTATCCTAGAGAAGAAAAGAGGCAGCTTCAGGCTGCTTTTCATAATTTTTCCAATTCATTGTTTTAATGAAATAGAAGAGTTTGATGGGACTAAAAAAAAAGAAGAAGAAGCCCTCTCTGATGAGCTTTGCACTTGCAAATAGTACCTGGCACCTGAATGAAGTACAGTACTTTGAATGATGGTGATGTTGTCAGTGATGCATTTTAAATCAATGTAGCTGTAAAAGACGACAAGATCTTTTCTTCATTTCACGCTACTGTATTTACCATTTTTTTCTTGGCCTTTTCCCAGGTAAAAAATAATAAAAGAACTTAGTAAAAAGTGACAATGAGGGAAGAATTTCTGAAGTCTAGTTTTATTAATTATTATTATTATATTATTAATTACAACAAACTTGTGACATGAAATTGTAGCTGTCTTGTAAAGATTAAGAAACATCCTGGTTTATAGCCTCAAGCAATACTTCTGAAATTGCAACAATCCATAAAGGGAAAGAATAGGGGCAAGGTGGTCCCAAGCACTGTTCCTTTTACAGATATACTGTCCCCACAGGTTTCAAAGAGAGCTCCTCATTTGCAAGGAATGTGTAGTTCTGAATTGGAGAAATATATTCTACATATATTTTTATAGTGCAAAGAATGAGCTGAATCCAAGGAAGAACAGAAAAAGTTAACTGAGTTATCTAGTGGCCTCTTCCATCAGAAAATACCAGATACAAGACTCTGGAGGCAAGGTAACTATCCCACATGCCTTCTAAGCCACACGATGAGGACAGTTAACTTACGATATGGAAAAAGAGTAAGATGAGACAAATAGAGCACTTCTGTGCTGGGAAAACGTGTATTAAGAAGAGTCTGAACCTGAACTGTGAGGCTCAGGAAAATGAGCAATGTTCTTGCTGGTGTGAAGAGCGACAGTTAGTGTCTTTTTCACTGCTAGGTTAGTTCTGCCCATAGACCCCTAGTGTTGCATCAGTTGTGAAATGGCATTGTCAAAGTTAGGCTCTGACTTCTAATAATTAAAAGATACCAGAGAGTACTGCTTATCCTGTATTCACTCACTCCTCTGTTATAAACATAGAGAAATGAGCCTTTGGGGGAAGCTCAGTGTGTTTTCTGATGAACCAGAAACCACACTGGAATTTCGATACTCAATTTTAGCCCCAGGTTAAGTCAGGGAGTGCAGTGCCTTAAAATTAGAATAAAATAAAAGAACTCATTAAAGACATGTTATAACCAGGAGCATTAAGTCTTAGTTAGATAAGACTTTTAAAGAAAGTGATAATAAATAACTCTTTCACTGTATCAAGAAATATGTTATGACTTCTGCCTAAGATACATTATGTAAGTAAATCTGGTGACTGTCTATAGGGGAAATTAGTACTTTTAAAATTTATTTACCTCTACCAAAGTTAGAAAGTTTGTTTCCTGATTAGAAATCTTCTCTTTTATAGTCCTGGTAGCTGCAACAGCATGTGCCTTTTAGATACTAGAGACTCATGCCTGTTGAGATATTAGTTGATACATTTAGAAAATCTATTTAGGTGCCAAAATAACAGGAAACCAACTGCTTAACAATAAAAAACAATTGAAAAGAATACTAAAAATGTATTACCTCTGTATCACAGAAGTTTCTTAGTTGTAGATGATAGAAATAAACTCTAGATGATTTAAGAGAAAAATAAATCTCAAGTATATAGCCCTCAAAATCTCTGGTATGATCAGACAAATAGATATAGGGATTACATGTAGCTAAGGACAAAACTGAAATCATCTTGCAAACCCTGTCCTGTGAAAATATCGCTGTCATTGCCCTTGGGTGCGGATGGCCCGCCTTTCCCCACTGGCACTCTCGCAGCTGAACCTAGGAAACTGAGGCCAGCACTGCTGCCCACTACCCCTGCAAAGTGAACATACCCACTGCTGGTTCCACCACCCACGCTTGAAGTGCTCTCTTCAGGGTCCATATTCTTCCATGTCACTAGCTCCTATTAAGATCTAGGGCAGAGTCTAGCTTGTAGCCTGACCTACAAGGGAAAATGGGAAAGTACGTCTGTTCCAACTTAAAATTTTATAACGTAGGGCTGGCTCTACCTAATATGGAGGAGGATGCCCTAGTAGAGAGAAGGGATTGAAGTATTTGACAGTCAAAGACAACCGTCTACTGCTCCCATAGAATCAGAAGTCCAATGGATGAAGAGTTTTAGGTTGATAATTTTTTAGCTCAGCGGTCACAGTAAGAACCTAGAGTATTCCCATCTCTTCCCTCTGTGGTCCTCAATAAGTTGGCCTCTAGTTTTTGCTTTTTTTTTCCCCCCCCTTAATGTCTTTCTTCACCTACCCATATGTTTTCTAAGGCACCTGCAGGATTTCTAAATCAGTCTATATTCCAGGCCCAGGAAATATACCCAGGGAGAAAACTCTCTGGGCTTAAAGGCATGAAGTTTCCTGGATGGCTAGCCTGTAGCATCAAGAGAGACATTTGATATACTTTAAAGATATTCACTTAAAAGTGCCAGCTCTGGGAATGAGTGATCAAGATGTAAAATCTCCAAGGATAAAATTGTTCTTCTTTCATTACTGCTTGAATCCCAGGGGAACAATAACAAAAAGCCAGCAGGAGCCCCAAGGACTACTTATTGATATGAAGAAATTCTTGAAAAGGATTCTAAGCAAAAGGAAGATGGAGAAAGGCAGGAATAATTTCATTATCTATTATTACTACCTCTACAATCATCCTATAGGGCTCCAACATATACCCCACTGAAACTATCAAAACCAACTATTAACATATCAATATTATATAATAACGTTATCCTTTTGAGTCTTAAAGAATATTCTATTAAAACATAAAACCTTTGCAGTTGTAAGTGAAAGATAACTTAATCCAACTGGCTTAAGCCAAAGGAGAACTTATTGGATCACACTATGGAAATGTCTATAGGAGACAGTAAGCACAGTTTGAGACAGGGGCTTAGATGATACTACCAGGGCCCTGCTTATCTATTTCTACTTCTGTGTTAACTCCAGTCTCAGAAAAGCACCTGTTTGATGGTTACACATGGCACAGCAGCTCCTGATTTTATGTTCTTACAACTTAAAGACCAATACAAGAAAAATATCAAACTTATTTTTTTCCAGATATTCTAGCAATATCTCATTGGCTGTAATTACCTCAAATACCCATCCCTGAACCTTCCATTGACTTGGGTAATGTATCTGCCCTGAGAGGTCACAAAGTCATCCCTGGACACTGGCAGGTGGTCAATCCAACTGAAAAAGCCCAGAGACTGAGAAAAAGTGAGAAAATATTTCTCAGAAGGAAGTTTGACCAAGGTTTCAAAAACAAAAAGCAAAACAACAAAAAAGATGAAAGATTGCTGAGAATAAAAATAAAGATGTCCCCTAATAATTTATCAACAATTATCTAAACTCTAAAAGGCAAAGATTAGAAAGAAGGTAGATATTTAGGGGAGAAAAGAGTCCATAAGGAAGAAGTAGATAGTGGTTGGAGATGGTTAAGAGCATAAAAGACAAAACTTAACTTACAAATTGAACATCCATAATGAGCACTGGCAGCTCAGACGGTAAAGAATCTGCCTGTAATGCAGGAGACACAAGTTTGATCCGTGGGTCAGAAAGATCCCCTGGAGAAGGAAATGACAACCCCCTCCAGTAGTCTTGTCTGGAAAATCCCATGGGACAGAGGAGCCTGGTGGGCTACAGTCCATGGGGTCCCAGAGAGTTGGACGTGACCGAGCGACTTAATATGGTGACAGTAATGCAGAAGCACTGAAAGGAGAGCAGCCTCTGGACTTTTCTGTAGGACTCCAAACCTATGGAAATAAGTCACTTTAAATCTAGATCTAAAACTATTTTTCTTTAAATCTTAAGGGTGGAATCATTTCTGAAATTTGGGGCAATTATTATTTTCATTTGTTAATGTTCAGTATTTATTAAGAACTTACTGTGTGCTAGTTTCTATCCTAAATATCTACATGTGTCTAGTAATAATAGAAGGACAGGCCCTGAGATGACACGACTCGTATTTTAATACTCACGAGCGACTGAACTGAACTGAACTGACAATTTATTAGCTTATGACTTTGGGCAGATAGCTTTAAACTCTCTATGGTTACCATTTCCTTACCAATAAAATGGACAGAGAAAGAATATGTCATTCATAGGGTTGTGGGGAGGATTAAATAACTTAAAATGTTTAGAAATTTACTTATACAAAGTAATTTGTAAATAAATAACTGTAAGCATTAAGTATTGCTGTTATTAAGTATTAATTTTAAGTCTCAAAACCTATGTTGTTGTTTAGTCACTCAGTCATGTCCAACTCTTTGCAACCCCATGGACTGTAGCCTCCCAGGCTCCTCTGTCCATGGGGTTCTCTAGGCAAGAATACTGGAGTGCATTGCCATTTCCTCCTCCAGGGGATCTTCCCTCACCAGGGATCAAACCTGCATCTCCGGCTCTGGCAGGCAGGTTCTTTACTGCTGAGCCATCATATCCACATCTGTGCTCTTTCCAAATCCAAGGCCAGCAGCCACATGGTTGATGTTATTATTATATACAAGGAAACTAGAGAAAAAGAGATTAAATAATCTTTCAAGCTGCATATGCAGCAAATTAAATTGATTTGGGTTGGCATTAGAATCCAGGTGTCTCTATTACGTAACCTTTGTTGTAAATCACAAATTAAACAGCTTTAGGATAGGTCTTCTGCCAGAATTCAGGACTGCACACAGAGAGGACATAGAGGGGAAAACACAGCTGGGCTCTCTACCTTCTTTCTTTTTTTTTCCAGTATATTTCATGATTCATGATCTTCAGAAGCAATATAGATCATTGTACATTAAATAATATAGATTGTGGTCTGGGGAATACTTAGTCTCACGTAGGCAAGAAACAATCCACATTCTCATTTCAAATTCAAATTTGGCCATAGCCTGAAAATAATAGTAACTTCAAGTTCCACTCAAAAATGTAATAATAGATCAATCAACCAGGTAGCCTGCATACCATTAAAGACTTAATTTGCTGGGACCTAGAAGTCCACCCTTTTCAGTTAAAATAAGACTAATGCTTGGCATATCAATATTTAAGCTGAATCTATTTTTATTAATTAGGATTTGAAGGTTGTCAGAAACACACTGCAAATCGTCAATTACCTTGTACCTGGGATGTCCCTTATAGGAGTATCACATTATACAGACATAAAAAATTTAAAAATAAAGTGGTCTGTGCAGGAAAATCTTCATTTAAAATTGAAAGAATGAAAATTAACCCTATTCTTTAAGAGGCCTTATATTTAACTTCGTGTCTATCTAGGTTTTAAAACTATTAAAGAATATCATACATACCAGTTCTTTTTGTTCTACCTAATCCAATTGAATCTACTTTAAATAGCCATAATTGGTGATTTTCCAGATCAAAGGCCTTCCTCAAATCAATGAGCAGAGCTTGTCTATATTGATTACTAGCCATGCCTATGAAAATATCATTCGTTATCTCGGGAATGATAGTGGAATGAAGAGGCTAACACCAAATTGGAAGAAAATCAATGAGTTTCATGTAGATAAAAATAAGCATGTTACCTGAAAAGAGAATATCAATTTTTTATGGACCCTGGACCGAACAGTAAAGGAAAAAATATCTAGTAGTTCACTCCTCTGAACACTCAGAATATCTTCTTATTCACAGTGGAACTTCTAACCTAGCAGAATTTCATCAAAGAGATAAGGAATGAAAAGGGTTGAGAATTCTTAATTTCTATTGATTACTATAAAAATATTTCTACATTTTGTTTTTGAAAGTCTTAGACTCACTTTCTCCACATATTTAGAAAAAACAATAAAAATATTTGATTTTTCTGCAGAACCTAGTCTGACATAACTGTTCCATATCCTGAAAGCTATGGCTTCTGCTGTCTAAAAATAATACTGAGTCCTGAGTGAGTCATACTCACTCAGTCGCTCAACTGTTTGCAACCCTATGGACTGTAGCCTGCCAGGCTCCTCTGTCCATGGAATTCTCCAGGCAAGAATACTGGACTGGGTTTCCATTTCCTCTCCAGGCGATCTTCCCGACCAAGGTATCAAGCCCAGGTATCCTGCATTGCAGACATATTCTTTACTTGGTCTGAGGCACCAGGGAAGCCCAGGTTGATAAATAGAATTATTAATTTGAAAAAAAAAAAAAGAACTAAAGAATCATCTGAACAAACTACTAGTTTAAAAAAAAACTAAGTTGACACAATTTTATTTTTCCTTGAATATGTTTATTGCCATTAGTAGGTTAAATTACCTCCAAATATAGGGAGCCAGGACTATTAATACATCCCTCCTATTATTTTGCCAATAAAGGGCCGTCTAGCCAAAGTTATGGTTTTTTCAGTAGTCATGTATAGATATGAGAGTTGGATCATAGAGAAGGCTGAGCATTGAAGAATTGATGCTTTTGAACTGTGGTGCTGGAGAAGACTCTTCAGAGTCCCTTGGACTACAAGGAGTTCAAAAAAGTCAATCCTAAAGGAAATCAATCCTGAATATTTATTGGAAGGGCTGAGGCTGAAGCTGAAGCTCCAATACTTTGGCCACCTGATGCAAAGAGCTGATTTGTTAGAAAAGACCCTGATGCTGGGAAAGATTGAAGTCAGGAGGAGAAGGGGATGACAGAGGATGAGATGGTTGGATGGCATCACCAACTCAATGGACATGAGTTTGAGCAAGCTCCAGGTTATAGTGAAGGACAGGGAAGCCTGGAGTGTTGCAGTCCATGGAGTCACAAAGGGTTGTTCATGACTGAAATCCTAATAACAAAAGTCCTAAATGCTCAGAAAGTTTTGGCCAAGTCAGAGTTGATATGAGGGGCGTAGCCAAGGTCTGTTCTAGGTGTTAAATTTACAAGATCAGAAGCAGTGGATTAGGATGAAAGACAGCCATCCAGAGGGGGAAACTACAATTTCACTTTTTATGGCCTGGCTGAAGCTGCTCACAAAAGAAAAGTAATAAGCAGGACTTACATAAAGAGATGAAATAGAAAATAAGAGATAGAAGAAAGAGAAGAGGAATTCTGCTCTGACTGAGGATGGTAATAAGTAAAAACAAGGCAGTAAAGGTAAAGGATCAGACTTCCCATTGGGCTAAATAAGCTAACAGAGACTTTTTGCCTAATGTTATCTTTAGCAAGATAGTTGGAGAAGTCAAGGAATGCAGGAGAGTTAGCAGTCCTGTAACTGTCATCTCGTTTTTGTCCTTTCTGATTTTACAGAAGCCTGTGATGTGCATTCTTCTGTCCAAAAGTTTTATGCCCCTATCTCCAGAGATCGTCATACTGCTTCCGTTACAAACCAGAACTTTCCTGGGGGCTAAACAATGCTTTCTCAAGGTCTCTGATAAATGCCATGACGCTTCCAACTCATCAGCGTCCACCACCACCTGCCATGGCTCTGCCTTAGCTTTCACCAACAAATATTTGCTACCTAAAAGCGCAAACTGTGCCCTTTCTCCGCCAGTATCCCCTATCAACCTTGTAGCTCCTTCCCACTAGTAAGAGAGATCTGAACTTATGACCAAAACATCTAATGGGACCACATATTTCCTTCCAGTTCAGGACTATCGGAGGTTGGTCCTTTGACATAGTCTCTGGTTCTGACTCTATGCTAATTGTCTGGGCTGTAGCTTCTTCATCTGACCCTTGGATGACCTTCTTTGTTCTGTGACTTGTTCACTAACCTAATGTTGCAGCATCTTGCCACTGCTTAGAAATCACATTGCCACGCTCCATCAACTAATCTTAGGTTGACAAGACTCTTTGACACAAAGCCTACATTGGACTTTAATTTTTCTGCCTTAATTTTGACTTGTGGTTTGAACTTTTTCTATCTTTTTTGTATGCTGGGTTTCTCCAATGCCTAGTCTTAAGAGCCTAAGCAAATACCCTCTGAATGAGAGATTTTTAAGAAGCCTGAGGGCCCTGGTAGCATGGCAGAAAGTGAAGAGGAGCTAAAAAGCCTCTTGATAAAAGTGAAAGAGGAGAGCAAAAAAGTTGACTTAAAGCTCAACATTCAGAAAACGAAGATCATGGCATCCAGTCCAATCACTTCATGGGAAATAGATGGGAAACAGTGGAAACAGTGTCAGACTTATTTTTTGGGGCTCCAAAATCACTGCAGATGGTGATTGCAGCCATGAAATTAAAAGACATTTACTCTTTGGAAGAAAAGTTATGACCAACCTAGATAGCATATTCAAAAGCAGAGACATTACTTTGCCGACTAAGGTCCATCTAGTCAAAGCTATGGTTTTTCCTGTGGTCATGTATGGATGTGAGAGTTGGACTGTGAAGAAGGCTGAGCACCGAAGAATTGATGCTTTTGAACTGTGGTGTTGGAGAAGACTCTTGAGAGTCCCTTGGACTGCAAGGAGATCCAGCCAGTCCATTCTGAAGGAGATCAACTCTGGGATTTCTTTGGAAGGAATGAGGCTAAAGCTGAAACTCCAGTACTTTGGCCACCTGATGGGAAGAGTTGACTCATTGGAAAAGACTCTGATGCTGGGAGGGATTGGGGGCAGGAGGAGAAGGGGATGACCGAGGAGGAGATGGCTGGATGGCATCACGGACTCGATGGACGTGAGTCTGAGTGAACTCCGGGAGTTGGTGATGAACAGGGAGGCCTGGTGTACTGTGATTCATGGGGTCTCAAAGAGTCGGACACGACTGAGCAACTGAACTGAACTGAACTGAACTGCCTAAATACCTACAGGCCATTGACTTCCACACTGATCAGCCATGGATTACAATCTTAAAAATTAAACATGGCATATGTGCATTCCAGTTAATCTGTTTATTCTAACACTGCAAGCCAATAACTGCAATTTTGGTGTTACTGTAGAGGATTCTTATATGGCATAAATTTCCCACTTTCTGGAGCTATACCCAAAGGACAATTCCAGAGTCTGAGAATTTAGCCCCTAGGAGAATTCTGGTTTGCAGCAGAAGTGGTATGATGACTTCTGGACATAGGGGCATAGAACTTTTAAACTGAAGAATGCACATCACAGACCTCTGTAAGATCAGAATGGATAAATGTGAGAGGACAGTTAAGGGACTGCGTAAAGAATTCCTCAAATAATGCTAAAGATAACATTAGCCAAAAGCATGTACTATCTCCTGAAGTTTGCTCAAGTTCACTCATGACTCATCATTGAGTCAGCGATGCTGTCTAATCATCTCCATTGTTAGCCACTGTGTCGCCAATGCTGCCCTGCAAATAAGTTCCTCAGGACCATCTTTCTAGGTTCCAAATATGTGCATAATGCATGACATTTGACTTTCTGACTTCATTCTGAATAGTAGGCTCTATTACTATTTTATTTATTTTTTTAACTCTTATTTTTACTTTATTTTACTTTACAATACTGTATTGGTTTTGCCATACATTGACATGAATCCACCACGGGTGTACATGAGTTCCCAAACATGAACCCCCTCCCACCTCCCACCCCATATCATCTCTCTGGATCATCCCCGTGCACCAGCCCCAAGCATCCTGTATCCTGCATCAAACATAGACTGGCAATTCGTTACTTACATGATATTATACATGTTTCAGTGCCATTCTCCCAAATCAACCCACCCTCTCCCTCTCCCTCAGAGTCCAAAAGTCCTCCCTACACATCTGTGTCTCTTTTGCTGTCTCGTATACAGGGTCATCATTACCATCTTTCTAAATTCCATATATATGTGTTAGTATACTGTATTGGTATTTTTCTTTCTGGCTTACTTCAGTCTGTATAATCGGCTCCAGTTTCATCCACCTCATTAGAACTGATTCAAATGCATTCTTTTTAACGGCTGAGTAATACTCCATTGTGTATATGTACCACAAGATTTGATTTCAAATTGCACCTGTTTTGAAGTAGTTTCTTTTAACTCTAATTGGATAAAGGATGACTACATCAGTTAGCTGATTATTTCCTCATCAGGAAAACAGCAAAATTCTTCCCTTTTCTTTTCACTTTCTCCAAACATATAGACCATTTTGACTATAGAAACATTCTGGAGTAAACCCTTATAAACTGTTTGTGCATGATGACAGATCTAACTGATTAACTGCTGGCTTAAATTTATTCACTGAAACAACAAGTATGTATAAGATGTGTGTATAAATGTTATTGTTCATCATGTGGCTAATATAGTGTTCACAGCAGGAGAATTTTTAGAGAATTAATTGTTTAGAATTTATATTTTTGGGTAAAGAAGGCAAAATCACAAGTAGCTATAAGTTTCTGTAACTTGGTTGCAGTTATCTGTATAAAATAATGTATGAGCTATGAGAAGAGCCAACTCATTGGAAAAGACTCTGATGCTAGTAAAGATTGAGGGGAGGAGGAGAAGGTAGCAACAGAGGATCAAATGGTTGGTCAGCATTACCGACTCAATGGACATGAGTTTGAGCAAAGTCTGGGAGACAGTGAAGGACAGGGAAGACTGGTGTACTGCAGACTATGGGGTCACAAAGAGTCAGACACAACTTAGAGAGTAAACAACAACAATAATGAGCTGTGCTATTAAATTATAATATTAAGAAAAATCAAAACACTTGTAGAAATTGAAAGATTACCTTTTGCAGTGAGAGTTATAACAGTGAAACTAATGTAAACGGTACTTGGATTAATGATGTTTCCAAATATTTCCTTCTATTAGCCAATTTGAATCTTTAGTCACATAGATGTTGGTTCAGTAAGCCTTAAGAAATCGTATCAATGAACCATGGTGCAACCTATGTGAAAACTCTAAAATTATTCTGAATGATCAAATGAGATTTGAACTTTGGACAGTGCTGATACATCATTCACTTTCTGACTCATATTTTCTAAGTGTTATTTCTCCCTGTAGTAAACTATTGACCAAAAACCTATTGGACAATGCTCATTGCACCTCTTGATTATCTTACTGTTGTCTTAAAATTTCAAGTTATTATTTAATTATTAAATATTCAAAGAAGTGGTTTTTTTCCTCAGATACCGCACTCCAATTTCACCTCTGTGATCCATTTATGTTTAATTTTTTCTTCTAGTTTTATTGAGATATAATTGACATACAGCACTGTGTAAGTTTAAGAACAGCATAATGATTTTACTTACACACAGCATGAAATTATTGCCCAACTAAGTTTATTGAACATCCATCATCTCCTACAGATACAAAATTAAATAGAAAAATGTTTTCCTTGTGATGAGAACTCTTTAGATTTACTCTGTTAGCAACTTTCATATATAAAATATGGCAAAGTTAATTTCATTTATCATGTAAATTACATTCTTCAGAATTATCTTATTTTCTCTTTGACTGTCTTCATCCAATTCCCCCTCCCTCCACCCTCCCACACCTGGTAACCACAAATCTCAATTCTTTTTCTATGTGTTTGTTTGTTTTTGAAGAATAATTGCCTACACTATGTTAATCCCTGTTACATAACATAGTGATTTTATATTTCTGTACATTTCAAAATGATCACAACAATAAGTCTAGTTATGATGTGTCGCATTATATAGTTATTAACTATATTTCTCACAGTATACATTTCATACCCATGACTCATTTATTTTACAACCGAAGTTTGTACCTCTTAATCTTCCTCACCTATTTCTTTCCTTCCCCTGACCTGGCAACCACTTATTTCTTCTCCATACTTAAAACTCTGTTTCTATTTGTTGTGTTTGATTATTCGATAATTTGTTCTTTTTTGTTTGTTTGTTTTTAGATTCCACATATAAATAAAATCACCCAGCATTTGTCTTTGTCTAATTTATTTCACTTATCACAATACTCTATAGGCTCATCCATGTTGTCCAAAAAGAAAGAGTCCATTTTTTACGGCTGAGTTGCAAAGAGTTGACTCATTGGAAAAGACTCTGATGCTGGGAGGGATTGGGGGCAGGAGGAGAAGCGGACGACAGAGGATGAGATGGCTGGATGGCATCACTGACTTGATGGACCTGGGTCTGAGTGAACTCCGGGAGTTGGTGATGGACAGGGAGGCCTGGCGTGCAGCGATTCATGGGGTCGCAAAGAGTCGGACATGACTGAGCGACTGAACTGAACTGAATGTTCCATTGTATATATGTACCACTTCTTTATTCATTCATCTATTTATGGGTGCTTAATACAACTGCTACCACTTAATCCTTTAAAAAAATATTTAACTATACCATGGGCAGGGAAAAGATACTAAAATTGTGATGAGAATATTTATTGGAAAAAATCTTTTTGGAAATGCATTATGGTAATTTCTGTCAAATATTCAAAGATTCTTACCTTCCAACACAGAATTTCTACCTCTAAGAATTTACACTACAGGTATATACACTTACCTGCAAACAACATATGTAAAAGATTGTTGTCTCTTATTTTTAGTGGTAGTATTGTTTGTAAGAGCAAGATATTAGAAACAACTACAGCATGAAATTATTTCCAAATGAATAAAAGGGTAAAGTATAACCTAACATGCATAGACTGTGATAATTAGTATTTAAAAGGACAGAAGATAATATACATACATACCAGTTCATATACACATAAAATATCTTTGGAATAATACAAAAAGATTGATAACATTGGCTGCTTTCAGGACAGAGCACTAGATGGGGCAGATGGGCTGAGAGGGAGGCTTTTTGTCGTATACCTTCAAATACTTGTTGAGTATTAAATATGAGAATGTGTTGGATATTTGATAAATACATATTTAAACAAAATTTCAAGTAATTCATCTTGCCAGTAATTAGGAAACTAAAATAATACTTGGATAATTGAATAATTTTGAGGAAGAATGCACTGTGTATGCCTGAATGTAAGAAGAAATTCCCAACTTGTTATCTCTTTAAGGATCAAATTAATTGATATACATGTAAGCATTTATAAAATATTATAAAATATCTCACTATAGGTGCTTTCCTGGTTATCTTATTTTTGCCAAGTTACTTTATTTTGTTTTAAGATCCATGCTATCTTTGCATGACCTCAGAGGTTAACCGATGGGATTGTTATAAACAAAGAAACAGAAATTTAACAAAGATTTTTTTCTCAATAGCTGTTGGATCTGGTTTACAAATGCTGTAATTTATGGTTTGGAGAGCAAACAACAATGAGAAACATGTTTGAATGTTAATCTCAGGGGTTATCTTTTGCAATATACTTTTCAGGAACAATTCACAAAAGAATGAAAAAATGTGTTATATTGCAAACAATCATAGGTGAATCTAAAAATAATATTCTTTGGAAAATTTTTGTTTAAAACTTTTAAACTTTCTCTAGTGATGACTAAGAGCCAGAGGTCAAAAATGCGGTGAAGAATTTTTAAAAACAATCATGAAATTAGAGTGAATAAAACAATATTAATAATTACTTCATTATTTTCCATGTTTTAAATATGCATAAATAATATAATTAGTTTAATATCAATAGTAGACATTTGGCTACCTCTCTTGCATCCCCAAGTATGTATCTGTTCAAATTGACTGAAAAAATATTTCATGATCACCTTATATTTGGTAGGGTAAGCTACCTTAAACTTTCCCAAATAAATTTATTTTCAACATTTTCCAAATCTCAAAGTGAGATTGATTCCTTTTGCTTTGTGCTTTTCTAACCATACATCTTTTAATGGACTGTTTCAGATTCGGACAACTTTCATTCCATGGTACTGTAAAGGATCTTGCACCTGCATAGATGGCATACAAACAGGTAAAACTGCCTTTGAATCACATTATGTTAGATGCATTACAACCCAAGGAGTAGACATAATCCAACACTAAAATCATTTTAATAAAAGCTTAGGTCTCTTTGAGATTTTATTTCCTGCAGTGTCAGGGAGACTACAGAATAAAAGCCTTTCTGTTTCATTAGTAAAGAGCACTGTATTATCACAGAGTTTGCAAATTATCCACAGCTACTTCAAATAAATACTTCTCTACAGTGCAGCACTCTTAAAATATTTTGGGTAGTTGAAACAAATCAAATGAACTCATGCACCCATTGAAAAAAATATGCATGAAAGTTGAAAACACAAACACTACTGTGGCTTATGGAATTTGTAGTTTAATGTAAACAGGGTGGCTGAAATGCTAATCTTTTATTTATTTAAAACAACGAGAAGAAGGTCATGAAAATAATTCACCATACGGATTCTGGCATGTAAGGGAAAACTGAAGACCCTGTCAGTAAAGAAAGGAATGTAAATACAAAATTAGTTTGCTGGATTCAGCTTGTGTTGTTTACTGTAGTTTTGAAGGTGAGATGGCTCTTTTTCATGAAAGCTAAAACGCTGTTTGTACGCTTTGTTTTATAAGTGATGCTTATACAAACGATAAGGATTTAATATAATCTTAAGCCTAAGATTAATATTCATGATGGGTTAAAACCATAAATCTTATGGTGCTTTTAAAGGACACATTTTCTTATATATTGTAAGATCATCGTTTACATGTAAATAAAAATTAAGTCATTCATTGATTTGATTAGGAATTTCCAACAAGATTTCCCTATTATTTTGGTGGAATTCTTGTACTTAAGGCTTTCAAGTGAAGGTCACATGGGCAAATTTTGTTTTGTCAGGTGGATGGTCTACGATATACAGAGCCTTGATAGAAACCAGCTGCAATGACCTGACACTGGTTCAGGCTGAAAACTCAGACAGTGCAAACAAATACTATATCCTGGCTCAAAATACTTGCCACATCTGCCAACAATTAGTTCTATATCAGACCTAGAAAGGGGCAATGAAATACAGGGTCGGATTTCAGAGAAAGCAAATAAACAAGGGGCCCTGCATCATTAGTCATCAAATGGTTGCAGAGGTACCCAGTACCTAGACTAAAGCTCAGGCTGTCAGTCCTATAGTGCGGCCAATAGTGTTAAGAGAGTTGCAGGGACGTGGCAAGTTGATAGCCTAATCAG
Source organism: Ovis aries (assembly GCF_016772045.2). NCBI lineage: Eukaryota > Metazoa > Chordata > Mammalia > Artiodactyla > Bovidae > Ovis > Ovis aries. Next base: position 54,102,918 of record NC_056057.1, read on the forward strand.
ACCATTGACTTATGGATGCCACCCAACAACTGTTTATTATTCTATTAATAGATAGCAGAGACCATCCAGAGAGCTTAGAGCACTAACCTTCAGAAGTGGAAGATTTAAAAAACATTCAGATGTCATCTACTGAAATTTCTGATCAAGATTTATAACACAGTTCAAGATGGCAATAGATAAGGAAAAAAAAATTTTTTTTTCTGCTGTACTACTTTCTCCCAGAAATTCACTTTTCTAATTCTCCTTTTAGCCTTCTTTCAACTCTTGTAGGACAATGGGTCTACTCAGCATTTTTAACTTTTTCGACTCTAAAATGTGACTTTCTAGACATTTTATTCCTTGTATCATGGTTCAATTTGTGGCTTTTTGTGTTTACTTTCTAACCCACGAGTTATTAGTTTCCCCTATATCATATCTAGCTTCTTGGTCTCCCAGTGTGCTGAGGCGGTCATAATAAAGTGACTTGAGGTAGAAATACAGAATTCTATGTCCCTTTAAGTTGGCCATCACTATTGGCTCTGCCTGCCTTAGCACACTGATGGTCAGATACTTGCCTTCCAACCAGAATTGGTGACTTGCTCCTCTTCTTCCCTCATGGTGGACCCTCATCTTAGAGAAATGAGCTGCTGGATGGAATGGGTCTGTCCAGGGCAATTGGCTTTTCCCACAGAGTTTCTTCCATCACTCTGTTCTTTCCACTAAACTTTTCTCTCCCCTTCTCCCTGACTTTTGGTCCATCAGTTTTCCTGGAGAGTTAATCAGCAGATTCACTATTAAGTCTATTCTCTCTCTCGGTCCTTTTTTTGTTTAGCTATGTGTCAGATATGTCAAAAACTGAAGGACAAGATACAGGAGATAGATATGTAGATATACATATATTTATAAATATCTGTATATGTATGTAAAGAAAGAGTCATATGTTGCATTACATTATATGTATAATGTAGGTAATTGAGAGAGGGGAAAGATTTATTAAACAAATACTTCTTTTAGATCCAATCAACGTTTATACAAGAACATTATTTTAAATATTCATTAGTAATAAAGCATAAAAGTTTGGCTATAGAGTTTCCTCAATATGAAAGAAGATGGACTTTCCTATTCCTATATTCCACTTGAAAGAATAATTTAATTAAAAGGCAAAGCCGGCAGGAACTTTATAATCTGCATGCAATGCAGGATATTATATAATGACCTTCATTTAAAACCCAAATCATTAAAACTAGTAAGTCTAACTGGTGACAAGGGAGATTTCAACATCAGGCCCAACAGCTTAAAAATATGAATAAAAATCATAGCTTAAATGAATCAGTCCATTGAGAACTTATCGCAAAGTAAAATGAGAGAAGAAAAAAGTTAGCTAGGCAATGAATCCTTCTGCTGCACTATTTTATCTTTTGACATATGCTTCTTTTTTCTTCTCTTTTTTTTTTTTCAGAATTTCCTCCTCTGTATAAAATAAACGCAAATCTATTCCTAGGAAAAAACTATTTTAGACAATTTGGATGCACCAGAGAAAATAATCTTTAAAGGTGGCTAAATCACTTATTATCCACCCCAGTCCCACTTGTCACATAATCTCCAGAGAAGTGAACATTTGAAATAAAGTGGAGGAGCTGAAGCCCCATAGAGGAGCAGAGAGAACTGACAACTCACTAATAACAATTTCTGGACATTTTTAAGCAATAAAACACTAGTTAGAAGCTATGAGTCTCTTTTCTGTAACACATATCTTTGTTTTGGCACTGACTTCCTCATATGATATGATTGTTTAACACAGACAGAATTAGGTCAACATTTAAATGGAAACAAAAATAGCTTTTTATTGTTGAAATTGTTTCTAAACGTTGGAGCAAACAAGGTAACTAAGTGAAATTTTTTTGCAATTATGTAATCGTGATACTTCACAGTCACCAAATTCTCTTTTCTTACTTTTCTTGCACATTTTTTGTATCTGTTCTTTGTTTACTGTCTCATGTGAGCCATTAACCCAATTTCCTTCTGTCTCCTCCAGTCCTGAGTTCCCAGGTGGCAAACAATACCAACTTTTCTTCCTCCTGATGATTTCCGGAAGTGAACTAAGGAAATCCAGAACATCCTGCCTTCTTAGGAAACATGATGCCAGAGTTACTAGAAAAAAGATGAACAGCAAGTCAAAGTGATTATTTGATGTCATGTAAAAAAAGTTGTCTTGAGTTTATTACAACATTTAACAATTGAATATGGCCTCACTCAAAAGCTGAATCTGTTAAATAAACAGAAGGAAGAATAAAATATGTCCTCAACCACTGAATGTGTTTATTTATAAGCAATAACCAGTTTGATTAGATTTTAGCACAAATTTACTAGCTGCTCTTGTTACACAGTAATTTGGTCATGTAATTAGTCAAGTTAATTGTTCAAACAGTTTTGACTAAATAAATCAATTTCTAGATATACTGGATATGTGAAAGCAATGGAGTAAAGGCTAGTGAGTAACCTTAGAAAGAAAAGCAAGACAATAGATCCCTTATCTAGAATAGAATGAGTTGACTTAATCAGATCATTTTTCTGTCATTTCATTACTGAAAATAGATTTAGTTATAATAGAAAAACAGTTATTAGGTTAGGAGTCTAAAGACTGAGCTGTAGTCCTTGGTCATCCTCTTGACTTGGTCATGTTAGACAAAGGATGTGCACAGTTTCTGGTCCTCATCTTTGTTGTAAAAGCATTATGCTTGTTAGATCATCTTATTCTCACTATATTTGGATATGATGCTAGGCCTGGAATATGTGTCCCAAAGGACAATACAAATATGAAGCTAGATTTTAAGTCACTAAATTTCAATGAATATGTATTATTAATTAATGGCATTGTTATTAGCATTTCATAATGCTGCTAAAAATGGAATATGATTATAACTAAGTGAAATCTGAAATGATTACCAAAAGCACATTTGCTACTACACAGTATATTAACAGAGTTTCTCTTGTTAAAGCTAATCCCCATAAAGTATTTTTAATAATGGCCTGGATTTTCAAGGACCCTGTTTTACAGGAAAATAATTGAAATTTAAATTAAGCTTATAACAATAACCTTAGGAGATATGTATAACAACAACCTATATATCTTTGTTTTACTTGGCATTAATTTTAAAATTAGCTTTTTTTAAACATTTAGTTTCAGAGTATATTAAAACATGTACAAATGAAACTTTGTTACTTAAGAAATGGGGTGAAATATGTTGTTTAGTAGGTAAATTTAAGATACTTTTTGGAAACTAGTTTTTCGGATACTATGTATTTAATTTGGCAGAATAAAGATAATGAATTTAGTTAGATGTGATGAATAAAGGCTAAAATATCTCAAATGTTTAAAGAGTTCTATAGTGCAGACTATTCTGACAGTTAACTATGTGAAGATTGGCAAAGATTTATCAGACATCTTGCACTGATTTATTGCATCATTCACTAATTCAACAAATATTTAGTGACAAACCTGTAAGGTGTATACATTAGATAAAGCTTGGAGTTTGGAGATTAATATTCTAGTTTTATCATTTATTAATTTAACCCAGTATTTCACTGACCTCATTTTTCTCTACCTTAATTAATAATCTCTAACTCATATGGTTGCTGCAGGGATTAAGAGCAGTAACACATTAAATCAGGACAAAATAAAGTTTGTTGAAGTAAATTATCATTTCCTGTATCCTGTCATACAACAGGTACTATATTAGGGCGTGAAATATCATCCCTGCCCTTAAATCTCAAAAGGAGTGCGTGGGATTATTTATTTTGAGTGTGGGAGAGAAGAGGAGCAGTGAAATGATGTCAATAAAGTGAAAATTACTTTGAGAATCCACATTAATTGTAAAGATGAAGAATTCTCTAGATTGAGGTACATTTTGACCTAGATTTTAAAGTAAAAATGAAATTACTCATATCAGAGGGCAGAGAGAGAAATATTACCAGGAAAGAGAAACAGCATGTGAAAGGTACAAAGTTGGGAAAGTGGTTGAAATAACCAGGAAGAAGTGAAAAATTTAGTTTAGCATAGTGTATTTTAGCAGAATGATACAAGATAGCACAGAAAATGAGTGTGTACCTATTATAAGATCTTTGTATGGTGATCTAAAGAATTTAAAATTTATCCTTTAGGTTAGCTTAAAACTAAAAGAGATGCTTTTGGCAGGACTAATTTTGCCTTAAGGAATGTTATTTAAGCAATAGAGTGGAGGATGAAAGGACAGGAGTGAGACTCTTATAACCAAAATATGAAAAAGGAAATTGACGTACAGGCAAGGAGACATCAGCATAGAGGAAGTAGTTTCGAATCCATAAGGATGTCTGGGATAATAGTCTTCAAAGAATAAGTAGAATGGGAGTAGAAAAGGAATAAAGACAGAATCCTATGGATGAACAATATTTTAGGAGTTCAAGGATGTGACAGATGAAATGAGATAGATTGTCTGGGGAGAAAAATTTGGAAAGAGTCAAGATGAATGGGAATTAAACATCTCCATCTTCTGCGACAGGCACAGAGAAGGTAAGTGATCCCATGCAGGAAAGCAATTTCTTTGCTATTCACCATGCTTATTTACTGATTATTAATTCACAGATCTGATTTAATTATTGTCACATCAAGAGTGAGGCGCAAGGTCTTCAATGACCTTCAATTTCTTCTAGAAATTAGAAGCTAAGAAAGCTTCAAAGGTTTGCCTAAGATCACACGGGTGCGTGGGGAAAGTAGAGCAGCAGGAAGACAGTAAGTTAAGTGAGCTCTTCCATGAATTTTATTTTCTCTGTAAAGACAGGAACCTGGAAAAAGAGAATTCAAGCATAGGATATATGTTGGGAATAGGCTATCTAGAAAGTGTGAAAGGGACTTTTCCAGAGAAAGTAAAATTGTTGCTGGACCCTGTGGAGGTGGGAAGCTCTGACCGCAAAAGTAATTCCAATTTTCATAGCTGTGGTTTTCTGCAGTAGTGTTTGCATTCTGAGAGCAGGAACAGAGAATACAGTCATGAACCTTGTATTTTATCAGTTTTGCTCTGATGGGGGATTTCCATGGACTCTGTAGATCAAGGTCATAACGTGAAATACTTATAGGAATTTGCTAGGCAACTAAAATTTGAGGCACTTGGCCATTGGCCCCCTGGGAAAGATGGAGCTATGAAGAACTGGAAATTTAAATAACCCTGCAAGTTATTGCTGTGAGAAAGCCTGGGTCACAAGATAAAAGATCTTCAAAATTTGCAAAAGAGAATGAAAGTGCACATTTTAACAAAAAGGCTTATTTTAAAATATTTGCTTTTTTAAAAAAGTGTGCTTCATAAATAACCTCCAGTCCTAGTTTGTGACTTGGAGTTGAAGTGACGCTCCTTGTGAACTTCAATAAAAGCTAATCATATATAAAATTCAACAAATGTTTTCAGTGTCATATAGTACATTCATATGTTAGTCCTACCAGAATAAAGTTTCGCCCAAGATTTGGACACCATTCAGAAAATATTTAAAGAAGTTTGCTTCGTGACTTGACTGTAACCAAACCTGAATCCAGAGACCATTTGGGAGTTGGGATGTCATCACAGTTTCTGTTATGTTTCCTGTATTCTGGTAAATCACATTGAAATGGCAAGAAGTAACTAGTCAAAATTTTCCCATACTCTGCACAGTGACAGTCTTCTGGGAGGCCTAGGGAAAAACATATTTTAAAACAACTGAAATTTTAGCTTGACATTTCTCAAAACTTTTTTCCTATATGAGTAATAAAAAGCTGAATATATTATGCAAGATAACACTGAGAGAAGATTAATAAAATATTTTTCTCATCTTCTACATGCATGCCCCTCATGCTATGTACTGGAAAGACAGAGGTTCAAATCATCTTTCCCTGGGACTTAAAATAGTAGAAAAATCACAGATAAGAAGTGAACATTCTCCAAGTCTTGTCACTTGCATACAAATGTATTCAGATGACATAGCACTACTTAGAGTAAATCTGGAGCAGAAATAACTCTGGCTTCTGACTGATTTCAGTTTCACTCGTTCCTGGTTTAGAGATAATAGATTAGTATTAAATGGAAATAAGTCAAGGTCATGGTTTTTTGGTCATAAGTGAAATTCATCAGCCTCAGCCTTTTTTCCTATGTCTCCTCTGACTTCTGCTGAAACTTTTTCTATTCAGATGACTTATGTGGAGAATTTGAGTAGTTATTCTGTAGTAGGCTTCAATATGATATTCACGGTCCTTAGTAAGAAAATTACACTACCTGTCAAATTGATGTTCAAATGCTACCATGCCTTTATGGGACAGCTTTCCTCTCCTTTGATATTATATGTTTCCAATAGAGCAGACAGATTTGTTTCAAGTTGAGATGAGACTTTCATTATTAACTCTAAACGGTTTCATTGGCTGATTAGTTTGCTCTCCAGTCAAGTTCTGAACACTCACATTTCTTTTAACTGTTTTTGATCCACTAATAATTTCTTTTCTAATAGCTTCCATTTTTCCATCTTCCTATGTCTGGAAAGCATTTTTTATTTCCTTATTTAGCAGAGAAAAAACGGCACTTCCTGACCTTCTTCTTCCCTTTATCTACGTGGGGATAGCAATTATAGACTGAGGAGTTTTGTTTTGTTTTGTTTTTTTTCTAAGACACATAGGTTTTTGACCAAAAACAACAGCTGGGCTTGCAATAAAACACGACTAAAGATCCCTTTTATATAACCTGGAGAAAGACAGTGACATAGATGGTGGGAAAGGGGTGTTCTTAAAAGTTTTTGGGCAACACAATGTCATGCTGTCAGGAAGGGTTGTTCAGGCATCCTCAGGCTGGTGGCAGTGTGGTGATAGGTCTATGACCATCTAAATTGACCAAGGTTTGAGCTATGGTAGACGTAAGGCCTAGGACAGAGTGTCCAGAAGCGCTCCATTTGATGTAAATAGATGTCAGGCATGACTAGTAGAGTGAGCTATGAATTCTGTTCGGCAGGGTTCTCTTTACTACCCCTTGATGGTTGTGTGAACTTGGGAAGGTTATTAACATTCTGTGACTCAATATTCTAATTTGCATAATGATAATATATGTCACAAAAAATCCTTAGAAGTGTAATGGTGAGAAACAAAATGTCATTTAAAGTCACAAGTATTTATAGATGCTGCTATCTTCTAAGGGCATACACTTTTTTCCCTTAAAAAAGTTTCTCCTTTTGCCATTTGGTTGGGAAAAAAAAAATTGAACATGAGGGTGTGTGGGAAAGCCAGGATTCTATAGTAAGGCCATGAATGCTAAACTGCTCCGCATGATAAAGTAAAAAAATTGAAATTTCTGGAAGGAAGTGAGGGACCTGGGAGAACCTGAATCATGAAGAATCCAGAAGCTGGAGTGTAGGATGGGTGTAGAAGCTGTGGTCAATGAAAACAAATGAGAGCAAAAAATATGTGCTCAGATGCAGACTCTGACTCCAGGCTGCCTCATTTCACTTTTTATTAGCTCTGTGAACTTTGAGCAAGTTTATTAGGTATTTTTGTACCTCAGTTTCCTCACCCATAAAATGAGAATTATGATAAAATCTATTTCATAGAATTGCTGTGAAAATTAAAGTTGATATGGAAAGAGTGGAGATCCATGCTTGGAACATAGTGTTAGATGTGGTACATAATATATTTCCCCAAGATCTAAATTATTAAATTTAGAATAATATCATGGTGATTGGGAGTGGGGAAGGGGATGGTGGTAAGATAAGATGTGAGGGACGGTTTCAGCAAGATGGCTCAGAAGAGGTGACCTCTCCTGAAACTCAAAATCCTGTGTTATTCCTAGTCTTTTGTCAGATAACGGTTGCATCAAACCATGGAGACACATATGTCAATGACAAAAAATAATTGTCAGAAACAACGCAGCCTGAATCTAGATCTGCACTGCCCAATAGAAACATGAGTCACAAATACAATTTTAACTTTTGAGAGCCACATTTCAAAAAGTAAAAAGACAAGTGACTTTAAATAAATATTTATATAACACCATATGCAAAAATTTATGATTTCAATACATGATCAATATATAAGTTATTAAAAGTATAATTTATATTCTTTTCTATGTGCCAGGTCTTCAAAATCTGGTGTGTGTTTAAATTTACAGCACATTCTCAATTCAGCCTAGGCATATTTTTGGTGTTAGGTAGCCACAAGTGGCTATTGGCTATTATACTAGACAGCACAGAGCTCAGTTAAGGAAGAGAAATACACAGATGTCATTAAGGACATAAAAGATCTATTGCTAAATTCTCTCCAGTCAACAGAGCTTTCAGCCCCTGCACACTCATCATTTGGGTTTAAAAGGATACAGTAGGCGCATTAAGACTACTTTTCTCATCCTTAGAACAGATAAATTCTGAGGTAAGCACCCCATTCTATGTTTTCTTCCAGTTACATTTATATACGACTGAGTTGAATTCACTTGAAGCATCAAGGAATGCACATGTTTGTACAAGTAAAGATCTGATCACATTTAAATATGCCTCCACTAATTCAAAGTTGTAAAATCTTTGTAAATCTGCTTCCCTAAACTTGGGATACTGTGAGAAACTATTAGAAAATTGCAACCTCATCCTCAGAAATTGTACATGTTAAAAGACTGAATATTCAACAAAAGTCTGTCAATGACCATAAGTACAAAGTAAATACTAAAGAATTTTTAAACCAAGTAGTAATAAATATTCTTGCGAAAAAAATCTAAGTTTGCCAAAGACTATTTCTTGTTAAAGAATGATACTTTATAACATGCCCAATTATTTGTCATATGAATTCTGTGCAAATCTTTATAATTGTACAAAGCCCCTTGTCCTTCACTAACTCCTGGAGTTTGCTCCATTGTGGACGTGAGTTTGAGCAAACTGCGACGATAGTGAAGGACAGGGAAGCCTGGTATGCTACAGTCCACGGGGTCACAAAGAATTGGATGCAATTTAGTGACTGAACAACCACCACCAGTCCTAAATTGTGCCTGTCTAAATTTATCCAAAATCAATCAGAGGAATCCATTTGAATTTGTTCTTCTACCTAAATAACATTAGATTTTATATCTAAATACCAATAGTTCTCAATACACATGTGACAATATGTGTATATACAAATTAAAAATATTTAACTGAGCTCCTTTCAGGCAGAAATTATGTTTCAAGAGAATACTGAAGTACAAACATAGGTTATATATGTAAGATTAGGACCCCAGCTAATCAATCAAAATGAGAAATAGGAATATGTAGTGAGCCATATTATCTGAAAACTACAAGGGTCCTTTCAAGACAGCGACCTAAATCCAAAGATTAAGTAACCGATTAAAAATCTTACAATTATTATCAGAATCAAGAATAAGCCTATATTTCTTACCAAGTCTCCCTAGTGATTTTCCAAGTACGTTATTACTACTCATAGTACAGTAACTGAGTTTGATCAAAGAAATCAAAGGAATTGATCATCTGGAAAGTTAAGGAGAAACAGTTGTAAACAGTCTCTGTTCAAAACAAATGCAACACTTTGGTCATTGTTTCTGTTTGTGTCTATGTTTATGGAAATGCCTGTTAAATAAGATAATGTATATAAAGCCCTTAGCAAAATGCCTGGTCCATAGTTCACACTTGATAAACTATTATTTTCATCATTGTCAGCCTTGCGTTGGACTTTTCTACATCAGAGATGTATGAATGATAATACTCACAGGCACAGATCTTCAATCCTGAAGGACAATGCATATCTATTTGTGAAATAATCTAAAGCCCTGTAATGGGTGTCATTAAATCTTGTCTACCTGAGGCAGTATAAATCATTCGGGTAAATGAACCAATTAAAAACCAATTACCAACACTGTCTGATGATGGAAGGTTGAGGAATGGAGGGAAAGGCTGATATGGCCTCCCTGAAGCTGGTAGGAAGACTCTACCCCTGAGGTTCCAGGGAATGGATTTGACAAGATGGTTAGATTGTGGCTGTGCTTCTCAGAGCCATTAACTCTTGCATTTCTTTTAAAACCAAATGCATGCTGGCTAACTACAAAAATGAACTTCACTGAGCAAGTGATCCTGTACATGATGGCTTTCTATTGGTATTTTATTCATTTGGTTTGAAATCTATTTGGAGCAAATAATTATCCTTTGATAATCATCTGAATTGGGGTCTCTGATTTAAGATTCTTCAAATCAGTATAAGCCCTATAATTATGACTTCTTTTTCAAGGTGAGAAAATTTGTTTAAATCAGATGGGCAATCTTAATGGAAGCTGAAATCACCATTTCAGCGGCAAATTTATTTGATACAGTTGAGGGAAAATTGAACAGACATTCTGGGGTGGTTGTTTCACAATAGGCCAATAATTCATTGCTTCAAATAGAGGTTTAATTTTTCATGCATATTTTCAATGGCACAAAACACATTCGTACACTAGCTATAAATAAGTGTAGAAATCATTTTTGTTATCATATGTAAGAAAATCAGGTCAATGTTTTCCCTTCATGTATATAAAAAAGAAAACTTTAGTCCACTTTATTATTGATATGTAGTTCTAAGGTCCTATGCTTTTATCTGTACTTTCTCCATTTCCAGTCATTGTAACACAGTGACAATAGAAAAACACTGCCTGGGTTTGTCTCCTACATTGGGTTTCTCTTCACTTTACACAGCTGGATCCTTAATGTGCATGTATTGCCTCTCACAGTACATTTTATTAGCAACCTAATAATGAAAACAATTCCTCTAAGGCAGTGGCTCTTAATCTTTAACCCACATTGGAGTCAACTAGGGTGCTATTTTAAGGATGTTTCTTTCACTCAGCAGAGATTGTGATGAGTCCAGGCTGGGGCCCAGGAATGTGCCCTTCAGCAGTGAGTCATTCTAAGTGTATATGGTGTAGAGGTCTGATGGTACTGCTGTGCTGTGCTTAGTTGCTCAGTTGTGTCCAACTCTTTGCATCCTATGGACTGCCAGGCTGCCAGGCTGCTCCATCCATGGGGATTCTTCAGGCAAGAATACTGGAGTGGGTTTCCATTCCCTTCTCCAGGAGATCTTCCCAACCCAGGTATAGAGCCCAGGTATCCTGCATTGCAGACATATTCTTTACCATTTGAATCACCAGGGAAGCCCAAGAATACTGGAGTGGGTAGTCTATCCCTTCTCCAGTGGAACTTCCCAACCTAGGAATCGAATCAGGGTCTTCTGCATTGCTGGTGGATTCTTTACCAACTGAGTCACCAGGGAAGCCCTGTCTGTTACGTATAGAAAAATATTGTCCCTAAACAAGTCCATTCTGGCTTAAAGTAGCAAATCTACTTGGTATTTGTTACCTTCTCTGACCACACAGTTTAGATTATCATTCTTGTCTAAACTGACCACGCCAATCATCCATTATTCGGTGGAATTGGTTGTTGAAAACATGCATTCACTCTTACACTGTTTTCACCAGAACTCTCAGTTGCAAGTGTAAGAAACCCATTTGAATAAGCTTAAATGCAGAAAGAAATTTATTTGAAAGGGACTAAGATATCTTAAGGAGTTCATAATGCTCAAACTACTGCACAATTGCACTCATCTCACATGCTAGTAAAGTAATGCTCAAAATTCTCCAAGCCAGGCTTCAGCAATACGTGAACCATGAACTTCCAGATGTTCAAGCTGGTTTTAGAAAAGGCAGAGGAACCAGAGATCAAATTGCCAACATCCGCTGGATCATCAAAAAAGCACACAAGTTCCAGAAAAGCATCTATTTCTGCTTTATTGACTATGCCAAAGTCACAAGAAACTGTGGAAAATTCTGAGAGAGATGGGAATACAGACCACCTGACCTGCCTCTTGAGAAACCTATGTGCAGGTCAGGAAGCAACAGTTAGAACTGGACATGGAACAACAGACTGGTTCCAAATAGGAAAAGGAGTACGTCAAGGCTGTATATTGTCACCCTGCTTATTTAACTTATATGCAGAGTACATCATGAGAAATGCTGGACTGGAAGAAGCACAAGCTGGAATCAAGATTGCCAGCAGGAATATCAATCACCTCAGATATGCAGATGACACCACCCTTATGGCAGAAAGTGAAGAGGAACTAAAAAGACTCTTGATGAAAGTGAAAGAGGAGATAGATAGCATATTCAAAAGCAGAGACATTACTTTGCCAACAAAGGTCTGTCTAGTCAAGGCTATGGTTTTTCCTGTGGTCATGTATGGATGTGAGAGTTGGACTGTGAAGAAAGCTGAGCACCGAAGAATTGATGCTTTTGAACTGTGGTGTTGGAGAAGACTCTTGAGAGTCCCTTGGACTGCAAGGAGATCCAACTGGTCCATTCTAAAGGAAATCAGTCCTGGGTGTTCTTTGGAAGGAATGGTGCTAAAGCTGAAACTCCAGTACTTTGGCCACCTCATGCGAAGAGTTGACTCATTGGAAAAGCCTCTGATGCTGGGAGGGATTGGGGGCAGGAGGAGAAGGGGACGACAGAGGATGAGATGGCTGGATGGCATCACGGACTCGATGGACGTGAGTCTGAGTGAACTCCGGGAGTTGGTGATGGACAGGGAGGCCTGGTGTGAGGCAATTCATGGGGTCAGAAAGAGTTGGACATGACTGAGCGACTAAACTGAACTGAACTGAAGATATCTTAGATAACCAAATTCAAAAAAGTTCAGGACTAATCTCCAGGATGACTGGTCTATCATTGTCTTACTTTCCTCTTTATGTTGGTCTTACCTTCTTCTGGTTCAGACTGACATGGCAGAATTTGGGAACATGGTAATGAGCCACTTTAGGGTTATATTTCTTATACATCTAGAAAGTACTAGGTAACATGACCTATGGTCTAAAGTAAAAAACCTCCAGAGAAGGGCTCTGACTGGCCTAGTCTGAGTCAGGTGTTCGTTTCAGCTTTGAGGTATAAGGCCAGTAAGGCCATATTGTCTCCCATTCAAAACACAAGCTTGGACTCAGGGATGGGTCAAGTGTTTCACAAAACACTTATGGGTCAAGTGTTCCACAAAAGGCTATCAATTCTTCCCTCAGAAGAAATGGATCCTGAGTAGTAATAGATGATCACTGTATTTTCTGCTACATAGGTATTACGAAAGAGTCCATTGTTTAATAGGGCCCTATTCTTATTGCCTGAATAAGAAAAACTAACATCGGGAGAATGGCCCAAGAAAGACATCTTTCTCCTGTTTTCATACTTCAAAATTCTCTATTTTGCTCTGCATTTCTAACTCACTCACACTTGCACACACTCACACACACACTTATGCGGTAATAAATTCAACGATGAATTCTAAAGCTTTCTGCATTCTAAATCCTTATTTGTCTACCTTATTTCACTTATGTTTTAAGTAAAGGTCTTAATTTAATTAAACATTCCTGTCAAAATTAACTACAAATTTTGACAGAGAATGCTCCTCATTTTATGTTTAAAAAATATCTTGAGAAAGACAGTTTTTATAAGCTTCCATCTTTTTATTCTTGTTGAAGTGTAATTGATACATAACATGGCATAAGTTTAAAATGTTCAATGTTGTATACATATATAGTATAAAATGATTACCACAGTAAGGTTACTTAACACATCCATCAACTCACATAGTTATCATTATTTTGGGTATTTGATGAGAACTTTTGAGACTATCCTGCTAGCTACTTTCAAGCATACAATAGAGCATTGTTGACCATAGTCACTATGATGTGCATTACAGCCCCAGAACTTTTTCATTTATAACTGGAAGTTGGTACACTTAGACCAGCCTCACACATTTTCCCCACTCCACCCCTGCCCTTGGCAATCAGCAATATACTTTCTGTTCTATGGGTCTGGATTTTGTGTGTGTCTGTGTGCAGATTTCACATATAAGGGAGATCATACATTGTATAGTCTTGTCTCTTTTGTCATAGATTAGTTGCCCATATATGTTTGAGTTTATTTCCAAGCTTTCGATTCTGTTTCATTGTTCTATGTGCCATTTAAAAAATCATGATTTTCTTTCTTTCTTTCTTTTTGGCTGTGATGCATGGATCTTCATTACTGTGTGGGCTCTGGTTGGAACAAGCAGGGCTACTCTTGAGTTGTGGTGTGTGGACTTTATGTTGCAGTGACTTCTCTTCTTGCAGTGCCCAGGCTTTAGGGCATGTGGGCTTCAGTAGTTGAGGCACTTGGACTTAGCAGTTGTGACTCCCAGACTTTAGAGTACATCAGTAGTTGTGGTGCATAGGCTTAGTGGCTCTGTAGCATGTAGGATCATCCTGCATCAGGGATGGAACCCATATCTTCTGCATTGGAAGGCAGATTCTTGACCACTGAGATACCAGAGCCCCTGTTATGTGTCTTTTTAAATGCCAGTACCATACTGTTTCAGTTACTGTAGCTTTGTAGTATATTTGAAGTCAAGAAGTGTGATGATCCCAACTTTGATCTTCTTTTTCAATATTACTTTGGCTATTTAGGGTCTTTTATGGTTCCATACGGAGAAGGCAATGGCACCCCACTCCAGTATTCTTGCCTGAAAAATCCCATGGATGGAGGAGCCTGGTGCACTGCAGTCCATGAGGTGGCTAAGAGTCGGACACGACTGAGCGACTTCACTTTCACTTTTCACTTTCATACATTGGAGGAAAAAATGGCAACCCACTCCAGTGTTCTTGCCTGGAGAATCCCAGGGACAGGGGACCCTGGTGGGCTGCCGTCTGTGCGGTTGCACAGAGTCAGACACAACTGAAGCAACTTAGCAGCAGCAGCATGGTTCCATATGAATTTTAGGATTTTATTTTCCTATTTTTATAAAAAGTATCTTTGGACTCTTGATAAGGATTGCAGTGAATCTATAGATGGCTTGGAGTAGTATGGACATTTCAATAATATATATTCTTTCAAATCATGAACACAAGATTTCTTTCTATTTATCTGTGTCCTCTGTCTTCTTCAATTTCGTTCATCAATGTCTTAGAGTTTACAGTGCAGAGATCTTTCACCTCTGTGGTGAAATATTTTTTAAATTATTTTTATCATTTTTGCTTTTACTATAAATGAAATTATTTTCTTCTTTCTCTAGTTAATTGTTAGTATATATAAATACAATTGAATTTTGAATGTTGATTTTGTATTCTGCCACTTTACTAAATTCCTTTATCAGTTATAATAGTTAATTGGTGGAGTCTTTAGGGTTTTCTATTTATAAAATCATATCATCTGGAAATACAGATATTTTTACTTTTTCCTTTCTGATTTGGATTTTTTTTTTCCTTTTTCTTTCCTGATTTCTCTGGCTAGGACTTCCAGGATTGTATTGGAAAGAGTGCTGAGAATAATCATACTTATCTTTTGCCTTATCTTAGAGGAAAATCCTTCAAGTTTTCACCATTGGATATGATGTTAGACTGAGAAGAACTGTCTTAGAAGAATGAGTTGAATTGAAACGTGCTGGACAAATGCTATTTTATGCAAGAAGTCTCTTGGAAGATGATCAGATGGAAACTCAGAGGTAAGAGGAAAAAGAAAACACACTTTTCAGTGTGCTGCTTCTGAATCTCCTGTGAGATTTTTCTTGAATAATACATAATTTAAAGTGTAATTTGAATGTTTTTGGAATTTCATAGTTAATTAAATTAAATATATTAAGCCCAAGACAGTGCTCATATGTTTGACAGTGTATCCATCATAGAGTTTTCTTTTTAAGAATCTCCTAATCCTACTTAAGATCCTGTGAATCACTATTCACTATTTTACAATATCCACATTTTCCCTCTCAACATTTTTATTAACAGTTTTCATTGTCTTCATTAGTTCCCCTTTATTTAAATTTTTTGTCTTCATTCTTTTTTAAAGACATTTTAAAATGAGCTCAATATATCAGCCCTCTTAGTGTAATAATTAATTCTTTGCTTCCTCTCATTTATTAGTTGTCTTATTTTCTCTTCTGTTTCTGTCTTGCCCTGATATATTTGTTATACACT
Organism: Ovis aries; assembly: GCF_016772045.2. Classification (NCBI taxonomy): domain Eukaryota; kingdom Metazoa; phylum Chordata; class Mammalia; order Artiodactyla; family Bovidae; genus Ovis; species Ovis aries. The sequence continues at coordinate 54,118,873 of NC_056057.1, forward strand.
TTTAAATTCTTTTTCTTCTCATAATGTAGCAAGTCAGTATTTTTATCTGCTTATTTCTCTTTGATTTGTTTTGCTCTTCTATTTATAAATATCTATCCTTTTGTTGGAAGGGGGTGAATGAAAATATATGGTAAAACTTACTATGATACTCTAATTTCGCTTGGTTTCTCTGTATTTTTTCACAGTGTTTAATTTCTCCTATTATAAAAATGATGCTTTGATTCTTTTATTTTGTGGTTTTTCTCGTAGAGCCCAAGTTGCCTCAGGATGCCAATTAACCCTATCTATAACTACAGAAACTCATTGCTATATACAAGACTGACTGATATATTGAGAAAGATTGAGTTTTAATTAAAGATAGTGTTGCTGACTTGTTTTTGTTTTTTTGCTTTTTATTTTCTAAGTGAGTCTGTCGCCTTTCCCTGTTCCAATACACTCGTTGGGGGCCTTAATTTAATATTAGAAGATTTATTTTAGAATATAAGACATATATTCAAATAGTCACAGTAATTCTAATAAATGACAAAGTACTATGAAAAGGAGTTTTATATTAGATCTTCTGTGGATCATTTTAATTTAGCTTATGCATTCTAGGTTTGCAAATCTTTACACTAATGGAAATTTGTTTCTGTGAAGGAAATCATGAGTTCTTATGAAAATCTAGATGACACTAGGGGGCAGCATGATATCTAGAAAGGGAAAGGAGTTTGGCTTCAAGGAGCCTGGGTTCTAATCTCAAATTATCGACGACAGAGAATAACCCTCTGAACTTTTTCTTCTTTTTTTCCATCCACCTATAAAATTAGAAATATTGACCACATAATCCAAAGGGGCCCTTCAGACTCTCATCATCTCTGTTTAATTTGCCATTTTTGTAGTTTATGCCAGGGTAAAAATTAAAGCCAAGCAAATTCACGTTAGTTGGATTTACTTTAAACCAATGTGTTCCTTCCATCACTACAGTTTCATCCTCTATAATTCATATGTTGGGAGGAGCTCCATACAGCAAAATCCTCCCCTTTAAAAGTCATATTGTGACTTATGGACAGTAAGCTGACTGTGAACCAAGGAGGATTCAGAGAAATGGCCCAGTTCCAATTGCAATACTAGGTGGCTCTATAAAATAACCTTGAAAAGACTGTACTTCAGCAATGCCTCAGTTGTGAACTGTGCTGAGAGAGCCATTGTGCACTCTTCACTCTCCAAGGGGTTTGCAAGCTGTTGGCAAGGTACACAGGGCACTGTCAAAAAGAGAAACCCATGGGAGACCCTATCATTGTTAGCACAGTCAACAGAAGCAGCTGATGGTGCGGACAGAAAGCGATAAAAGCCACTGTTGGGAACCACTGACTGGAACTTCTTCGGGGAACTCTCTTTAATCAGGATTTTTAGACTGAGTGTTGTACTAGGGAGGACCTTTCAAAGTCTCTGGTCTGCTCCCCCATTCAAATATCTCCCTTTCATGTGGACAGTACTTTGCTGAGAAGAGCAACTCTATTTGATTTCCAACACAGAGGTGGTGACTATATTCTCTACCTTATGGACTCATAACCACTGATTAGAAGTGATTGAATCAGAGATTGACCGTTAACTCAGTGAGAGTCAATCTTTAAGAATGGCCAGGAGGAGGCTTGAAATTTAGTCATCTTCAAGAAGAGGTATTATTAATTGGCCAAGTCTATTTCTTTATAACTTGAACTAGAGATATGGGGGAAATATCAACATGTTAGTAGCAGAAACAGGAGCTAAAAGACCTATGAACAAAAGGCAACATGCTTTTTCTGTTTGAAAAATAGTGCCCCCCCCCAAAAAAAAAGATGCTAGAAGGTAGATTCGTCTACTGTTTATAAAATGTTCTGATTTCAGAGATAACTAACTACATAACTTTTTCCTACATTCTTATGAAGACTGATCACATGGCTAAGATTCTTATTTCTTTACTAAGTCTCATGTACTTCCTTGAAATAAATTTCCTATTAATTGAGGTAACAATACTATACTATGCAGCATGACTATAAGTTGATCTTTTAAGGTGCAAAAGCCAGTTATAAAAAGTCATATGAGGTAATCAGAATTCAATCAGACTACATTTTAAATGTAGTTGGAATTATACGATGCTGATAATTTGAAATTATGCAGAATTCTGTCAAGTTTGAAAAGTCTTTAAGCTTTTAGACAGATGAAAGGAGAAAAATAGATGCAGAATCCAATCAAATATTTAAACCTGGTGTGCCAGTAATCAATTATTTTCTTTCAGCTCCAAATGCATCTCTTTCCCATGCTTTGTGATAATAAAACTGAACCCTGTTAACGTATTTACTTTAGCACCCGGCAAAATGCTAGTTATCATCAGTAGAGGGCGCAGGAGAGATGCTGCTGCTGCTGCTTCAGTCGTGTCCGACTCTGTGCGACCCCATAGACGGCAGCCCACCAGGCTCCGCCGTCCCTGGGATTCTCCAGGCAAGAACACTGGAGTGGGTTGCCACTGCCTTCTCCGTGGAGAGATGCTACAAGCCTGTAACAGAGGAAGATAACTTCCATCTGGGGTTCTGGCCTTGCATTATTGTTATCATTCAATGAGAGAGCCCAGAAGCCTCCAGCTGTGCTCTTTGGTTATGATCTCCTTCCAGTGGTCACTCCTGAGCAGCTCTGTCCTGGTCACACCCTGTAGAAACTGCAGGCCACTTCTACAGACTGGGTTTCCCTGGTGGCTCAGATGGTAAAGAGTCTGCCTGCAGTGCGGGATACCTGTGTTCCATCCCTGTATCAGGAAGATACCCTGGAGAAAGAAATGGCAACCCACTCCAGTATTCTTGTCTGGAAAACCTCAAGGACGAAGGAGCCTGGTCAGCTACAGTCCATGGGGTCGCAAAGAGTCAGGCACAACTGAGCAACTTTTCTTTCTTTCCTTCTATGGACTAGCTCCCATTCCCATCCTTAAGGAAGTTTCTTTGCCATGGGTAGTCTCTATGTTCACCCTGTTGAAAAAGGTCTGATTCTCAGCCTTGAGGTCAGGGCTCTTCCAGTCGTTTACATTTCTGTTTGTCATTGTTTTAGTTTTATTGTCCACAATCCATCAATTTAGAGGTAGTAGTTGTTCTTTTGTTTCTGTTACTTCTGAGTCTTCTTTTTCCTGTTACACCCATCTTCTATTAGTTACCAATTATTTTTTGTTACATTCAAAATAACCACTATGGTTACTGTCTCCTGATTGGATCCTGAATGATGAACCTGCATATGTTTTGCAGACTTCTGTTAGTACTGAATCAAAGGATCTGGACTACATGGTCATTTCCTTCTAGTAAAGAAATTATTGACACAACAAATATAAATAAAGTTCTGTATGTCATATCAGGATGGCCAATAAGAATCCAGTCAGCCTGTCATTTAAAAGCTTAGATAGTTGTCTTCACTAGTGACAGTGCATCTTTTAACTCTGGGAAGGTACGAAATTAATACGAAAAAACATCTTAGATTGGATTCCAGAGAAACAGAGAGTCCGAGATGGAGATTTGTGCATAGGAACTATTTTAGGGAATGCTTTCAGGATCAACATCTGTGGGGGGAGGGGGGTGAGCAGTGAAGAAAGTAGCGTTAGGAAAAGAAAGGAGTTGTTGTGTGATGTATCCCAGAGAAGGTCCATGTGATCTCATATTGCTCGTCAATTCAAACTCTTCCACCTTCCTGGTTTTGGCACAAGAAGATGTTAGCACCCATACATCAACACATCGTGAGCTTACTCCAAGAGGGCAAATTACTCAGGATGCTGTGGGGGCAGATCTCTTTAGCTAAGGGCTGTTTCCAGAGAGTGACTTGACTGAAAACCTTTCCATCAGCTGCCCACACTCTCACCAGCTGGGGAAACCAGGTACCACAATCCGAAGCAGGGTTCTTGAGCAACCGTGTTCATTATCTACTGCTGCTTAACAACCCCCCCTTCTGTTTTAGTGGCTTAAAACAATGACAAGGAGTATGCTTGCAGATTTGCCGTTTAGGCAAAGTTCAGTGAGGGTAAGTCTTTTCTGTTCTGCTTGAAGGCAGGCGACTGATCATCTGAAGACTAGCTCATTCACACGTGCGGTGGTTGATGCTGCCGGTCAGGTAAGATCTGAGTTTGGGCTGTCAGCTTCTCTGTGGCCTGGGCTTCCTCATAACATGGTGGCAGCATTGCTTTTTCTGCATTCTATTTTTTGCAGTAGAAAAAACCTTGCCCAGATTTAGCAGATAGAGAAATAGACTCTGCCTCTTGATGAGGAGTGAGGTATGGCCATAAATTTTTCTGTGACCATTTTTTGAAAATATAATCTGCCACAGTAACACATAACAAAACCTACTGTAAAAGGAAATGAAAAACATTGTATAAATATTTTGTTAGAAAAAAATGTGTGCATGATTGACGTTTTATTCTGATATTTAAGAGAATCATAGCAAACACCCTTTTCCAACAACACAAGAGAAGACTCTACACATGGACATCACCAGATGGTCAACACCAAAATCAGATTGATTATATTCTTTGTAGCCAAAAATGGAGAAGCTCTATACAGTCAACAAAGGTATGACCTAAATCAAATCCCTTATGATTACACAGTGGAAGTGAGAAATAGATTTAAGGGCCTAGATCTGATAGATAGAGTGCCTGATGAACTATGGAATGAGGTTTGTGACATTGTACAGGAGACAGGGATCAAGACCATCCCCATGGAAAAGAAATGCAAAAAAGCAAAATGGCTGTCTGGGGAGGCCTTACAAATAGCTGTGAAAAGAAGAGAAGCAAAAAGCAAAGGAGAAAAGGAAAGATATAAGCATCTGAATGCAGAGTTCCAGAGAATAGCAAGAAGAGATAAGAAAGCCTTCTTAAGCGATCAATGCAAAGAAATAGAGGAAAACAACAGAATGGGAAAGACTAGAGATCTCTTCAAGAAAATTAGAGATACCAAGGGAACATTTGATGCAAAGATGGGCTCGATAAAGGACAGAAATGGTATGGACCTAACAGAAGCAGAAGATATTAAGAAGAGGTGGCAAGAATACACAGAAGAACTGTACAAAAAAGATCTTCACGACCCAGATAATCACGATGATGTGATCACTCATCTAAAGCCAGACTTCCCGAAATGTGAAGTCAAGTGGGCCTTAGAAAGCATCACTACGAACAAAGCTAATGGAGGTGATGGCATTCCAGCTGAGCTGTTTCAAATCCTATAAGATGATGCTATGAAAGTGCTGCACTCAATATGCCAGCAAATTTGGAAAACTCAGCAGTGGCCACAGGATTGGAAAAGGTCAGTTTTCATTCCAATTCCAAAGAAAGGCAATGCCAAAGAATGCTCCAACTATCGCACAATTGCACTCATCTCACACGCTAGTAAACTAATGCTCAAAATTCTCCAAGCCAGGCTTCAGCAATACATGAACCGTGAACTTCCTGATGTTCAAGCTCATTTTAGAAAAGGCAAAGGAAACAGAAATCAAAGTGCCAACATCAGCTGGATCTTGGAAAAAGCAAGAGAGTTCCAGAAAAACTTCTATTTCTGCTCTATTGACTATGCCAAAGCCTTTAACTGTGTGAATCACAATAAACTGTGGAAAATTCTGAAAGAGATGGGAATACCAGACCACCTGACTTACCTCTTGCGAAATCTGTATGCAGGTCAGGAAGCAACAGTTAGAACTGGACATGGAACAACAGACTGGTTCTAAATAGGAAAAGGAGTACGTCAAGGCTGTATATTGTCACCCTGCTTATTTAACTTATATACAGAGTACATCATGAGAAACCCTGGACTGGAAGAACCACAAGCTGGAATCAAGATTGCCGGTAGGAATATCAATCACCTCAGATATGCAGATGACACCACCCTTATGCCAGAAAGTGAAGAGGAGCTAAAAACCCTTTTGATGAAAGTAAAAGAGGAGAATGAAAAAGTTGGCTTAAAGCTCAACATTCAGAAAACGAAGATCATGGCATCTGGTCCCATCACTTCATGGCAAGTAGATGGGGAAACAGTGGAAACAGTGTCAGACTTTATTTTTGGGGGCTCCAAAATCACTGCAGATAGTGATTGCAGGCATGAAATTAAAAGACGCTTACTCCTTGGAAGAAAAGTTATGATCAACCTAGATAGCATATTCAAAAGCAGAGACATTACTTTGCCAACAAAGGTCCGTCTAGTCAAGGCTATGGTTTTTCCTGTGGTCATGTATGGAGGTGAGAGTTGGACTGTGAAGAAAGCTGAGCACTGAAGAATTGATGCTTTTGAACTGTGGTGTTGGAGTAAGACTCTTGAGAGTCCCTTGGACTGCAAGGAGATCCAACCAGTCCATTCTGAAGGAGATCAGCCCTGGGATTTCTTTTGGAAGGAATGATGCTAAAGCTGAAACTCCAGTACTTTGGCCAACTCATGTGAAGAGTTGACTCATTGGAAAAGACTTTGATGCTGGGAGGGATTGGGGGCAGGAGAAGGGGATGACAGAGGATAAGATGGCTGGATGGCATCACTGACTCGATGGACGTGAGTCTGAGTGAACTCCGGGAGATGGTGATGGACAGGGAGGCCTGGTGTGCTGCAATTCATGGGGTCGTAAAGAGTCAGACACAACTGAGCGACTGAACTGAACTGAACTGGGATTTAAAGTTAAGCCTTATAACTCTAAAGTGTATAATTGAGCGATTTATTTAGAAATAATTTAGGCTGAAATCATACTGTGTTTCCTTACAGGGGAAGAACTTTCAAGAAATGTAAATCATACAACATTTTTATGTTTAATTTTTAAATTAATAAAATCATATTTAGTATTTGGAAAGATCTGATTTATCAATTGGATTAAAATGTAAAAATTTAAAATAACATAGGTATTTACAAATACTATTTGAAATACATCAAAATGTGTGTGTTACATATATATATGTACTACATATATAGTAAATAAGACCAAACATTATTGAAAATCATCTTCAAAAAGTTTATTAATATTTGCAGTATCATATATACAATATTAAAATTTGCAACTTGAACTTAATTATTAGGGGAAAGCAGGAGTTTTAAATGCGCAACTTTATTAAGTTGAATAACAGCCCTTAGTTCCCCAAATGAAATTCTGAATAGTCTTTGGCACATACAAAATCCACCTCTGAGTGCCCTTTTTTTCCCTCACTAAAATTTCTCATCGATATAATCAAGAGGGTCAACTAGCATAGAGACATTAATTATAAATCTCAAATCTTTAATATAGGTTTTGACCTTGGAGAATAGGTTTGTAGAAATTTACAATATCAGCACAAATTGATTCAGCTATATGTATAGCTGACTTAGGACGATGGTACACAAGCTACTCCTTTGCTCCCTGAGATTAACTTCCAAAGGTACTCTTTTTCAGGAGTCTACTGGTGAAGTAGGCAAAAAACAGAGTTGTTTTGTTGATAGAGACAAGACAGAGCTGTGGTTGAATTTGGCTCTTGGTTGGTCTAACAGAAATCCAATGTTAGGGCTCAAGGTATCCTTAGAAATTTTACTCTTGGTAATCCACTGATTAACTGGAAGTGAAATATTCTTCTTTTATCCTGAACTTAAAGATTCATAGGGGCAGCTCTATAGATAACTCATGCAAAATTCTTTCTTTCAGAAACTTTTGATTTTAAATTGTGTCTTGCAGTTATATTTTCTAGAGATATTATGATTGAACTTTCAATGAGTGTCTTTTATTCTCTAAATATTTCTTTTGTGTCCCATGAATTTTACAGCAAAATAATATTGTGTTAAATAAATTGATTTAAGACATAATTACAGTTTATAGTTTTCTATCCAAAAGAGATATGAAAATGTCAAGTTGCGGGTTCAGCTTCTAGAACTCTCTTTTTGCAATTCCCAAATAGATTCTAGATTTGAGGTTATGTTATTTAAAAATGGAAAGATTGATATAATCCCAAATCTGCATGCTGGCATATTTATTTCTCAGCAATCAATGCAATAAAGTGTCTGACTCCTGTAGCTCTAAACAGAGTACACCCAAGCTATTTATTACTATTCACCATTGTCATTCGTCAGAATAAGCTATCTGTTCATACCCCTAAAATACTACATATTAATGAAGTCTCAGTGATGTTATATTTCTGATAAAGAATAGATTCTGATAAAGAATCTTAAGTTAATACTATCATGGTTAAGCTGCATTATATTCAGTTTATATTTGATTTAGCAAGTTCTTTCAACTTCTTGCCTAGTTTCTATGTAAAGAAAATAATGGTTTTGTTGTAGCACAGCTGTTATTTTCAAACTTCCTCAAAGGATGAAAGACATTAGATATCTGTTAAAGTTGGGCTCTTTAGGAAGCAGCCTCTGAAATGAGGATTATGGACTGATTTTAGATGTATCTGTTGTTGAAAAGAAGCCATGTGGAGTTTATAGCAAACCCCACAAGAATAATCATAATTTAGGCATCTTGACTTCTCGAGCAAAATCTTCAGCAGAAATTTTATTTCACTGAAAAATAGCAGCTGGGAGTTCACTTGTGGCTTAGTGGTTAGGATTTGGGCTTTCATTGCTGGGATCTGGGTTCAATCCCTGGTCAGGGAACTGAGAGTTCACAAGCTGTGTGGATGCTCTTGATCTCTAACAGTAAATGAGCATCTGATTATGGAACATGAATTAACCACCCGGCCAGAGCTGACTATCATGAGTTGTGCTCTGTTACACTTTTTGAAACATAAGGTACAGTGGGCCCAGCAATTTACTGTAAGACAGAAGTGGTCCATGTGGCATCAGGCAAGCAGAGTCACAGTTCTCCCAAGCCAGGACTTTGGGGATGATGTATCTGGTTATCTACTTTGTCTGGGAAATGATGTGATATAAATGAGAATGTATATATAGACTCACAGTCTGTGGTGACTGTCTTGGCTGGTTGTTCAGGGATCCAGAAGGAGATGGATCAAAAGATTAGAAACAAAGGAAGCTGGGGAAAAGGCATATAGATAAACCTGTGAGATATGAAGATCTTTCCAGTAAAGATCATAAGAGTTATGTATACCTAGTGTCTCGATTTCCTCATTTCCCATGTTCTTCACTCCGTCTTTCAACCTCATCACTTTATTACTGAGGTCACTAATGGTCTCTGTCTTGCCAAATCTAAGGTCTGTTCTTCACTTTTATTTACTTTATCTCAACAGCATTTGACATTAACGGTCACCTTCTTTGTTCTTGAATTAAGATTTTTCACATTTTTTCTAGGATATCTAACTCCAAGGGAGTTAGCTCTTTTATTATCATGAATATTAGTTTTAAGTTGTTTTTTTTTTTTTTCAGGCTTCTCATTTTACTTCTGTCCCTTAAATGTTGTTGTCTAATGTTGAAACCTTCGCCTTCTTCTCTTATCTATGTATGTTTATTCATTAGCTGATATTACATAATCCTACAGCTTGAGATGTCATTTACAGCTCTCAGTCCTCCCTGAGCTCCAGATCAGAATATTCAACTACCTGCATGCTATCTGCCCTTGAATGAATAATTTGTTGTTGTTGTTCAGTAACTAAGTCTTGTCCGACTCTTTGCAACCTGTGAACTGCAGCACACTAAGTTTCCCTGTCCTTAACTGTCTCCCTGAGTTTGCTCAAATTCATGTCCATTGAGTCAGTGATGCCATCCAACCATCTCATTCTCTGTTGTCCTCTTCCCCTCTTGCCCTCAATCTTTCCAGCATCAGGGTCTTTTCCATTGAGTTGGTTCTTTGCATCAGGTGGCCAAACTATTGGAGCTTCAGCTTCAACACCAGGGCTTCCAATAAATGAATAATGCTGCTGCTGCTAAGTCGCTTCAGTTGTGTCTGACTCTGTGCGACTCCATAGATGGCAGCCTACCAGGCTCCTCTGTCCACAAGATTCTCTAGGCAAGAATATTGGAGTATGTTGCCATTTCCTTCTCTGTGAATAAATAATGGGTATGCCTAAATTAAAATGTCTGAACTGGAACTGTGACTTCCTTGGTGGCTCAGACGGTAAAGCGTCTGCCTACAATATGGGAGACTCAGGTTCGATCCTCGTGACTGGAAGATCCCTTGGAGAAGGCAATGGCACCCCACTCCAGTACTCTTGCCTGGAAAATCCCATGGACGGAGGAGCCTGGTAGGCTACAGTCCATGGGGTCGCAAAGAGTCAGACGCGACTGAGCGACTTCACTTTCACTGTCAAACTGGAACTGTGGATTTCCCTTTGGAAACTGCTTCTCTATGGAGTCTTCATTGAATCTTCTCCATCATACATCACATGTCTCCCATCAACATCAAATCTCACATTTACACTCAAGATACAGCATAAACTCAATCCCTTCCCACAATCTGTCAACTTCCCTGGGATAAGCCTATTAAACTCCCCTGAAAGCTAATGTACTGACACCTCACAATTCATTTCTTGCCCTGCTATAGTCAGTTCTCAACAGAGTCATCCCAATGACCTTTTCAAAAAAAGGAAATGAAGTCATGTCACAGCTCAATACCCACCAGTGACTTCCATTCTATTCTGAATAAAATCCAAACTCCTTGCCCTAGACAAAAAAAGCCTACCTGATTTAATTCCTGCCTGTGTCTCTGACTCCTTTTCCTAGTCCAGTCCTCTCTTCTTGATTCATTCCATTCCCTCTTGCAGAAATTCTTCCTCCTCAGATCTTTATGTGATTCTCTCCACTACTTGGGGGCTTCCCAGGTGCTCAGTGGTAAAGAATCCACCTGTCAATGCAGGAGACACAGAAGACTCAGGTTCAATCCTTGGGTTGGGGAGATAGCCTGGAGGAGGAAATGGCAATCCACTGTAGTATTCTTGCCTGGAAAATCCCACAGACAGAGGGCTGCAGTCCATGGGGTTGCAGAATTGGGAATGCCTGAGCAACGAAGCACTCCCTTATTTGACTCAAGTCTCTGGTCAAATGCTACCTTCTCAAAGAGTTTTTACTTGAGTTCCTTATTCAAAATGCACAACTATCTTCCCTTCTGCTCTGTTTTTCTTCAAAAAAGCACTTACCATTATCTAACATGCTGTAATCTGTTCAGTTGTTTATTTTCTTCCTTTTCCTATAGAACATAAACTCATGAAGGCAGACATTGATTGTTTGGTTCACCACTTATATTCCTGCCTAGAGCTGTGCCTGAAATACTAAGCAACATAGTGAACATCTGTTGAATTAAAAATTAACTTTGTGTTTCATTGTCTCACTAACATTGCAGACATACAAGATATACAATATTTAAGCCATTTTGCAGATGAGGAACATGAGGTAGGAAGATTAAATCACTGATAAAAATCACATACTTATATTATTCAATGTTTGTATATAATGGCTTAAATAGAAAAGTTATTTTAAATTTTAGCACCAGGAGAGAAATGTCTGTTTGGGAAATTTAATGAAAATGATTTTTGTTTTTAAGTTTTTGTTTCCTTCTTGAACTTTGCTTTAGAAATTTATAGTCACATTCACACTTAATCATTGCAGTTTTTGGCTGTTGTTGATCATAATCCTTTATTTTATTTCAGTTTTAAACCACTCATTTTAAAAGTTTTATCTCTTCTGCTTACAATCAAAATGTGCTTTATTTTAAGGTTTAAAATTCAAGTGAATAAATTTGGAAAATTAAGCCAACATCAAACCAGAATAACTAAGAAAGAACAAATTGTAAGGCATGAATTTGTTCTAGTTTTAGGTAAAAGGGTTAGCAAGGTAAGGTGAGAACAAAATGGCTTCTAACAGTCTTTCAGAAGCTTTACAGATTTATCAGAGAAGGAAGAGCTCAGGAAAAAAAAAGACCAAATAATAAATGAGGGTTACATATTATTAATAATTCTGCTAAAAAGGCTGATATATTGAGCTCATTTTAAACATCTCTCTTTAACAAGAAAAATGAAGAAGGTAACGTGGGCAATTAGCTACTGACATGGCCACTGCATATCCAGGTAATGATCAAAAGTGTGTGGGTGGCATGACCATCCAAGCCTCTCAAAAGGGGCTGCGCTTTCTGATATCAGGCATACAGTCTGGGCATTATTAACTATTTAAGTTCACAGGAAATGCAGTAAATTATTAATTTGTTTTATAATTTTGATACTTAATTTCTGCTTAGTCATTTCATTTTATAGCGCTCTAAGTGCTGTAAGTTTACTGTGAGATAGTTTAAGCAGTTCAACATAAATAAGGTTTATAAATGTCAGTTTTTTTCAAGGGAACTAAAACAGAATCAGCAATGACAGGAATTTTTTTTTTTTTTTTGCCTTGAGTAGAATCTTTTCTGTTAAAAAAAATAGACTCCTTGACATGCAAAATGGATCCATAGGCACATTCAATTATCATACTACCTGATAATATGATTTGTTATGGTACACTGCATCACATCATGCCATATGTCTTATCATACCATATTGTATTATAAACTTTTAAAATCTATATTCCAAGAAAAGATTATAAGTTTTGTGGAGCTGGGGGTTGTATTCCTTTTCTTAATAGTTATATGTCTGAAATATAATAGATCCTCAACAAATATTTACTGAAGAATAGTTCATCTGACCTGACTGGATTTGAAGGCACAAGGTTCTAGTTACAAGTAGAACACTGAACACCAGTAGTCTTTGTCAACCAAGTGGCAAACCAGTTCCTTAAGAAGAAATGTCTGGCTAGAATTAAGTGTCTGTTAAAGGTATACCTTTGGCAGATCACATGGTAACTGTCACATCATAGAATGATAAGCATGAAGAATACAAAAATTTTGGCTGGCCTTACTGTGTTTAGCTGTACTTGGGAGTTAAAGGAAGAACATGACAGGCTCAGTCAGGACTCTATGGTCTCAGCTCAAGGCAGTGTCAGAGGGAAAGAACATTTCCTTTCTCATACCTCAAATTTACATACAGAATCTGATTGTACAAGTTGGAGAATTTATAATATAGAGTGAATTATAGCTATATTTTTATGTGAGGTTAAGAGTTTCAATTTGAAAAATGAGGCTCTGAGAATTAAAATAGCAACATTTGGAAGGATTTAGATGACCTTGAGTACCCCAGATCCAAACTGCATTAATCAAAAGTAGCTCCATTTTCCAGTCTAAAGAGGGACTGTTTTACCTTGTTTGGAAAGCATAGACCAACTTTAGTAAGGATTACTGCTGGCTCTCCTTAGGCTCTACCATGCCCATGCCTCACAACCTCCAATCTTCCAGCCAGAGTTAGATCTCAGCATGCCCAAGGAAGACAATCACCAATAAAACCAAGAATGGAAAACTTACATGTCAAAAGAATTCAAATCTGAGATTAAATATAATTAAAAACCTGGGGAATGTATAGGTGGATTCGTCAGTGATAGATGGACCATGCAGAAAGCAACAGAGTTATAGAGAGGGCAAAATACATTAACATGGAGGCATTTATCCAATATGCTGCATTCAATGCTGTAGCTTGAGCAATTACCATTTTTTTAACTGGTTAACTAAAAGCCAAATTCAGCTATGGTCTTCACTGAATGAAATGAATGCTCCTTGATGGATAGACTTTATTTTCTGGAGCTGAAAAAATACTGCAGATGGTGACTGCAGCCATGAAATTAAAAGACACTTGCTCCTTGGAAGAAAAGTTATGATCAACTTAGACAGTATATTAAAAAGCAGAGATATTACTTTGTCAACAAAAGTCCATCTAGTCAAAGCTATGATTTTTCCAGTAGTCAGAAGAAAGCTGAGCACTGAAGAATTGATGCTTTTGAACTGGTGGTGTTGGAGAAGACTCTTGAGAGTCCCTTGGACTGCAAGGAGATCCAAACAGTCCATCCTGAAGGAGATCAGTCCTGAGTGTTCATTGGAAGGACTGATGTTGAAGCTGAAACTCCAGTACTTTGACCACCTGATGCAAAGAGATGACTCATTTGAAAAGACCCTGTTGCTGAGAAAGATTGAAGGAGGAGGAGAAGGGGATGACAGGGGATGAGATGGTTGGATGGCATTGCTGACTCAATGGACATGAGTTTGAGTAAACTGGGAGTTGGTGATGGATAGAGAGGCCTGGCATGCTGCAATCCATGGGGTTGCAAAGAGTTGGACATGACTGATCGACTGAACTGAACTGAACTGAAATGATATTCAAGAAGGGAGCCTAATACAATGGTGGATAGGAGTATATACTGTACAGTCCACTCACCTATCCTCTAATGGTTTTTACTTCCTTCATTTAAATAGGAATTGTGAAATACTGGTGTTTTACTGTCCAAGACAATGAAGGCCGATTTACTATGATAGTTGTAATATGGGAGTAAGGGAGAGAGAATTGTTTCATCCATGAGGATATTTGCTATGGGCTAATGGATCATGGGGTATCTAAGATGAAATAAATGAAAAGAACACTAAGGCGCTCCTTGGTCTCTTCTGTGAATACAGCTTCAGTTCGGTTCATTTCAGTCGCTCAGTTGTGTCTGACTCTTTGCGACTCCATGAATCACAGCATGCCAGGTATCCCTGTCCATCACCAGCTCCTGGAGTTCACCCAGATTCACATCCATCGAGTCAGTGATGCCATCCAGCCATCTCATCCTCTGTCGTCCCCTTCTCCTCCTGCCCCCAATCCCTCCCAGCATCAGAGGCTTTTCCAATGAGTCAACTCTTCGCATGAGGTGGCCAAAGTACTGGAGTTTCAGCTTTAGCATCATTCCTTCCAAAGAAATCCCAGGGCTGATCTCCTTCAGAATGGACTGGTTGGATCTCCTTGCAGTCCAAGAGACTCTCAAGAGTCTTCTCCAACACCACAGTTCAAAAGCACCAATTCTTGGGTGCTCAGCCTTCTTCACAGTCCAACTCTCCTATAGCTTAGGTTGATGTAAAAAACCTTGATCTAAGTTTCATCAAAGAGTTATATTCCTTATGCAGTTCTCAGAACTGAACCACTGGGAAAGTGGTTATTGTTAGAGTGTTATTTTGTATCATCTTCCTCCAGCAGCAAGTGGCTGAGCACTGGCTATATAGGAAAATACCCAGATCTTTTAGGATTATGGGACATTGGCCCTTGTCCAGGGCTAGTCCTTGAAGACAGAAAACATCACTATTCAGAATGAGAGTATAAGGGGTCAAAGGAAAAATGGAATTTTGTACTGTGTTTATCTTGAAGTTGTCTCAGTGTGTGCATCACGTTCTGTAGACTATTGCAGCTCTGAATGTAAGATTGATAAAGTGTACAATTAGAAATTAGCAGAAGCTCTACTCTGACTCTTTGACCCAAGGAGTCAGAACCATCATTGTAGGAAGTAGAAGCTGATCTGTGGTGCTGAAATAGTAAACCAAAACAATACCATTCTTGGACAAATCAGAGATATTAATATTTCCCTCAAAAACTTGGAAAATACAAGGGCAGCAATTCCTCCCATCTCATTTAGTTCTTCTGGATGTACCACAGAAAATGAGAGTAGATAACTGTAATCTTATCAGATGGTAATTCCAAATGAAGCTGCTGTTTCATACATGAGTTCTTTACTGTAGAAAATCATTATTGCCCTTTGTTACTGGTGCACATCTAGTTATTTTGACAGATAATGCATTTTTATTTCTATTGATGAGCACATACCATGAGAAACAGTTTGCTTTTACCTGATGGAAACTGAAATACATCTTATGTGTCTTCCTGTAGGGTTGGGCTAGCTCTTCGTCTCTTTTATAAGTTAATACACAGACTCCATGACCTTTTCACCTTACCACAAAGTGGTATGCTGCTCAGTGATACCATGGAAGTTCTACAGGCTCAAAAAAATACTACCAGATGGAAAGGAATAAAACTACCAAAAATATGTGAGTGTATATGAATTTTTTTTCTTAGTTTCTTTAAAAGGATATTAACTTCTCCAAAATCACTGCAGATGGTGACTGCAGCCATGAAAGTAAAAGATGTTTGCTCCTTGGAAAAAAGTTATGATCATCCTAGGCAGCATATTAAAAAGCAGAGACATTACTTTGCTAACAAAGTTCCATCTAGTCAAGGCTATGGTTTTTCCAGTGGTCATGTAAGGATGTGAAAGTTGGACTATCAAGAAAGCTGAGCACCAAAGAACTGATGCTTTTGAACTGTGATGCTGGAGAAGACTCTTGAGAGTCCCTTGGACTTCAAGGAGACCCAACCAGTCCATCCTAAAGGAAATCAGTCCTGAATATTCATTGGAAGTACTGATGCTGAAGCTGAAACTCCAATACTTTGGCCACCTGATGCAAAGAACTGAGTAATCTGAAAAGACCCCGATGCTGGGAAAGATTGAAGGAGGGAGGAGAAGGGGATAACAGAGGATGAGATGGTCGAATGGCATCACCGACTCAATAGACATGAGTTTGAGTAAACTCTGGGATTTGGTGATGAACATGGAGGCCTAGTATGCTGCAGTCCATGGGGTCACAAAGAGTCAGACACAACTGAGTGACTGAACTGAACTGAACCAAAAGTAAAGTGCGCAATATATGGTGGGTTTGTAAGATACAGAGCCATAAACACATGACGAGAGTAGCAAAAATGGCAGTGGGTATTGTAAGTCACTTATATATGAGTTAGTATAAAATTAATTAAATAAATTTTAAAAAGTAGAAGGAAGGAAATAATTGAAGAAATCAATGAAACAAAAAATTATATAGAATAAATTAATAAAACTGAAAATGGTTTTTTTGAGAAGTTTTTTTTTAATTGACAAAACTGTAAAAAGGGGAATGCTGAAGAGTTACAGACAATTAAAGAATGATAAAGAGAAATTATGAGCAACTCTATCCTATACTCCATTTATATGAATATTCAGTTCAGTTTAGTTCAGTCTCTCAGTCATGTCCAACTCTTTGTGACCCCATGAATAGCAGCACACCAGGCCTCCGTGTCCATCACCAACTCCCGGTGTTCACACAAACCCACATCCATCAAGTTGCTGATGCCATCCAGCCATGTCATCCTCTGTCGTCCCCTTTTCTTCCTGCCCCCAATCCCTCCCAGCATCAGAGTCTTTTCCAATGAGTGAGGTGGCCAAAGTATTGGAGTTTCAGCTTTAGCATCATTCCTTCCAGTGAACACCCAGGCCTGATCTCCTTTAGAATGGACCAGTTGGATCTCCTTGCAGTCCAAGGGGCTCTCAAGAGTCTTCTCCAACACCACAGTTCAAAAGCATCAATTCTTTGATGCTCAGCTTTCTTCACACTCCAACTCTCACATCCATACATGACCACAGGAAAAACCATAGCCTTGACTAGACAGAACTTTGTTGGCAAAGTAATGTCTCTGCTTTTGAATATGCTATCTAGGTTGGTCATAACTTCCCTTCCAAGGAGTAAGCGTCTTAATTTCATGGCTGCAATCACCATCTGCAGTGATTTTGGAGCCCAAAAAAAATAAAGTCTGACACTGCTTCCCACTGTTTCCCCATCTACTTGCCATGAAGTGATGGGACCAGATGCCATGATCTTCATTTTCTGAATGTTGAGCTTTAAGCCAACTTTTTCACTCTCCTCTTTCACTTTCATCAAAAGGCCTTTTTGTTCCTCTTCACTTTCTGCCATAAGGTGTGGTGTCATCTGCATATCTGAGGTTATTGATATTCCTGCTGGCAATCTTGATTCCAGCTTGTGGTTCTTCCAGCCCAGCGTTTCTCATGATGTACTCTGCATATAAGTTAAATAAGCAGGGTGACAATATCCAGCCTTGACGTACACCTTATCCTATTTGGAACCAGTCTGTTGTTCCAAGTCCAGTTCTAACTGTTGCTTCCTGACCTGCATATAGGTTTCTCAAAAGGCAGGTCAGGTGGTCTGTATTCCCATCTCTTTCAGAATTTTCCACAGTATATTGTAATCCACACAATCAAAGTTTTGGCATAGTCAATAAAGCAGAAATAGATGTTAAGAAAATGCAAAACATGATAATACATGTTAGAATATTCATTGTCTCTGTGTAGGGGGATTAACTGTGAAAAAACATTAGAAAACTTTTGAAGGTGCTAGGAAGGGTCTACTTCTTGATTTGAATGGCAGTTATATGATATTTACATAAAAATTCATATTAACTGTATATATAAAATTTAGAGTGCTTTAAGAGACATTTCTTAGTTAACAAAGGTCCATCTAGTCAAGGCTATGGTTTTTCCATTGGTCATGTATGGATCTGAGAGTTGGACTGTAAAGAAGGCTGCACACAGAAGAATTGATGCTTTTGAACTGTGGTGTTGGAGAAGACTCTTGAGAGTCCCTTGGACTGCAAGGAGATCCAACTAGTCCATCCTAAAGCAGATCAGTTTTGAGTGTTATTTGGAAGGACTGATGTTGAAGCTCAAACTACAATACATTGGCCACCTGATTTGAAGAGATGACTCATTTGAAAAGACCGTGTTGCTGGGAGAGATTGAGGGCAGGAGGAGAAGGGGATGACAGAGGATGAGATGGTTGGATGGCATCACTGACTCAATGGACATGAGTTTGGGTAGACTCCAACAGTTGGTGATGGACAGGGAGACCTGGCGTGCTGCGGTTCATGGGGTTGCAAAGCGTTGGACACAACTGAGTGACTGAACTGAACTGAATCATATTGTGTGTGTATACCTCAAACAAGAACAATAATAATCGTGATGTACATGTATGAATCTTGTCTGTAATCCTCCTTAAAACAATAGTTAAATCTTATAATGAGTGTCTTTATTGAGTTTCTATACTTTTCCTATGATGTCATTTATATAGTTTCAGTGAGACTCTATTCTTCACCCACCATGTCCCAGAAATTAAACTTTACAACCCTACCACAACAAAGATCTTTTTAAATTACATATGACAATCTCACTATAAGAAGTGAGAACTATGTATCATACATTAAAATTCTATCTATAATGTTCTCTCAGGAAAATGTCTTAAAGTTCTTGCTTTGCTACGCATATAATCCCATATTCACAGATAGTCAAGAATGTTAGTTTTTGATGGATAAGTCAGGTACATTCCCAAACTTCGGACTTTCAGGAAAGAACTGATCATAGGTTTTGCAGATTATAGATTTTATAGACAGAAACTGGTAAATATCATCTTGATGATTCATGAATCCTGATCTCATTAGATAAGCTTACAAAGACAAAAAGTATTTCTGACACATACCAGTAACTTACAGTCCTGGAGATTTTATAAATCTTCCACATGGATTTTTTTTACTCATAAGCTTTAAAATTCTGTGGTTCTGTTTTTAAAGCTAGATATTAAAGAGGCTTGTTCTATTAATTAATATCTGTCAAGTTCCATAAGTAAAATTGATCAAATAAAGTGCTATATTAGTAATACTAATTTCTTTAATGAAAGTGAAAGTCACTCAGTCGTGTCTGACTCTTTGTGACCCCATACAGTCCATGAAATTCTCCAGGCCAGAATATTGGAGTGTGCAGCCTTTCCCTTCTTCAGGGGATCTTCCCAACCCAGAGATCAAACCTAGGTCTCCCATAATGCAGGTGGATTCTTTACAAACTGAACCACAAGGGAAGCCCAAGAATACTGGAGTGGGTAGCCTATCCCTTCTCCAGGGGATCTTTGTGACCCAGGAATAGAACTGGGGTCTCTTGCACTTCAGGTGGACTCTTTACCAACTGAGCTATCATGTGTGAGGTAAAATTCATGCTTTAGGGACAGAGATCTGTCTACAGTGAGAGACTTTGAAAGAAGGATTACCATTGGTCCTGTGGTGGTAGGAACAGAAACACACAGTATGTCCAATAGTCAGAAAAAAATCTATGAAAGGTTTTTCACTTTGTGCATTTAGGCAACAGAAAATAAAAGGTTTGCCCTATGTAGTTTTAGTTCCCTAATTAAATGAAACCTTAAGCATTCCCAGCAAATTACTGCTACCATAATAAAAACATCATCATTGACTTTTGCAATGACATTGTCAGAGGATATGCCATTATTTTGTATACATGATAATGAGAAAAAATATGGCCATTTGGCACCACGAACAAATGAAGGTAAACTTGCTAGCTTTACTTTTCGTTTCTTTTAAAAACATTTTTAGTTTTTTATTTGACAAATTGGACCTTCTCACATCTGTTCAAATTGATTTCTTATCTACTTGATATTGTTTCTGAATATTCCTTTCACAAAAGTGAAGTATTGAAATCATTATTATTGTCTTGGTTGCCTTCAAACTACTAAAGGGAGAAAATTTTGAAGGCAGTTGTGATTCACGTACAACAGACAAAACGGGTTAGTGTAAATACATTCACAGAATAGCCGATATCTTTCAATGCTGATAGTTAAAGACATTAGTTTCAGTAAAAAATTATTCTAAAAAGCAAAAAGGCAGCTTTCACAGTCATGACTGTATTTTAATAAATAATGTTATGCTATACAATGACCATAATTTAGCCATTATAATATATTCAATTAAATGACAATATAGTTTGACTTGATCCTTTGTCAATAGAATCTATGGTTGAATCATATATTCTCATTACTGTACTTTTGTGAAACTATGTGAATTTTAGACACGAATGCCTGCTTGAGTAGGTCTTGACAAAACCTTACAACATCTGCATTGAATATAGTCATTTAGGAGTTAGGTAATATTTAAGACTCCTGGGAAATGATGTACTCTATAACAAACAAAATCAAAACAGTAGAGATTTATGGAATCCCAAAACCACAAATTTAAATCTCTTAACTAAAGGAGAAAAAGTTTAAACAATTAAACAATTTTACAGAAAGATTTGAAACAGTGCAATTGTCCTAATTGGTGTGGTCTGATAGAAATAGAAATGTGCCAATTAAAAACTAATAATGCTAATTGGTGGCTGAGGAAAATGCATAGTTCTTCAATCATCTCACTTTTATTACACTATTTTATTGGGGATAAAGTGCATTTAAAAATTTCCAAGATTTTAAGATGTAGAACAAAAAAGGAAGACATGGCCCCAAAGAAAGTAGCTTAAACCAAGAGGAGCTGGCTGGGCCGAGGAGTAAAAGACTTTCTAATTAGCCCTCTGATGTTCTACAATCATCCTTCTTTATGGTTCAGGCGGCAAGATCTAGCCTACACTACTGTCAGGGTTTATGTGTAATCTTCAGGTGTCATTGAACATAAATCTCAGTGAAAATCATGGTGATAGTGAAGAAATGAGCCCTTTCTTCAATTCTGAGAAACATATTGAAAAAACATCATAAGAGTTTGAAAAGGAGAGAGTTTTTTCGTCTCTGCTAGATGGAGAGTCGTTTTTTTCCTTTCTTCTTACCAAACTGACAATGATATAAAATTTTTTTAACTTAAAAGATTTTGCTTTCATTTTTAGCCAGCTTACTTGATCCGGGGGTTAAGAATAGCTTCCTCTAATGGTGTCAATCTGGAAAAAGAGACAGACTTTCTCAGAGGAAGTAGCTAGTCAGTTGCTGTCTGGGCAAAGTGTAATGTAAAGAGAGTGGGATCATCCAGAACCCTCCTCCTCTGTCTCCTGCTCCTTCCATCACGTCCAGCTGCTTTTTCCTCAAACTATGGCTTGAGACTTAGAAAAAAATAAGTGGGTCTGGCAGAAGCATGTGACGAAAACTCTATGGAAAAGTACCTTTACTATTGCAACACTGACTCTGTAGCTCACAGCTAATTAATCCCACAATAGAATGTGAGTTGGCTAGTTGTATTTTGAATGTTCTCATGTGGCCTCTCTTGACGGGACTTGCCACCAAGGGTTTTAAGCTTTCACCCTATTTAATATTCATGTCTAAAGAAGCAAGGTGCCTTGGGATATTAAGAATTTTTTTAAAAATTGGTCCTTTAGGTTTAGATTATAATGGAAAATTCAACAGCTATAGCTGCTGGAGACAAAAGGTGAACAATTCACATTCTGAAAGTAAACTATCAACTATATGCTGAATAGGAAAAGCCATAATTATTGGACAGTGAAGTGACAGGCTTTGCAATTGAGTGGTTTAGTAAATTATACCCACCAGAAGTTAATATCCCACATGATATGATTCCTGAGGGCAAAGTTCCTTACAGTAGGAACATATTTCAATGAAAGATTTAGTTTGGATAGAGGGAGTAAAGTCAGATATCAAAAATATATTGTTAAAATTTACAGTACTCTTTTTAATGAAGCACCAATCCCTATGTATAAAACTCATTGTCTGTTAGTCATTCAGGCATTTGACATCTATTGTGACTTGAACCATGCAGATTTGAAGATTGCTAAGAATTTCCCTCCCTGAAATTCCAATTTGTTGCCAATACTGCTCTAGTCTCTTGATGTGTGCATACAGCATGGAACAGATACAACTGAAGACAGATGTATTGCAGCAACTCTTGAGTTAATAATACTCTTGATGTCTGCCAGGGCTGTTCCAGCCTTGGGTGTACATTTTGGAAAAACTCCCAAGTGATGCTGAGGGGCACCTTTGGTTATGAACCATAGAAATGAGAAGTTAGACTGAGAAGGGGAATTCTTCTCTACTCTTTTAGGGAAAGTAAATTTGGAAAATAGTTTCATTTTACTCTGCTATGACTTTTTTTTTTTGTCTTTTAAAAAAATCATACTGCTGCTGCTGCTGCTGCTGCTGCTGCTACTAAGTCGCTTCAGTCGTGTCCGACTCCATGCGACCCCATAGACGGCAGCCCACCAGGCTCCCCCATCCCTGGGATTCTCCAGGCAAGAACACTGGAGTGGGTTGCCATTTCCTTCTCCAATGCAGAAAAGTGAAAAGTGAAAGTGAAGTCGCTCAGTCATGTCCGACCCCCAGGGACCCCATGGACTGCAGCCTACCAGGCTCCTCCGTCCATGGGACTTTCCAGGCAAGAGTACTGGAGTGGGGTGCCATTGCCTTCTCCAAAAAATCATACTCTATGTTTTTATCTCCACATTTCTCCCACTTAGTAATATGTACTATCCACTCCCATGGATTTTTGTGTGAGGTGCCCGATTATCATATTTGATTCATATAATAGTTCAAATATTATTCCTTTCTAAACTTTTCTTATGACAGAAATAAGAGAGAGAAGTAAAAACAAATAAGATTTAAGGCACACAGATGTTGTTGTTCAGTCACTAAGTCGTGTCTGACTCTGTGACCCATGGGCTGCAGTGTGCCAGGCTTACTTGTCTTTCACTATCTCCTGGAGTCTGTCCAAACTCATGTCCATTGAGTTAGCGATGCTATCCAACCATTTCATCCTCTGTTGCCCACTTTTACTCCTGCCCTCAGTCTTTCCAGCATTAGGGTCTTTTCCAGTGAGTTGGTTCTTTGCATCAGATGGCCAAAGTATTGGGACTTCAGCTTCAGCATCAGTCCTTCCAATTAATATTCAGGGTTGATTTCCTTTAGGATTGATGGGTTTGTTTTCCTTGCTGTCCAAGGGAATCTCAAGAGTCTTCTCCAGCACCATAGTTTGGAAGCATCAGTTCTTTGGCGTTCAGCCTTCTTTATGGTCCAACTGTAATATCTGTACATCACTACTGGAAAAACCATAGCTTTAACTATATGAACCTTTGCTGGCAAAGTGATGTCTGCTTTTTAATATGCTGTCTAGGTTTGTGGTAGTTTTCTTCCAAGGAGCAAGCGTCTTTTAATTTAAGGGCTACAGTCATTATCTGCATTGATTTTGGAGAAAAAATAAAATCTGTCACTGCTTCCACTTTTCCCCCTTCTATTTGCCATGAAGTGATGAGACCTGATGACATGATCTTAGTTTTTGAATGTTGAGTTTTAGGCCAGCTTTTTCACTTTCCTCTTTCACCTTCACCAAGAGGCTTTTTAGTTCTTCTTTGCTTTCTGCCATAAAGGCGGTGTCTGCGTATCTGATGTTATTGATATTTCTCCCGTCAGTGTTGATTCTGGCTTGTGCTTCCTCCAACCTGTATTTCACATGATGTACTCTGCATGTAAGTTAAATAAGCCGGGTGACAATATACAGCCTTCATGTACTCCTTTATCAATCCTTTATCGCTGTACACTTTCACCCTCATCAAGGGGCTCTATATTTCCTCTTCACTTTCTACCATTAGAGTGGTATCATCTGCATATCTGAGGTTGTTGATATTTCTCCTGGAAATCTTGATTTCAACTCTTGATTCATCCAGCCCAGCATTTCACATGATATACTCTGCATATAAGTTAAATAAGCAGGATGGTAATATATAGCCTTGATGTACTCCTTTACCAATTTTGAACCAGTCTGTTTTTCCATGTCAGTTCTAGCTGTTATTTCTTGACATGCATACAAATTTCTCAGGAAATATTGATAGTGAATTGCATTTTTTGAGTTTTTTTTTTTTTAAATTCTATGATTTTCTACTATAGTACATTTTTTGGATGTATTGTTCCTACTAATTAAATACAATTCATTCTGCCTCTTAAAAGGAATTCCACTCCCAGCAAAGTTTACTTAATAGGAGAATCATCATCTCATGATGAGTCAATCATGGGTATAAAGAGAGCTGTCTATATATTATAAAGTCCAAACATATCTTTTCTTTATCTTGTTATATTGGAAATTTCACAGTTTCCCTCAAATTCAGATAGATGGTCGTAATGGATAAAATGACTCATATTCCTTTGGATTTAAAAAGTGTGTTTCTAAGAATCCACTATTAAAATAAAAATTCCTCTGGGAAGTATAATATATAAATCCCATATAGGTATTAAAACTTGCAGCTGGACTAATACTCCTCATAATTTTTATCACTTTGTCAAATTGAAGACACAATATTCTGTTTATAGGAAAATCTGTACTTAAAATTTTAATAAGCAAGTGAGTGTAAGAAATGCCCAGAAACTGAAGTAGTCCCAACACTTTCACAGGATTGGAGGAGCACAGAGAATCCTAGATAGCGTGTTGGCCTTGTATCTCTGAGAGAAGAAGGAGCCAGGTGTACCAAATGTGGGAGAGGAGAATGGATGGGTGAAAGAATACTAACACAAACACTGATGACTACATTTAATTTGTGCAGACTAATATGGGCTTCCCTAATGGTTCAGTTGGAGAAGGCAGTGGCACCCCACTCCAGTACTCTTGCCTGGAAAATCCCATGGACGGAGGAGCCTGGTAGGCTGCAGTCCATGGGGTCACGAAGAGTCGACATGACTGAGTGACTTCACTTTCACGCATTTGGGAAGGAAATGGCAACCCACTCCAGTGTTCTTGCCTGGAGAATCCCAGGGACGGGGGAGCCTGGTGGGCTGCCGTCTATGGGGTTGCACAGAGTCAGACATGACTGAAGCGACGCAGCAGCAGCAGCAGCAGCAGCAATGGCTCAGTGGCAAAGAACCTGCCTGCCAATGCAGGAGACGGGAGTTCAAATTCTGGGTCAAGAAGATACCTTGGAGAAGGAAATGGCAACCCACTCCAATATTCTTGCCTGGGAAATCCCATGGACAGAAGAACCTGGTGAGCTACACAGTTCATGAGGTCACAGTCAGACATGAATGAGGGACTAACACTTTCTACATTTTCTTTCTACCCCAAACCTACTAGTTTTTTCTAAATATATAGTGAGTTATTTTTCAGCTGTCAATCATTTATATTTTACTTGAATAAGTTTTTAATTTTTTAATTTTTACAGACTCCTTCCTTGATAAGTAATATGCCTGAATATGATTTAAAACCATTTTTGCGGTGGTTAAAAACAAATTTCAATAGATTTTGAAAACTGAAGTTCTTATTTTGGACAATGGCTAGATAACTGTCACTGTATATCAGCTATCACATTCAGGAAATTTATTTTCTTTGTGTAGGTATCAAACACAGGGAAACTGAATTCACATCAGTGTATGGATATTTAGCATAATTAATTGGCATCATTGAGAAGAGACCTTCCACAGGAATACATGGAGTTATTTCATATGGGTGATCAGTTTGGTGAGTACAGTTTTATTGCTGGATTATGTTGCCCATGTCAGATGGTAAAAGAAAGAGATTTCTTATATCCTAGTAGTGTTCCATGAAGCATAATGACTGCTGATACTGTTTTTCTTCTTGTTATAAATATTGTGATTTTTATCCTAAAACAATTAACTAGGATTTTAAATGACTCAATCTTCATAGCAAACTCTAGTCATTCAACTGACAAAATGTGTTTTTATTCAAATTATAAACATAAAACTCAAGAGTTTTGCCTCCTCATTAGCTATGCATTGAAAGTATTTAGCCTTAAAAAGCTGTGAAATGAGCAACTTTGAAAGACCACCTTTCTGATTAAAGAAAACAATGAATGCGTTCACCTTACCAAAATACTTTTTCACATTTTATTTTTTCCCCAGAAAGAAATTATGATTTCTAAAACTCTAGAACAATCTTTCCAAAAGGCTTTTTCATTTCATTGCTGCTGCTGCTGTTGCTAAGTCGCTTCAGTCATGTCCGACTCTGTGCGACCCTATAGATGGAAGCCCACCAGGCTCCCCATCCCTGGGATTCTCCAGGCAAGAACACTGGAGTGGGTTGCCATTTCCTTCTCCAGGGCATGTAAGTGAAAAGTGAAAGTGAAGTCGCTCAGTCGTGTCCGACTCCTAGCGACCCCATGGACTGCAGCCCACCAGGCTCCTCTGCCCATGGGATTTCATTTCATTAAAGCCATACTGTATAATTATGATGTTTATTTAAACTACTTAAAAATTATTTTATAAACATTTCTCTTCCATTTAACACAGTGAATATGAAAGTGCTTTGAATCAAGGTGCTGGTGCTCTTAGTGTGGTCTATGTCCTTCTTTTCTCCAGGCAAGAATACTGAAGTGGTTTGCCGTTCCCTTCTCCAGTGGACCACATTGAGAAGGGAATGGCAAACCACTTCAATATTCTTGCCTTGAGAACCCCATGAACAGTATGAAAAGGCAAAATGATAGGATACTGAAAGAGGAACTTCCCAGGTCAGTAGGTGCCCAACAGGCTACTGGAGATCAATGGAGAAATAACTCCAGAAAGAATGAAGGGATAGAGGCAAAGCAAAAACAATACCCAGTTGTGGATGTGACTGGTGATAGATAGCAAGGTCTGATGCTGTAAAGAGCAACATTGCATAGGAACCTGGAATGTCAGGTCCATGAATCAAGGCAAATTGGAAGTGGTCAAACAGGAGATGGCAAGAGTGAATGTTGAAATTCTAGGAATCAGCGAACTAAAATGGGGTGGAATGGGTGAATTTAACTCAGATGACCATTATATCTACTACTGCAGGCAGGAATCCCTTAGAAGAAATGGAGTAGCCATCATGGTCAACAAAAGAGTCTGAAATGCAGTATTTGGATGCAGTCTCAAAAATGACAGAATGATCTCTGTTCATTTCCAAGGCAAACCATTCAATATCATGGTAATCCAAGTCTATGCCCCAACCAGTAACGCTGAAGAAGCTGAAGTTGGATGGTTCTATGAAGATCTATAAGACCTTTTAGAACTAACACCCCAAAAAAGATGTCCTTTTCATTATAGTGGACTGGAATGCAAAAGTAGGAAGTCAAGAAACACCTGCAGTAACAGGAAAATTTGGCCTTGGGATACGGAAAGAAGCAGGGCAAAGACTAATTGAATTTTGCCAAGAAAATGTACTGGTCATAGCAAACACTCTCTTTCAAAAACACAAGAGAAGACTCTACACATGGACATCACCAGATGGTCAACACCGAAATCAGATTGATTATATTCTTTGCAGCCAAAGATGGATTATATTCGAAAATGATTATATTCTATACAGCCAACAAAAACAAGACCAGGAGCTGACTGTGGCTCAGATCATGAACTCCTTATTGCCAAATTCAGACTTAAATGGAAGAAAGTAGGGAAAACCACTAGACCATTCAGGTATGACCTAAATCAAATCCCTTATGATTATACAGTGTAAGTGAGAAATAGATTTAAGGGTCTAGATCTGATAGATAGAGTGCCTGATGAACTATGGATGGAGGTTCGTGACATTGTACAGGAGACAGGGATCAAGATCATCCCCATGGAAAAGAAATGCAAAAAAGCAAAATAGCTGTCTGAGGAGGCCTTACAAATAGCTGTGAAAAGAAGAGAAGCAAAAAGCAAAGGAGAAAAGGAAAGATAGAAGCATCTGAATGTAGAGTTCCAAAGAATAGCAAGAAGAGATAAGAAAGCCTTCATCAGCAGTCAATGCAAAGAAATCGAGGAAAACAACAGAATGGAAAAGACTAGAGATCTCTTCAAGAAAATTAGAGATACCAAGGGAACATTTGATGCAAAGATGGGCTCGATAAAGGACAGAAATGGTATGGACCTAACAGAAGCAGAAGATATTAAGAAGAGGTGGCAAGAATACACAAAAGAACTGTACAAAAAAGATCTTCATGACCCAGATAATCACGATGGTGTGATCACTTGCCTAGAGCCAGACATCCTGGAATGTGAAGTCAAATGGGCCTTAGGAAGCATCACTACGAACAAAGCTAGTGGAGGTGATGGAATTCCAGTTGAGCTCTTTCAAATCCTGAAAGATGATGCTGTGAAAGTGCTGTGCTCAATATGCCAGCAAATTTGGAAAACTCAGCAGTGGCCACAGGACTGGAAAAGGTCAGTTTTCCTTCCGGTGTCAAAGAAAGACAATGCCAAAGAGCGCTCAGACTACCGCACAATTGCACTCATCTCACACGCTAGCAAAATAATGCTCAAAATTCTCCAAGGCAGGCTTCAACAGTACGTGAACTGTGAACTTCCAGATGTTCAAGCTGGTTTTGGAAAAGGCAGAGGAACCAGTGATCAAATTGCCAAAATCCACTGGATCATCAAAAAAACAAGAGTTTCAGGAAAACTTCTTTTTCTGCTTTATTGACTATGCCAAAGCCTTTGACTATGTGGATCACAAGAAACTGTGGAAAATTCTGAAAGAGATGGGAATACCAGACCACCTGACCTGCCTCTTGAGAAATCTGTATGCAGGTCAGGAAGCAACAGTTAGAACTGGACATGGAACAACAGACTGGTTTCAGGTAGGAAAAGGAGTACGTCAAGCTATATACTGTCGCCCAGCTTATTTAACTTATATGCAGAGTACATTATGAGAAACGCTGGGCTGGATAATGCACAGGCAGGAATCAAGATTGCCGGGAGAAATATTGATAACGTCAGATATGCAGATGACACCACCCCTATAGCAGAAAACAAGGAAGAACAAAAGAGCCTCTTGATGAAAGTGAAAAAGAGAGTGGAAAAGTTGGCTTAAAGCTCAACATTCAGAAAACGAAGATCATTCCATCTGGTCCCATCACTTCATGGCAAATAGATGGGGAAACAATGTAAACAGTGACAGACTTTATTTTGGGGGGCTTCAAATTCACTGCAGATGGTGACTGCAGCCATGAAAGTAAAGATGTTTACTCCTTGGAAGAAAAGTTATGCTCAACCCAGAAAGCATATTAAAAAGCAGAGACATTACTTTGCCAACAGAGGTCCATCTATTAAAGCTATGGTTTTTCCAATAGTCATGTATGGATGTGAAAGTTGGACTATAAAGAAAGCTGAGCACCAAATAATTGATGTTTTAGAACCGTGGTGTTGGAGAAGACTCTTGAGAGTCCCTTGGACTGTAAGGAGATCCAACTAGTCAATACTAATGGAAATCAGTCCTGAATATTCATTGCAAGGACTGATGTTGAAGGTGAAACTCCAATACTTTGGCCACTTGATGCAAAGAACTGACTGTTTGAAAAGACCCTGATGCTGGGAAAGATTGACGGTGGGAGGAGAAGGGGACAACAGAGCATGAGATGGTTGCTTGGCATCATCGACTCAGTGGACATGAGTCTTATTAAACTCAGAATTGGTGATGGACAGGGAGGCCTGGCATGCTGTAGTCCATGGGGTTGCAAATAGTCGGACACAACTGAACTACTGAACTGAACTGAAGTGAATCAATCAAAGAATTGCTTTGCTTCCACTTCTCTCTTTGAAAGTCTCTCGCTGAGTTCACGTAGGTAGAGTGATCCTAACCACTCTCAGCTTGGTGTTTGCTCAGATAAATTCTTAAAATATCTACTATGCCTCAGTTTATCTTTTAATGTTTGTTTAGAGCTTTTAACATATTACTCATATTAATTTTAAATCCCCTGACTATTCTGACATCTGTATCATATCCAAACATCATTCTGATTGCTTTGTCTCTTCAGCCTGTGTCTTTCCTTGCCTTTTGGCATATTGTATAGCTTTTTGACAAAAGCAAAGCACATTGCATAGGGCAGTAGAAACTGAGGTAAACCGTGTTCAATGTGAAGATATATGTTGATCCACCCAATAGCTGGACTGTATTTGATGCTCATTGTAACTTTGGGCGTCAGAGGCTTCACACTCCTCCTGTTCCTTTGTCACCTTATTTTTGTCTCCCTGCTTCACTTTGATACTTCCTTCTGTGCTGAACCTTAGGAAAAAATCTGCCTCTGAGTTCTCCTAGCTGCATTAAACTGTTGCTGGTAGTGAAGTCTTACTAGCTTGGTGGGACTTCCCCAGTGGCTTTGGGGTAAAGAATCTGCCTGCAATGCAGGAGATGCAAGTGACTCAGGTTCAAGCCCTGGGTCAAGAAGACACCCTGCAGGAGGGCATGGCAACCCAGTCCAGTATTCTTGCAGGGAAAATCCCATGGACAGAGGAACCCGGCTGGCTATGGCCCATGGGATCACAAAGAGTCTGAGCATGCACGCAAGATGTAGGGCAAGGTGAGTATCTTTGAATCTTCTGATGGAAGCCTCAGTCTTTGGACTCCTCCCAGGACCTGTGTCTCAGGGGTGTTCCCCCCCCCCACCGTCCTCTGTCCCATCCTC
The DNA here is from genome assembly GCF_016772045.2 of Ovis aries. Classification (NCBI taxonomy): domain Eukaryota; kingdom Metazoa; phylum Chordata; class Mammalia; order Artiodactyla; family Bovidae; genus Ovis; species Ovis aries. The sequence goes on from NC_056057.1 coordinate 54,149,607, forward strand.
AGCAGCAGCAGGTAACTTCTGGGGATCTCAGTCTATAACCTTAAAAATCTCTCTGTTGTAGATCATCTAGCAATGCTGTACCTGCATTTTTGGTTGCGCTATAATGTCAGTTTTCCCATGAAAGTCTTCCTTTGTTATAATGCATCCTAGTGATTTTTCTTCCAAACATGAAAATTCTCTGAAAAAGGATGTTTCAGTCAGTGCTGTTATTGTTCAGGATAGCTTCACATGAAAAATACCAAAGTTTCATCCTGTTAGCTTCAAAATAATAAAATGCTTATTTTTAATAGATGTCTAATTGGATGCCACATCTTTTTCTTTTTTTTTTTTTTACTTTTTATTTTTGGCTGTGCTGGATTTTTGCAGCTATGCGGGGGCTTTCTTCAGTTGCTGTGAGCCTGCTTCTCATTGCGGTGAATTCTCTTGTTGTAGAGCATGACCTCTAGCATGTGTAGGCTTCAGTAGTTGCTGCACGTGGACCCAGTGGTTGCAGCTCACAGGCTCCAAAGCTCAAGCTCAGTAATTGTGGCCCATGGGCTTAGTTGCCCCATGGCACGTGGGATCTTCCTGGACCAGGGTTTTAATAGGTGTCCTCTGCATTGCAAGGCGGGTTCTTAAAAACCACTGGAAAACCAGGGATGCCTCCTCCACATCTTTTTAAAGCAGTTCTTTGCTATTGATTATTATTGAGACAATTTAGCTTCATCTTTATTGCCAAGTTCATTGTTGGGAGTCTAGGAGAGCATTTGACCTAACACTAGATTTTCAGTTCTTTTGAACTTTTTTTTCTCTTTTTTGTGCTTTGATAAGCTGGGCATAGCATGTATTATTTTTATGAACCTGTATATGTTCACTGTTGGAAATTTAGACGTATCATAATTTATATAGGGTAAGTGAAGACTGACATGTACATTTATTTATTTATTTATTTATTTTATGCAGTTTATTATTTTTATTTTTTTAATTTTTATTTTTACTTTATTTTACTTTACAATACTGTATTGGTTTTGCCATACATTGACATGAATCCACCACGGGTGTACATGCGTTCCCAAACACCCGTGACATGTACATTTATATAAATAGAATTACTGGTACTGTTAAAATTATATGGCACCTTGGATACTCTCTTAATATACTTTAAGAATAATTGTGACTAAAGTTAAACTAATTTGGGATTTGGGAGAGATAATGCGTGTGTGTGTGTGTGTGTGTGTGTGCGCGTGTGTAAAAACAAATGAATAAAACCACTAGTCTATTAAGTTACAAACTCATTTATCAAAAACCAGCTGCTCAGATTGTTCCAGATCCTTTGATGAGGATGATCTCTAGAAGCTGACATCAGCAGGGTAGAATTTACCTCTATTTTGATGTTCCCTTAACTTTGACTGCCAAACTTGTATCATTGGTTTCCACCATGATAGAGCATTTCATTCATATAGGATATTTATTAAGTTTTGTTTTACTAAAATTCTTAAGACAGGCTTAAAGTTTAGGATTCTATAAATTTTGCTTTTGTGAAAATGTAATTTTGAAAAACTCCCCTAAATTCCTTTTGCCAAATCATTGATAAAACTGATTCTCTAGAAGAGTTGACCATATCAAGCTTACCCTGTGGAAATGTGTGTGCAATTTGTGGAAGGATAGGTCCAGAGGATCTTCTAGGGCTTTACTGCCAGAGGTCTAGGAAGATTCAATCGCCAGGTTAGGAGCAGACTTCAAGTTTTCCAAAATGCTTGGACATTGCTAAGATTTGTTGCATAATCAAATCCAGTCTAGTAAGGAAAGACTTTGTTCAAAGTGATTATTGCAAGAGGAGGGAAAGGGGAACCGTTCCATTTGGAGGACACTGTGACCAGAGGATCTGCAAGATCTAAGAATTCAGCAGAATTAATTTTCTTCTTTCAAGAGAGATAAACAGGGCTAGATAGAACTGGGTGTGGGGGAGTAGGATGAAAGAGTGGCATGGTCTAAAAGTAGGTCAGGATCCTGAGGGAAGGAGAAAAACTTGACCAAATTTTGGTTAACCAGCATTTTGTCCTGATTGATCTGTGGAAACAAGCAGTTCAGTTAATTATTTATGAGGCCAAAAAATTGGAATGTGGAGGGGCTGTGACTGGCTGTATTATAGGTAAATGAGGTGGGGGCAGGGACGCATCAGTGAGTCTTTCCTAAGTCATATGGTGAAGGGTGTCTTCAGAACACAGAAGAGAGAGAGGATTTCTCAACCGCCCTGTTTTCTTGGAGCACAGGGCTTGAGCAAAATTGTGAGATCGGAAGTTGTCTTCTTTAGCTAGCTCTGAGACTTTGACTCTGCAGCACTTGTGCTTGTATCTCCTGGGCCTCTTGGGCCTTTTGAACCTAGACTGTTGTGTACAGGGCCCCAGATTGCACCCATGCAGAAGGGAATGGAACCTGCAAGACAGGTGAAACGTGCAGCCTGTTAGCCTGACTGCCCTGTGGCAAACAGCATGGCACTTCTTTCCTACTTTTCTTTCTGAAAGGGCTGCAGTGACTGCCCAGAACTGCTTTCTCTTCAAGACTGTCCTCTGACCCTTTGAGGTTTGAGATGTTTGGACACAGGGAGTAGAGGCTTTCTTCTACTTTGTTGCGAGTTGAATATTCAGTTTGAATAGTTTCCTATTTTTTTAACTGACTTTTAAATCCTTCTATAATTCTAATTAAGCTCATCTTCATCTCCGGAGCTTGGCTAGCTCTAAGGCAAGAAATAAAGGAAGCTTGCTCACCAGGCCAGGCTTCCTAAGCTCTCACATCTCTACTTGAATTGATTTGCATTGTAATGCACATGGGCAGGAAGATAGGTAAATTGAATGTGTGATTAACTGAGCAAAGAATAAAGTCCATATAGAGTTAACGTTATTGCTAGGCTGCTTGCAGGTCATTTCTGAAGGATGGAAACAGGCACTCTCTAAGAATGAATGTATGAAATATGATGATTATCTTATTGAATATAAAACATTTATTACATCATCCAGTTCCTTTTTATTTAACATGAAATGTGTTAAACAATTTCTAAGATGAGAGCTAATCATGCTATGTGGAGGTAGACCAGTGCTGGCAAATGGGAAAACCAATGGATCTGGAAATGATCCTTTTAGCACTAACGGGGAGATATAGTAAAATAATACAGCCCTACCTGGGATGCTAAGATTTTCACATTGTCCTGCAAAAACGAAAGTAATGGTTTTTTAAAGTATATATCTGGCAAAAAATATATATCCTATCTCTAACTGGGTTTGGGGGAGTATTTAATGCAGCCAGGAATAGGTATCATTAAAAAAAAAAAAAAAAGAAAGAAACTTAGATGACTTAAGAAGTAGCTTTGTGGGGATATGCTTTAAAATAGCATCCTATACATAAGCAAAATGTTTTGTCTGGCATATGATAGTCATGCTGCATGACCTAATGGCACCCAGAGAAAGCATTCTTTTGACATTCATTGTGAATTTGGGTTCCCTCATTCTTGGCATTTTGTAAAATGCTTTGATAATTTAAATCTCACCTTTAGACTTTCACAATACAATTGCTTAGGTAAAGTTTGTATTAATCATAACAATAGACATATAACACTTATACTTCATTGTCTCTTTCTATGTCAGTGTCCATGGACAGATTTTGCATAATCAAGTTAATAGTATTCGTGAATCTGCATGATACTTCTGGTTTATTCTCAGTCTTGGTTCTTTCCACTTTATTAAAACCAATCATAATAAGAAAATGTTTATTTCATAGGGAAAAATCCTATTTGTAATTATTAGCATACCATATAGGGTAAAAGCAAGCAGTGTTTTATAATTGAATTATGTACAATAAAAATGTGCTGGGAATAATGCTTCTGTGTGTTAAGAATGAACTCAGATCTCTAAAAAGAGTCTTGTATTTTTTAATAAGTAAAAGGTTTATCTTAAGCCATTTCTGAAAAGCGATGTTGCTGTTACACATGCTGATCATGTATAAGTAAATTATGGTAGAAATTTTTTTCTCTTGTCAATGAATTTCTAGACTTCTGGAAGATACGATGATTTTAATGAAAAGACCAAAGAATGGTCAATTCTAATACCTAATTCAGCACTCAGCTGTGACTTAAGGGACATATAATTAATATATGACATTTTCAACATTGAGGTTGTTATTACTACTTCTCTTTTGCCAAAGCAATTTTAATTACTTTCTAGAGATCTCAGAATATTACTTTGAACATGTAAGTAAAAACTTTCATGATATATCATTTACCTACTTTAAAATGTAGGATTTTAATTCAATTGCAATTCCACATTTTAAGCACATGGTTTTAGCTACCAGGCTAGAAATAAAATTTCAGCCAATCAACATACATAAATGGTCAAGGTTTGTACAATACAATACAACTCATCATGAGATTCCCATGTCTGTTGGTAAGATTTTAAAGAACAAGCAATGCTGCAATATAAATTCAATCATGTGGTAATAATTCCAATAAAATTTTAAAATTCTACAAACTTACCCAGTCTGGTGACTAGATTATATTTTTGTTTGTTGCTAGTTTTGCTCAGTTTAGAATCCTGATGTCCTCCCACTTTTGATTTGTAAAAACAGTATTAACTTTGGTCATTTGTTTCGATTGCAAAGCTGTGAGTGTATTTACCTTGTTAAAGAGAATTATTATCCGAAACTTGCATTTCCTTAATTCATGCCAGAGAATTATCTAACTGGGTTGCCTGAGTTTGAGAATCATCTGATTTTCTCTGGAAATGTAACTTTGTTTTATTTAGAATTCACACTTGATTAGACCCTAGGCATCTGACAATTCTGAAAAGTAAGAAGTTAACTTTTAAAAATTAAGGCGTGGTAATACCAGTCCATTCTAAAGGAGATCAGTCCTGGGTGTTCTTTGGAAGGAATGATGCTAAAGCTGAAACTCCAGTACTTTGACCACCGCATGTGAAGAGTTGACTCATTGGAAAAGACTCTGATGCTGGGAGGGATTGGGGGCAGGAGGAGAAGGGGACAACAGAGGATGAGCTGGCTGAATGGCATCACCAACTCGATGGACATGAGTCTGGGTGAACTCCGGGAGATGGTGATGGACAGAGAGGCCTGGAGGGCTGCAATTCATGGGGTCGCAAAGAGTCGGACACAACTGAGCGACTAAACTGAACTGAACTGAATACTCTATATCTTAAATTTTCTACTGGACAGAAGTAAATTAAAAGTTACATTTTCACTGAACCATAGGAATAATCAATCTTGTAATTTTCTAATCTTATTTTACCTTTCTTGTTTTAAGGGCTGTACACAAGCCTCATTCCTCTCATCTTTTTTTAAACTAACTCTGCCATCTTGCTGGTTCCCTCCTTATGAGGTTAAATAAAGCACTGAGAGGTGCTCGCAATTCATTGGTGAGAATTAGGTTTCTTTTAATATTTTGAGAATTATGACTTAATAACCTAATGGTTTTTAGAAACAAAATAAGTATAAATATAAGCAGAAAAAGAAGCAGAAGGAGAAGAAAAATGGGAGAAAGAATTAGGTATTTATCTATGAGATTATTCCAAGTGGTCCATTCAGTCCAGTTGTTGTGATAAATTACTATAAATGTTTAAGATCTTTTAATCAATAAACTGAAATTGTGCTATCCAAGAATAACTGCTTTCCTTCTCTTTTGAAGGGTATAACCCAGAATTAGAGCACATAATTAGACAGAGTAGACTTATGTTAAATCAAGTAATATTTGATACAAAATTTTGTGGGAAAGAGGCTTTCTGTTCCTATTCAATCCAGTTTTACTATATTGGACAGGTTTATTGAACCCTTTCCTGTCAAAAATTTCAGTGAGTTTTATCTGTGAATGTATGTTTGTACATACATGTATACTTTTGTCATTACACTTAAGATGTTGATTGCTCACATAAAAGCATTATGGATAAAAACAAAAGTTTCCAAATGATGTTTAAAATTGCAATGCTCATCAAATCAAAAGAAAAAGGCACCAAATATTGGATCTTAAAGACAGGGATGCTTTGATATTAAATCTAGAGAACTTTGGTTAAATTCTTTGCACACTAGGTATGGATGACACCATAATTCCCTGCAATTAGTATTGAAAAAAAAAAAGAGAAAAATACACACAGACACACACCACATACATACACACGCACACATACACACACAGAGAGGCAAGCATGCATATATATATTTCCTCATTGAGGATCTCTTATATAAAAAAGGTCTGCATATAAAAGACAGTCCAGAGACATCTTTGAAGGTTTTCTTTCAAAGCAGCTTCGTTTCTTACGTGTCTGGGGATTTCTGTTATTAATTGAAGTTAATTTTCTAGGATATCAGTTTGCCATGCACGTGGGAAAGATTGATAGCCTCTTCGATTCTCAAGAGTGTTGAAAATGACACTGTTCCATCACCGGGTGCCTTCACTTTTATCATCACAAATCAAATTATAAACATCGGGGCAACCTTGCTGGAATCTGGCTTCGGGAGATTTCCATAAGATTAATTAGGCGGCCAAAGCAAAGATGGTAAAATAGAAAGGGGGAGGGGGGAGGGAGGAGGGAGAGTGGAACCATTCATTCCTCACAGAATGGAAAGTCAATTCAACAATGGGTAATTAGCGTGGGCCACAGATTCTCAAAGGCACTGAGGACACTGGACTCTCTCGCACTCTGATGTTTAGTGCCGTATTGTGGACCCCTCATTTAATTAGTGCACTTTGATACCCACAGGAGTTTGAGGCTCCAGGGCATGCTAAACACAGACTGACACCAGCAAGCTTCTGCCTCCTTCCACTCTAATTAGAGACACAATGAGCTGCAAAGACAATGTTTTACTCTAAGATTTCTTCTGCAGATACCTCTGGCAGGAAACAATCGTTTATTTTGTGTCTATATTGGTATTCAGATTAAATTGTTAGCATGCGAAAGATGAGCTAAGGGCACATATCTATTAAAAATGCTTAGCTGCATTCAAAAATTATGGAAGCAATTTGTGTGAAAAATATATTTTCCCCTTTGGAAACTATTTTCTGCTGGTCTATTTAGAAATAAACTCTAAACAAAAATGCAGGTCGCATTCTAAAGTAAATATCAGTACTTTCTTAAAATAGCCATAAGTTCTATTCCTTAAACAAATGCTTCTAAAATGATCTAAAAGGAAGAGGAAGAAAAAGAGGTGAAACCCCTCTCCTCCTCTGAATTCAACTGCATTGAAATAAGTAGCCAACACTGGGGAAAATGACAGAGGTCATTTTTATAGGAAGATTGCTAATCTGTCTAGAGCTCTTTAAAGAAAGCCCTGAAACATTTCACAGTGCCAAGTTAAAAAAAATTTATAATGTTAGTTTTGATGGACAGTTCCATGCTGATTGGAAGAATATAAATATCCCAAGGGAGTCTGCATATTGAAAATTAATCTCAGCATCCACAAAATACTAGTATGTGTTGCTTTAACTACATACAGTAAATTCAGTGCCCCTAAAATTTAAACCCAGGGCAATAGTTTCTCTATCATATTGTTATCTCTACATATCTATAATACAAAAGCAGCTTGTAAAACAAAATGTTGCAGAGCATCGTCAACAGAAATGAATCAGTGCTATTACCTCCTTATGCACCTATATGCCCACTTAGCTACTTACCTGCCTATTAACCAGTATCTAACTTTTGAGAAAATGAAACCAAAAAGCTTCAAATTAAAAAAAAAATCCATTTTGAGATTGTCGCCACAAAATAAGTATGTCTTAACTAACTTGTGATACGCTTTGATCCCAAAAATCTCCCCGTGTCCTGTATTATGCGTTATGAAATAGATACGCAAGGAAAGACATTGTTCTTGTAGGAAAGTAGTTTGTTTTGTTTCTCAGAGTTGCCCTGATACTTTCCATAGACATTTTTCTGAGCCTTATTCTGAGTTTGCATCCACTTAAGGACCTGTGCAAAGATGACTGTGAGAATCTCCTGGGAGGACAGTTTTAAGACTGTGTATTAGTGGGGAGGAATGCCATGGTTGTTTAGCAATGCCTTGCATTGGTTTTGCTTTGGATGAAGTGAGAGTCAGAGAACATAGGAGTGGTGAGTTCAACTCCATGATTTTGTCTGCTCTTCCCTGAAGAGTCAAAGGTGTAGATCTAATTGACCTGCTGTACCAGTTACCTGGAGCTCTTTCACAGTGTATAGGATTTGCACCCAAATCTAGGAATCTAGTAGAGTCTGTCTTCCCTATTTGTCTCTCTGGATGACCTCATGGCATTTTAGATTCCATTTCTTAGAACTATAATCTCCTTTAGGCATTCTGGCAGATTATGATATATCATTAATTTGCAGTAAACTTGCCTGTGAATAGAGGATGCGTCCCATGTCTGAGCTGAATCTCAAAGTCAGACATGTAGGCCAAAAAGCTTTGATAATGGTATACATTCTTAATAAACGTTTCCAACTGAAAATGTCCCTTTATGTTTGAGAAGTTCAAAAAGTTTTGAGTTAGTCATTAAGAAGCCACTGTCCTGCTCTATGTCCTCTGGTGTTTTTTGATGGTATTCAGAAAATGGCAAAACAGTATATTGTCCAAGTGTGGGGAAAAAGACTATACCTATGAAAGGAATATTAAAAATTCACAGTTAAACCTAAACTGAAGAAAACTTTCTTATTTGTTTTAACTGAGTAGATATTTTTTAAGCACTTGATAACTATGCTTATATTAAGCATTTTATATTTCAGAAAGTGATGTACCTGCACCTTTTGGGAGAGAATTAGCAGTAACATGTACTATATAACTGTTAGTACTAATGCTTTTGTTAGTGCCACTTGAAAGCAGAATCCTGCCTCCCAAAGGTAACCATCTAAGTCGCTGGTGGAACCGCTGAATAATTAGCTAGCAATACCTTACATATTAATGTTTCAAATCATTCATCACTTGAAGTCCTATATTCAGCCTCAGCACACATTCCTAAAAAAAGATTCATGCTTCTAGCTAAAAAAGTAGGAGGTTCTCTTCAGATATAACAGCAGACACTGTGCTCAAGGAGAGATAATCAGTCTCATTATGAATAGTTTATACATACACCTTCATGTTTTCTATATGTCTTATGAAAATCATCTCATCTATTATTAAGGCATGCACTAGATTATAAGTGTTTATGGGCACCCCTTTGTTTTTTAAAGCAACTGACTAAGGAGAAATTCCTTGAATATGCAACATCTATAGAAAAGTTGAACTTCATTGGTCAAAAAGGTGAGTAGTATTTTCAAATCACCTATTTGCAGAGTAGGATTACATTACATAGACTTGTATTTAGGCATCCCTGAAGATAGACGAATGTTAAATGCCATGCAGCATTTGGTTAAATGTGACAGCATGGAGCACCATGCTATGACATTGTTTTAGATTACAGGCTATGCCAAAAGTCATTTAATAGCACGATCAGGAAGAAGTGAAGGGACCCCAGTGAAAGGTTTCTATGCTCATCATACCTGCCTTTTAAAGTTTCCTGTATTTCCATTAGCCTATTTTTTTTTCCCGTTCTTCTCTATATTCCCTTTTCATTTAGAAATTCATTTCATTCCCTCCTGTATTCAATGATGCTCCTTGCTGCAGGGGCCCTTTATAGTAATTTATTCCATATGCTTATTATCCTTTGTGTAAAAGACTTTTGCCTTCTTTTTTTCCCCTTGTTCCCAACTTTCTAATTTTCAGATCATATCTACTCACTTCTCTGGTCTTGAAGCATAAAGAGTTTGCTTGGATCAATTTTATCAATCCACCTTATAATTTTTAACACTTCAATTGTGTTACATGAAGTCATTTTTTTTCCACTGAGAATTTGTTCAACTTTCCCCATCTTTTCACATAACTTAATCGCTGAGATCTGGTATCATTCATATAATTGCTCCATATCGTTCACCTGAAGAGCAATTAAGCCTTGCAAAGATTTGGTGACCAGCACTGTTTAAATTATATAAGGCAAGGACTAGAAAAGTTGTATCAATAGCAATACTATAATGTTTTCAATTGAAAAATGACCTGAGTGCCTCAATTTATGTTTATTATTACTAACATATTATATTACATACTTCAGTAAACTTCAGGAAACAAAAAATAGTTTATTATCTACTCATTTGACAGAGGAATTGTGTGTGTTTGTTTTAATAATCCATTAACCCAAGTAAAGACGAACTTTTTTTTTTTAAAACACATCAATGCTCAGATTTCCATTAGGTTTATACCCGTACAATTTGAAGGGCTGGTTTAATAAAATTACATTAGGTATCTCCCAGAAGGCTTATTCAAGCTTCTTCTGACCCATTAGATAGTATTAGTACATTTTAAGTAAATAGATATTTCTTTTCCAGAAAACCTTCCACTTATACTTATGAGTCTTTTTATTTCCACTGGTAAAAAAGTGGGATATTAACGCACAAAGCAGACAAGTAAACAAGAAATATGCCCTCAAAGATATGATTTAGATAAGGCACATCTATGTGTTTTTTTTTTAAATTCATTTGCTACTCACACATTTAATTGAATATCAGTTTTGACTCATAATAAATATTGATATGAAGTCTTAGAGGTATTAGAGGATGGAATCTTTAAAAACATTTGTTAATGGTGGATTCTTTCTCAGAAAGAATAATAGTGCTTATTTTTAAAAGCCTTGCTATGACCTTTACTTAGTATCAATTAGGTGACTTGGGAAAAACTAGTTCTCTGATAACTGCACTTACTTAAAAATTGTTCAAATGAAGTTAAATTATAAAATGATTATTTTTAAAGACAATGAAAAAAGCCTTTTAGAGCTTTTCCTACACTCAGATGTCTACAATTGCTTGTGTGTAATATCCAGTGTTAAAGCTCTGAATGAATATGGATGCAGGGCAGTTGCCCAGACCCTCACATTATCTTAATGACTTGGAGCAGCAATTCTCAGTCACCTCACTGTCCTGTACTTTCTGAAATACCTCTTCAATGGTCACTGTTCTCCATATAGGGACAAGGGCCCCTACATAAGAGATTTCAGCATAGGCATTCTTTTGACTAATACCTACCACTAAAATGACTGTATTTTTTACTTAAGAACAAAATGATGGGTAGTTTTGGTGATGGGGTCAAAAAACACAGTTATTTTTCTTAGACCAGTGGTTCTCAATCCTTTCTGCACATTAATATCACCTGGAAAGCTTTAAAACATGTCAGTCTCCAAGTCTAAACCCAGGCCAGTTAAGTCAGTCTTTAGGGGAGGGATCTGGAACTGATTGTTTGCAAGCCTGAGTGTTACTAACAGACATTCACAGTTGAGATGCATTTATTTAAACTAATAGTTCTCACCTAGATCAGGGTGCATATTAACTAGACAATATCTTCTAGAACACACAGAATGTGGGGTAGGGGCACGGACAATATTTTAAACAGTTCCCACAGATTGCATGTCCATTCTTGTTTACTCAAAGCAGCATCTGAATGACATATCAATGTGTATTATTATAGAGCTTGCTCCATGATGCTGATGTGCCCTTCACTCACATTTGAGAATCATATACTTAGGTTACTTGTCCATGCACATATGTATTAATAGGATTGAAGCAACAAATTAATTGGTTCTAAGAGTTGCAGATTTATCCTAAAACTAATCTTGAATACAGCATTTCTAGAATGTGCCAAAGGATACCCTAAAATTTTTATTCATAACTGGGAGGTGTGTGCATGTATATGTTTCTCAAAGTGTTTTCTTTGGAACAAAATCTTGTGGTGAGATAATGGTTATGTCTTTCCATACCAAAAACATGATGGGCGTGGGCAGTTCTTTGATCAAATAAGATTGGGAGATGTAGTTTCAAGCAGTACTAAAATAGACTTCTTTAAAGCATAATTTATGAGCACCTGAAATGTGCTGATATACCCTGGGAATTTTCTAGAGCAGTGTTCCTCAGATTTAATGTACATACAAATTTATCCGGAGGCATAGTAGAAAGAATACTTGTTAGGGATCTTGTCACTGCTAATAAGTCAAACAGGAATGAAGGGGTCGTAAAAGGAACTAATATTTATTGATTGACTACCATTAAATAATTATATGTGGTTAAACACATCTATGAAATAGGTGATGTTTTCCTATTTTAAGGATAAGGAAACTGAGGTTGAAGGAGATGAAATAAGTTGCCCCAAATTATAAAATTACCAAACTCAAGCTGTGATTCTGAATCCAGGTTTGTCTTATTTCCAAGCCTGTGCTCTTCTCATCAAATCTTCTATCCCTTCCCTTTTCTTTCGACATAAGGTTTAATAGTAAAATGAGTAAGTCCTAAGTGTATAGCTTGAAAATTTGCATTGGGTTTATACTCAAGTAACCATCATTCAGAGCAAAACTAGTATATTTCTTTCCCCCAGTAAATTACTTCATACTCCTTCCCAGATAATGATCCTCCCTCTCAGAGGAGGCTCTATCCGAATTTCTATCACTGTTGGTTAGTTTTTGCCTATTTTTGGATTTCATACAAAGGGAAATATACCATATGTACTCATTTATGCCTGTCTTTTTTCACTGAATACATTTGTGTTGAGATCCATCCATTTCCTTGTGTGCATATGTGGTTAATTCATTCTCTGATTGGTAGATGTTTACACCGTGGCCAGGTTTTTGATATGATGAATAGAGTCTCTATGAATATTCTTGTAAAATAAATTTGTAGATGTAAGCAGTCATTCCTACATAGCAATGGAGTTGCTATATCATAGAGTAAGCATAGAGTACACTTTATTAAAACCTCTCACGCACCAAAAGTAGTGGTGCCATTTTACAAAGACTTTGTGCCATCAGCAATGAATGGCAGTTCCAGTTATTCTAATTTTTACCTCCTTTAATTTCTTAACTTTTTATCCATTTCTTCCTAGATGTACAAAATGAATAGAAAAGGAAAGTGTTCTTTTAAAACATTACCTTGGGATAGTGTCCAAAATTAATAGAAAAATAATTCCCTTGACAACTGTATGTGTGCCCACCCTACCCAACTTTAATAGGGTGATTTTTCAAATCAGAGAAATAAAGACACAGTGAAATGACCATTATAGAACCCAGGATAGGGGCCAAATACAGTTACTGATAAGGCAAAGATAAAAGGAAATATGAACAGACAAGATGTTTTAGCAGGAAGAGGAAGAATAAGCAGGGGAAAGCAGGAGGCCTCAAAGACAAATGCAAATGTGGATAGAACAATAAAGGCAGGTGGCAAGGTGACATGGATCCAGAATAGGCGAATGCCTGGAAGCCTTCACTGGCAGGGCAAACATCAAACAAAGAAAGCTTGGCAGCAGGGACCAATCAGAAACCGCCTACTCTGAATGGGTTCTGTTTAAAAATCAGCATGGAGTTATACTTTTACATAAGTTTTTCCTAAGAAGAATCACATTTCCCTCCCTCACTTACTGAGAGACTAACGTGATTTTAGCCCCCACTTTTGCTTATCAATCACTCCTTCATTCATCAACCTGATTTTGGTGCAAGTTGGTAATTTACCCAGTTCTTCTCCACTATGTGTGCCGAACTCAGGTGCAGATTCATTTCTTTGGTTTTGTCTCCTGCAATGTTGGGCTTCCCTTGTGGCTCAGCTGGTAAAGAATCTGCTTGCAAATTGACCTGGGTTTGATTCCTGAGTTGGGAAGATCCCCTGGAGAAGGGAAAGACTACCAACTGTAGTATTCTGGTCTGGAGAATTCCATGGACGGTATAGTCCATGGGGTCGCAAAGAGTTGGACATGAGTAATGCCCAAAATTCTCCAAGCCAGGCTTCAGCAATACGTGAAGCGTGAACTTCCAGATGTTCAAGCTGGTTTTAGAAAAGGCCAAACAACCAGAGAGCAAATCGCCAACATCTGCTGGATCATGGAAAAAGCAAGAGAGTTCCAGAAAAACATCTATTTCTGCTAAATTGACTATGCCAAAGACTTTGACTGTGTGGATCACAATAAACTGTGGAAAATTCTGAGAGAGACGGGAATACCAGACCACCTGACCTGCCTCTTGAGAAACCTATATGCAGGTCAGGAAGCAACAGTTAGAACAGGACATGGAACAACAGGCTGGTTCCAAATAGGGAAAGGAGTACATCAAGGGTGTATATTGTCACCCTGCTTATTTAACTTATATGCAGAGTACATCATGAGAAACGCTGGGCTGGAAGAAGCACAAGCTGGAATCAAGTACATCATGAGAAACCCTGGGCTGGAAGAAGCACAAGCTGGAATCAAGATTGCCGGGAGAAATATCAATAACCTCAGATATGCAGATGGCACCACCCTTATGGCAGAAAGTGAAGAGGAATTAAAGAGCCTCTTAAAGAAAGTGAAAGAGGAGAGTGAAAAAGTTTGCTTAAAACTCAACATTCAGAAAACAAAGATCATGGCATCTGGTCCCATCACTGCATGGGGAATAGATGGGGAAACAGTGGAAACAGTGTCAGACTTTATTTTGGGGGGGCTCCAAAATCGCTGCAGATGGTAATTGCAGGCATGAAATTAAAAGACGATTACTCCTTGGAAGGAAAGTTATGACCAACCTAGATAGTATATTCAAAAGCAGAGATATTACTTTGCCAACAAAGGTCCGTCTAGTCAAGGCTATGGTTTTTCCAGTGGTCATGTAAGGATGTGAGAGTTGGACTGTGAAGAAAGCTGAGCACCGAAGAACTGATGCTTTTGAACTGTGGTGTTGGAGAAGACTCTTGGGAGTCCCTTGCATCGCAAGGAGATCCAATCAGTCCATCCTAAAGGAGATCAGTCCTGGGTGTTCACTGGAAGGACTGATGCTAAAGCTGAAACTCCAATACTCTGGCCACCTCATGCGAAGAGATGACTCATTGGAAAAGACTCTGATGCTGGGAGGGTTTGGGGGCAGGAGGAGAAGGGGACGACAGAGGATAAGATGGCTGGATGGCATCACTGACTTGATGGACGTGAGTCTGAGTGAACTCTGGGAGTTGGTGATGGACAGGGAGGCCTGGCGTGCTGCAATTCATGGGGTCGCAGAGTCGTACACGACTGAACGACTAACATGAACTGAACTGAACTGAGACACTTTCACTTTTCTTTCTGCAGTGTTGTCTCAGTGCTGTGGCCTCTCTTTATGTAACAGGCTTCTGTTTCTAGGACAAACATTCAACAATTTCCCTTAGTCAATTTCAAGAGCTCAGCGGTATCACCTAAATATGGAGCTCTAAACCAGTCTCCCCAGGCTAAAATTAATCACAAATCCCAAAAAAAGCATTTTAAAGACATTCGCAGCATGAGTCTAAAAGTAGCTCTTTGGATGACTCTAAAAATACATAATACTCAGCTATATGTATTGATTCCTATTCTTGCCTAAAGGCTCAGTTTCTTCATGGATGTGTGTATGGTCAGCCCACTCAAGATGTCTATTCTCTTGTTTTCTGTCCATCCACCCTCTGCTCAACCAGGACCTGCTTCACTCTTACATGAATATCCAATTCTCATAATTACAGGGCTTAATCAGAACTGCCTATGCTGCTTTCCCCACCCCAACTTCTGGTTTCCCTGGTAACTGATGAGCCAACTTAATATCAATTCTCCCTGTAAACCATGGCCTTCTTTTCTTCCAAGTAACAAGATTGTTCCTGCATCCTGCCTGCTCTTTGCCAAACATCGTCACTCCAGGATTCTTGCTTCTAACTCGTAAGAATCCTATCCAAAAAGTCTTTGATGTCTCTGTCACTGCTTCTGGGTTCTTCCTTTGGTTTTGCTGCTGGGCCATTACAAGCCTGCAGAACTGAGGGGTGCAGCTCAATAATGTTATTTTACATATGTGGAAAGTTTGCTGTATAAAATGATATGGAATTTAGACCTAGCTTGTTATAGTTAACTCTCCAACTTGCCCAAGGAATTTTTAAGACCCATTTATGAGACTAGAACTTAATAGGCAACAGTTGTACCAAAGTTTTCTTTAGCCACCGCCCCATTAGAAGTTATCATTCATGTAAGGGTATGTAGAAAGAAGACAAGTCTTGCCATTTGAATGCCCTTCTTAGAGAACTTACAGTTTGACCAAGAAATAGAAATGATCAACCAATAGAAGGGTAGTTTATTTAATCTGTTCATCTCTCTTATGTTTTATACTTTGCTGAATATCAAACTTCAGGTGGATGTATCAAATACATGAAGCTTTATAAGCCAATGGCTTAAAATTCTTCAATGCATCTTTATATTTTCCCTTTTGCTTTGTATGTACACTTGTTTCAATTTATGATTACCAGCACATGATGCAAAAAGTGCATATACTGTTAAAATCACTGACTTTATGACATCTTTTCTCTCCAATTTTCTATATGAAATAAGTGAATCAAAGACTTTTTTTCTTTCACCCTATTGTTTTTACTCTAAAAGCCACTCAGGTCTTAAGAAGAAGAAATAGTAAGTACTAGTTGTACAATAGTCTGTCAATCAATCAAGCACTTACACTTTGGGCAGCCCACTCATGGAGCTTTAGAAAAGATTTTTAAAAACACAAGTAAAGGAAAATCACAATTAAATTAAATGTGGATTGGAAAACTCCATTTTATATTGATTTTATTACCAGAATTTGGAAAGAAGGGTTCTGATTGTATTAAGCTAATGTTGTAATGGGTGAAATGAAAGAGACAATTAGACCCTTGGCTAGTTGATCACAGAAAAAGTGTTCCCCTGAGCCCTTCATTCAAGCACCTGGGAGGAGGAGCGCATCCCCTTCTATTTAATTGATCCCTGTAAATCTGTTGGCTAGTTTTTGGCATTTTACTGTACTGTCTATAATGAGGACGATGAGATGGAGTGAAATCCCCAGGAATAAAATAGAAGGTGCTATGCTATCAGTCTCCTTTTATGAAGCTAATTGAAAATAATAATGATGGGTGAAAATTTTAGATCATCTGATATGAAATATAAAATATTTCAAAATTCTATTCTGCTTTTATCTTTCTTAGATAAAAAGTTTGTGGATATAAGTAAGCTTCCAGGTTTTCAAGAATTTTGGGGGGGGGGTACACTACTATTTCCAGCTTGGTCTCTAAAATTGTGTGCATCAGATAATATCTTCAAACAATGCATTTTTATCTAACTACCAGAAATATTTGCCCAAATAATTTGTGTTTGCAAATTTAGAGGCTGGGTTAAGACCATTTGCAAAAATTGGCCCTGGAAATGTCAAGTACACAGAGCCTTTATATAGCATCATAAATATTAAAAGGTAGAAAACCTAGATCATTAAGTTCCAGAGAAGTAATGCACCATATCTACCCAGTTGACTCTCAAAAGAACAGGAAAGTGCAAAGTTTGTGCATACTGCCACACATTCTTGGGTTCAAAGATAGATCAAGTGCAACTTTTCTTTTTTAAAATGGATATTTTGTTTTCCATTGGCCTTTTGCCAGATTTAAGTGGACATACCCTGAAAGGGAGGCTGATCTCCAGGAGTCCTTTGTTTTGGTCTGTGAGCAATGAGCAATGAGTGTGGTAGGCCTTTACTCTACACTACAGTTCTGCTGTATCAAGTCCAAATGGCCAATTCTTCCTATTATCTATTTAAAACACATAGTTGAGAGATAAAACATGGACAATCTGAGGTGCTAGAAAAGGAGAAAATAGGGTTTCATGACATTTTTGCAACGAATGGTATTCAGAACATAATGGTTAACAGTGACCAACCTTTAAGATTCTAGAAGAGAATATAATTCTAGATTCAGTATGAGAATGAGCAGTTTTGTTGAACAATTTCATAAAGAAAAATTCCTTAAGGCCACTTCTTTTACTTAAGGGTAATTTTAAAATGTAATGAGATAATATTCCTAGTAGCATGCCTTGTAGTTAAAAAAAAATAATTTCCCACAAACAGTCTTTTTTTTTTTAAGATTTTTTTTGGTGTGGACCATATTATTGAATTTGTTATAACATTGCTTCTGTTTTTCTGTATTGGTTTTCTGGCCACAAGGCATGTGGGATCTTAACTCTTTGACTAGGAAATGAGCCACGACCCCTGCACTTAACCACTGCACTTAACCACTGCACTTAACCACCTGAAGGCTTAACCACTGAACCACTAGGGAGTCCCACAAACTATCTGATTTGATCTTTATAACAAAATGGGTCGTTTGCTTTGTTATTCTTATCTGTACACTGAGAATAATAGAAGCCAAAGGACTAAATTATTTCACAAAATATTATGCTGTGGATAAATTCGTGCTTCTGCTCATGTTCAGTCATTCATTAAGTTGTGTCCAACTATTTGCAACCCCACGGACTGTAGCCCTCCAGACTCCTTTTTCCAGGTAAGAACACTGGAGTGGGTTGCTATTCTCCATTTTCAAATCCAATTGGTAGCTCCACAGAGTTGTTAGGTGTTTAAAACAGGAAAAAGATCTCATTATTTGCAAATATTTTCTCCCATTTTGTAGCATACTTAAAAAACATAAGTTTAGGATGTGAAAGATCTCATAACATCCATACAAAAAAATTAGCTTGAGAATATGAAAAGAACAAACTCAAATTTTACAAGAAAAAGAATCGTTAAAATACAAATGTCTCTATCTAGAATAAATTCCAGATTGAACTCAGAGGGAAAAATCATGAAACACGTTCTGCACCAAGGTACTTCTGGGGCTCTTGCATACCAATCCCAAATCAGTTTTTTTCCAGTTTTCTTGTGATACTATGTGGTGTTCAGTTGCCTCCCTAGGCTTAAATTTTTATATAAGACACAGTTCCAGCCTCTGTATCATCAGCACTGTAGAATCACAATATCCTCTGGTTTCGAGAAATTCTCTTGTTAATTGTTTTTTTGTTCATTCGTTCAGTTGTGTCCAGCTCCTTGGGACCCCATCGACTGCCACATGCCAGGCTTCCCTATCCTTCACCATTTTCCAGAGCTTGCTCAAACTCACGTCCGTTGAGTCAGTGACATCATCCAACCATCTTGTCCTCTGTCATCCCCTTCTCTTTTTGTGTTCAATCTTTCCCAGCAGCAGGGGTCTTTTCCAATGAGTCAGCTCTTCACATCAGCTGGCCAAAGTATTGGAGCTTCGTTTTCAGCATCGTCTTCAGTCCTTCCAATGAATATTCAGTATTGATTTCCTTTAGGATTGACTGGTTTGATCTCCTTGCAGTCCAAGGGACTCTCAAGATCTTCTCCAACACAACGGTTCAAAAGCATCAATTCTTCAGTGCTTAGCCTTCTTTATGGTCCAACTCTCACATGAATACATGACTATAGCTTTCACTATATGGGCTTTTGTAGGCAGAATAATGTCTCTGCTTTTTAATACTCTGTCTAGATTTGTCATAGATTTTCTTCCAAGGAGCAAGCGTCTTTTAATTTCATGGCTGCAGTCACCATCTGCAGTGATTTTGGAACCCAAGATAATAAAGCATTTCACCATTTCCATTGTTTCCCCATCTGTTTGCCATGAAGTGATGGGATCAGATACCATGATCTTCATTTTCTGAATGTTGAGTTTTAAGCCAGCTTTTCCTTCTCTTCATTCATCCTCATCAAGAGGCTCTTTAGTTCTTTGCTTTCTGCCATAAGGTGCTGTCATCAGCATATCTGAGGTTATTGATATTTCTCCCAGCAATCTTGGCCCAGCTTGTGCTTCATCCAGCCTGGCAATTTCAGATGATGTACTCTGCATGTAAGTTATATAAGCAGGGTAACAATATATGGCCTTGACATACTCCTTTCCCAACTTTGAGCCAGTACGTTGTATCAGGTCTGGTTCTAACTGTTGCTTCATGACCGGCATCAGGTTTCTCAGGACGCAGGTAAGGTGGTCTGGTACTCCCATCTCTTTAAGAATTTTCCACAGTTTGTTGTGATCCACACAGTCAAAATTTAGCACAGTCAGTGAAACAGAAAGTAATGTTTTTCTGGAATTCTTTTGCTTTTTCTATGATCCAATGTTTGTTGGCAATTTGATCTCTTGTTCCTCTGCCTTTTCTAAATCCAGCTTGTATTTCTGGAAGTTCTCGGTTCACTACTATTGAAGCCTGGCTTGGAGAATAGTGAGCATGACTTTGCTAGCATGTGATGTGAGTACAGTTGTGCAGTAGTTTGAACATTCTTTGGCATTGCCCTTCTTTGGCATTGGAATGAAAACTGACCTTTTCCAGTCCTGTGACAAATGCTGAATTTTCCAAATTTGCTGGGATATTGAGTGCAGCACTATAACAGCATCATCTTTTAGGATTTGAAATAGCTCAGCTCGAATTCCATCACCCCCACTAGCTTTGTTTGTAGTGCTGCTTCCTAGGGCCCACTTGACTTTGGTCTCCAGGATGTCTGGCTCTAGGTAAGTGATCACACCATCATGATTATGTGGATCATGAAGATCTTTTTGTACAGTTCTTCTGTGTTTTCTTGCCACCTCCTCTTAATATTTTCTGTTCTGTTAGGTCCATACCATTTCTGTCCTTTATTGAGCCCATCTATGCATGAAATGTTCTCTAATTTTCTTGAAGAGATCTCTAGTCTTTTCCATTCTATTGTTTTCCTCTATTTCTTTGCACTGAACACTGAGGAAGGCTTTCTTATCTCTCCTTCCCATTCTTTGGAAATCTGCATTCAGATGGATATATCTTTCCTTTTCTCTTTTGCCTTTAGCTTCTCTTCTTTTCTCAGCTATTTGTAAGGCCTCCTCAGACAACCATTTTACCTTTTTGCATTTCTTGTGGATGGTCTTGATTACTGCCTCCCATACAATGTTACAAATCTTTGTCCATAGTTCTTCAGGTGCTCAGTCCATCAGATCGAATCCCTTCAATCTATTTGTTACTTTCACTGTATAATCGTAAGGTAGTTTTTTTTTTTTTTTTTAGTTCCTGTTTGAATGGCCTAATGATTTTTCCCGACTTTCATCAATTTAATTCATCAATTTAAGTCTGAATTTAGCAATAAAGAGTTCATGATCTGAGCACAGTCGGTTCCCAGTCTTATTTTTGCTGACTGTACAGAGATTCTCCATCTTTTGCTGCAAAGAATATAATCATTCTGATTATGGTATTGGCCATCTGGTGATGTCAATGTGCAGAGTCATTTCTTGTGTTGTTGGAAGGTGTTTGCTAAGACCAGTACATTCTCTTGGCAAAACTGTTAGCTTTTGTCTGCTTCATTTTGTATTCCAAGGCCAAGCTTACCTATTACTCCAGGTATCTCTTGACTTCCTACTTTTGCATTCCAGTCCCCTATAATAAAAAGGACATCTTTTTTTGGTGTTAGTTCTATAAGGTCCTGTTGGTTGTCATAGAACTGTTGAGCTTCTTTGGCATTAATGGTTGGGGCATAGACTTGGATTACTGTCATGTGGAGTGATTTGCCTTAGAAATGAACCAAGATCATTCTGACTTTTTTGAGACTGCACCCAAGTACTGCATTTCAGATTCTTTTGTTGACTATGAGGGCAACTCCATTTCTTCTAAGGGATTATTGCCCACAGTAATAGATATAATATCCAACTAAATTAAATTTGCCCATTCCCATCCATTTTAGCTCACTGATTCCCAAAATGTTGATGTTCACCCTTGCCATCTCCTGTTTGACCACTTCCAATTTACCTTGATTCATGGACCTAACATTCCAGGTTCCTATGAAATACTGCCTTTTTTTTTTTTTTTTTTGGCAGCATCAGACTTTACTTTTACCACCAGACACATCCACAACAAGTGGATATTGCTTCCACTTTGGCTCAGCCTTTTAATTCCTTCTGGAACTATTTCTCTTCTCTTCTCCAGTAGCATATATATATATTTTTAAGTCACTTCAGTCATGTCTGACTCTGTGTGACCCCACAGACGGCAGCCCACTAGGCTCCCCCATCCCTGGGGATTCTTCAGTTAAGAACACTGGAGTGGGTTGCCATTTCCTTTTCCAATATTGGGCATATTCTCCAATATTGGGCATATTAGGCCCCTACAAACATGGGGAGTTCCTCTTTCAGTGTTATATCTTTTTGTCTTTTCATACTGTTCATGGGGTTCTCAAGTCAAGGATACTGAAGTGATTTGCCATTCCCTTCTCCAGTAGGCCACATTTTATCAGCATTTTAATCCCAGTTTTCTACAAAAGCTGAATCCTAGCTACCTTTTCTTTTTTGGAATTTGACTTCAGCAGGCTGTTTCTGCCTACTCACCTTTGTTGGTGTGGTCAGTTGGGAATAGTATCTTATTTTTGAGCCAGATTGAGTCTTTTTTTTTTTTTTTCTTTTTTACCTTCATATATCATCTATATATGGTTGGAACCATGGGGGTATCCAAAAGCATGAACTTACAGAGTAGTCTTGGCTGGAAGTGCAAACTGTTTCCTATATTGCTATTTCTTATTTTTCTTAAACATAATTTTGACTATTTTATTCTTTCCTAAAGTAATTTATTGAACTCTCCAAAGTATTAACCTAGGTGAATAGTAAATTCTCTGGTTTAGAAATTTTAAACTAAGTGAAGTTTTTTATTATTTTAAAAAATATTATTTGAATCTTTGGTAATGGTAAAATTTCATAGTGAAAACTCAGAATCAGGGCTCCTTTCATGCACTCTTCTTACCTTGTTTTAAAGGGCTCATGTCCAATTCAAACAGCAGTAACCCATTTAAGATATTCCCAAGAGAAGTAACCTGAAAAAATATATCTTCTTCACTAGATTTTCATATAGAAAGAGAGCACAGGTAGTAACTTATGAATTAAGCATAAGAACAACATCTTACCTCAAGTAAATTTGGTTCAAATACAGAAAGTTATTGCCTCCATTATACACAAATTTGTCAGTTTGAAATGTCTTTCATTATAAATTTTTGGAATAGAATATGCCAGTTAGTCTTTGAAAGATTTCTTAATGCATTTAAAGAAGTTGAATTGTATCAGTTTTCTGTTGCTGTTGTAACAATTTATCATAAATTTAGTGACTTAAACAATAGAAATTTATTTTGTAGGTAGAGAAGTAAGAATTCTGAGATGGGTATCACTGAGTTAAAATTAATATATCAGCAGTGTACATTCCTTCTGGACGCTATAAATATGATCCATTATCTTCCTTTTTCCAGAGTCCAGAGGCTACCACATTCCTTGGCTTCTGACTCCTTTCTCCACCTTCAAAACCAGCAGCATAATATCATCAAATCTTTCTCTGATTTTGGTCCCTTTTCTGACTTCTTCCATGTTTTCAGAACCTCAGTTTTTGCAATGGCTCCCCTCAGATAATCCAGCACAAATTTCCCTTTTTAGAGGTCAGTTGATTAACAACCTTAATTCCCTTTGTAGTCTTAATTCATTTCTGCTTTGTAACCTAATACAATCATAGGTTCCATAGATTAGGAGGTAAGCATCTTTGAGGGACAATTATTCTACCAACCACAGGAATATTTATGAAATATACAAACTTGATTCCAATAAAAGTTTACAGTTACCACTGGTCAGTTTGTTTCCCACTATTTTTATCTTATTTTAATATTTTATTTTATGCTATAGAAAGTTCTAATGATCTTAAAGATCCTGATACTTCCAACTTGGAAGAGTGAAGTATTACTCATGACATTTGTAGATTAAACACTGTTCAGTTCTGTTTCATCTGATATGTTCTATCTGGTAAGGTTGGAATTTATTCAATTATAAAATAGGTTTGCATAATATTAGAATATCAATTATATCAGTTATTCAAAATATTTTCTCTCAAACATAAGTGAAACTAATATATTTTCTCACTTTTCTGAATGTTAATTTTAAACTAAATAATATTGAATATTTCAATATTTTTTATTTAGCTGCCTGCTTTCTTGTATTTTTTAAGTGAAAAGTTTTCTTTTTTAACATTAAGCATGCCATCAATTTTAAAAAAAGACTTTACAAATTTTTGTTTGTTTGTTTTTGGTCTCATAGCAAGTGTTTAACAAATCCATTCTGAGGTCTTTTATTTAAAACCTCCAAAAGTACTAGCAGCCTGAGTGTAAAAGCTTTTCACGTCTTCTGATTACCACTGGCTCCTTACATTTGGACCTCCTGCCCTCGAAAAATTAGTTGCCTACCTGTGAATTCTGCATTTTAAGTGCAGAATTACTTACATTTACCCTTGCTCTTCCTCTAGGCCCTGTATAGTAAGACAGCAACATTTTACTGTATACTGGATTGTAGAACCACTGCCTCCAGGTTTCCATGAATAATGAATATTTTGTGTTTTTGACCAGTACTGTTCAACAAAAATATAAAGCAAATCAGTTCAGTTCAGTCGCTCAGTCGTGCCCGACTCTTTGCAACTCCATGAATCGCAGCACGCCAGGCCTCCCTGTCCATCACTGACTCCCGGAGGTCACTCAAACTCATGTCTATCGAGTTGGTGATGCCATCCAGCCATCTCATCCTCTGTTGTCCCCTTCTCCTCCTGCCCCCAATCCCTCCCAGCATCAGAGTCTTTTCCAATGGTCAACTCTTCCCATGAGGTGGCCAAAGTATTGGAGTTTCAGCTTTAGTATCAGTCCTTCCAATGAACACCCAGGACTGATCTCCTTTAGGATGGACTGGTTGGATCTCCTTGCAGTCCAAGGGATTCTCAAGAGTCTTCTCCAACACCACAGTTCAAAAGCATCAGTTCTTTGGTGCTCAGCTTTCTTCACAGTCCAACTCTTACATCCATACATGACCACAGGAAAAACCATAGCCTTGACTAAATGGACCTTTGTTGGCATAGTAATGTCTCTGCTTTTTAATATGCTATCTAGGTTGGTCATAACTTTTCTTCCAAAGAGTATTTCAATATTTCCAAAATATTTTTATTTAACTTGTTCACTCACTAGGGCATGTCCAACTCTTTGCAACTCCATGGATTGCAGCATGTCAGCTTTCCCTGTCCTTAACTATCTCCCAGAGGTTGCTCAAACACATGTCTGTTAAGTCAGTGAGGCCATCCAACCATCTCAATCTCTGTCACCCCTTTCTCTTCTTGCCCTCAATCTTTCCCAGAATTAAGGTCTTTTCTAATGAGTTGGCTCTTCGCATCAGGTGGCCAAAGAGTTGGAGCTTCAACATCAGTCCTTGCAATGAATATTCAGGATTGATTTCCTTTAGTATTGACTGGTTTGATCTCTTTGCTGTCCAAGGGACTCTCAAGAGTCTTCTCCAGCACCACAGTTCGAAAGCATCAGTTCTTCGATGTTCAGCCTTCATTATAATCCAGTTTTCACATCCATAGGTGACTACTGGAAAAACCAAAGCTTTGACTATATGGACCTTTGTTGGCAAAGTGACACTACTGCTTTTTAATACGCTGTCTAGGTTTGTCATAGCTTTTCTTCCAAAGAGCAAGGTCTTTTAATTTCATGGCTGCAGTCACTGTCTGCAGTGATTTTGGAGCCCAAGAAAATAAAATCTGTCACTGTTTCTGGGTTCACATAGTTAACCTTGTTTGGGATGAGAAGGCTCAGAGCAGAGGTGGCTTGGGATTTGTGGACTGAATGACTGAAAATGCTGCATTTCTGATCAAGTAGACATGAAAGTTATCTGGCTTTCAGCTTGTTGATGTGACAGAAGCAGCTCCATCTTGGGGTTAGAAATATTTTTCAGCACTTATTTTTTCTATTATAATTGGTGTTTTGTTTAAAGTTAACAAGTCATTGGTATCATCAATCAAATATGATAATAAAAACAGTCTATCATTACTTAGTTGATCATTTTCTAAATGTTTATTTTCTTTAAACTAAAATGTTAATTTTATGAAAAATTATAAATATAGCAATAGTACAAAGCAAACCATGCCAGAATGTTATCACATACATGTATATCTACTTAGAAAATAATTCAAAAATTTCAAATATCTGCACCCAGAAAATGTATAATCTAATTAACTATCCCACTGAAAACAACTTAAAATACTGGATATGAAATATTTTGAATAGTTGTCTTGACTGTTTCAGTGAGCTGGCATGGAAAATAACCTTGTTAAACACTATATTTAATGCCTCAGTCTTGCAGAATGATGTTTGATTTTCAGAAAAAGATAACTGTCCACTATCACCACTTTTATTCAACATATACAGGGGACCTGCTCAGTTATCCAGTGGCTGAGACTCCACCCTCTCAACCTAGGGGGCCAGGGCTTGATCCCTGGTTGGGGAACTAGATCCTACATGTCACAACTAAGAGTTCCCATGCTACAACTAAAAAGAATTTGCATGTTGTATTGAAGATCAAAGATCTGGAAGTGTCTCCACCAAGAGCTAGGGCAGCCAGATAAATAAATATTAAAAAACATTTATAGGAGATAGGGGGTATTTGAAAAAGTTAAGAACTAAGGAATCTGTTACAAATCTAATAAAGATAAAACCCAAATATAAAACTGAGAATGCCTTGAGGAATACAACAAATATAGTTTCTAAGCAAAAATATTTAAAATGCAGAAAGAAAGCTAGCTTTCAGGAAATGTTAATTATACT
The DNA here is from genome assembly GCF_016772045.2 of Ovis aries. Classification (NCBI taxonomy): domain Eukaryota; kingdom Metazoa; phylum Chordata; class Mammalia; order Artiodactyla; family Bovidae; genus Ovis; species Ovis aries. The sequence continues at coordinate 54,176,053 of NC_056057.1, forward strand.
GAACCAAGCTGAATTAGAAAATCAGACAAGACCAATAGATTTGTAGACAACATTTTATATGTTATCTTTCCTTTTAAAAGTATTTTTTCCCATTCTTTGAGTCTCAAACAATTATTTTGTAATCATTTATTTTTCAATTGGCTGGAAACATTCTCTCACCCTGATATGAGGGGGAAAAAATATATTTTTAAGCTTCTGTATGCTCATTTGAAAGGAGGCTCAGTTTTTTTTCCCCCTGCTTGCATTTTGCAGATATTGATCACTGTGAGTTTACTTTTATTTGCTTGTTTTCTTACTAGATGTCTATAGAACTTAAAAAGCAAAAACAAAAACAAACTTTTAAACTTTTCACTTTAGTATTCCAGCAGTATCTTTCAAATTTTATCCTGGTTTTAAATTTTTTATTAAACAGTTTTAACCTAGAGAAAAGTTGCAATAAACAACCTTATACTTTTCACGTAAATTCATCAATTGACATATTGCTGTATTTACACATTCTTTCTTTCAATTGTTTATTTTTTGCTGAACCATTTGAAAGTTACAGATATCATGATCTTTCACTCCTAAATATGTCAATACATGTCTGCTATGATCAAGGTTCATCACATTCCTATAATTATCAAATGCAGACAATTTAATATTGATACAATATCATCTAATATTTATTTCAAGTAATAATTTACAAAAATATCCTTTATAACTTTTCTAATCCAATATCCAATCTGGGTTCACACCATTCATTTAACTGATATACTTAATAAAGATTTTCCTGGTTCCCAGTGAACTCTCCTGATTCAGAGCCTGTTTTGTTGGCTTACTGATATCTAAGATTCCTGTTATATAAATGGTGAATCATTTAGATTTCTTTTCCATAACTCTAAGGAATCTGTATGCAGGCCAGGAAGCAACAGTTAGAACCGGACATGGAACAACAGACTGGTTCCAAATAGGAAAAGGAGTACGTCAAGGCTGTATATTATCACCCTGCTTATTTAATTTATATACAGAGTACATCATGAGAAATGCTGGGCTGGAAGAAGCACAAGCTGGAATCAAGATTGCCGGGAGAAATATCAATAACCTCAGATATGCAGATGATACCATCCTTATGGCAGAAAGTGAAGAGGAACTAAAAAGCCTCTTGATGAAAGTGCAAGAAGAGAGTGAAAAAGTTGGCTTAAAGCTCAACATTCAGAAAATGAAGATCATGGCATCCAGTCCCATCACTTCATGGGAAATAGATGGGGAAACAGTGGAAACAGTGTCAGACTTTATTTTTGGGGGCTCCAAAATCACTGCAGATGGTTACTGCAGCCATGAAATTAAAAGATGCTTACTCCTTGGAAGAAAAGTTATGACCAACCTAGATAGTATATTCAAAAGCAGAGGCATTACTTTGCCGACTAAGGTCCATCTAGTCAAGGCTGTGGTTTTTCCTGTGGTCATGTATGGATGTGAGAGTTGGACTGTGAAGAAGGCTGAGAGCCGAAGAACTGATGCTTTTGAACTGTGGTGTTGGAGAAGACCCTTGAGAGTCCCTTGGACTGCAAGGAGATCCAACCAGTCCATTCTGAAGGAGATCAGCCCTGAGATTTCTTTGGAAGGAATGATGCTAAAGCTGAAACTCCAGTACTTTGGCCACCTCATGCGAAGAGTTGACTCACTGGAAAAGACTCTGATGCTGGGAGGGATTGAGGGCAGGAGGAGAAGGGGACGACAGAGGATGAGATGGCTGGATGGCATCACTGACTCGATGGATGTGAGTCTGAGTGACCTCCGGGAGTTGGTGATGGACAGAGAGGCCTGGCGTGCTGTGATACATGGAGTCACAAAGAGTCGGACACGACTGAGCAACTGAACTGAACTGAAGGTTTCTCTCCTTCCCTTTCTCCCTCTTTTTTCTTTTTTGGTTACTTTAAGTGCCCACTGGAGAGATGATAGAGGGCAAGACTGGTCTTCAGGGCTGCAAGGTATCTTACTGACTCATGCACCCACCAGCCCAAAAGCCTGGAACTGCCATTTGTCCAAGATAACCTCCCAGTTTAACTTCAGTCTTCCAAAGATGCACGGCCTCCATCTGATGCAGTGATTGCACCCAGTTCTTGGAGCAGCATGGCATCCACAAGCCTTTCTGTAGTGCCCTTGTCAAAAAGGCTCCAGATTATCTCCCGTTTCAGAATTTAATCTTCCAAGTTTGTTCTTATCTGTGGCCACAGCTAACTTCTTGGATCCAGGGAAAATGCCAAGACAGCAAACCTGAACTTCCTAACATACTGCTTGCTGCCTCCAGACTTGCCCACTCAGTCCTGTAGACTGCCCAGAGCCAGAAACCAAAAGCCTACAGATGCAACCAACGTGGGATCCTACGCCTGGTCCGTTGCTGGCCCAGCATGAACCATGTGGCATGTGTGGCCTCCATGGAAACACAGAGTTGGCACCACAGGAAAAGTGTTTGGTGAGTTGCTTTTAAGGCTTAGTTTCTTGGTTTTCACTTCTTTATCCATCATAAATTGATATCTTGGAGTTTGTTTTATGTCATTAATTTGATTTTCTGGTCTATCCAACATGAAGTTCAATCCTTACAGTATACTGTTTACTTGAACAAATGGTGGTTGTGTGTTTTACAGTATAGCATTCACAGAACTCAGGTTCTTTGTGCTTTGTAACTACATGCTATAGTTGTGTGTGTGTGTGTGTGTGTGTGTGTGTGCACGCTATAGTTTTACACATGCAATATCCTCTTGAGAACTGCATAAGAATATTTAATCTTCTAGTTTTTATGAGTAATTAATTTCATGTGAGAAGGTTACTCTCCAAAGAAATGTCCTCTTTTCTGACTACATTTCCTTTACATGTGTTGAGTAATGTTTCTCTGTTTATGTGGTACAGAACTCCTGTGTGCTAGGCTTCTGCCTATAATGACTACCTGGTCCAGAAAGAAAATGCCTCTTGTCACTTTTGGCCTGTGTCTCCTGACAGAAAGCTTTCTGCTGTTGTTAGTTGCTCATTCGTATCTGATTCTTTGCAACCCTGTGACTATAGCTCGCTAAGCTCCTCTGTCCATGGAATTCACCAGGCAAGACCCCTGGATTGGGTTGCCCTTTCCTTCTCCAGGGGATCTTCCCAACCTAGGGATCAAACCTGGGTCTCCTGCATTGCAGACAGATTCTTTACAGAGAAGCTTGGGGGCTGCAGTCCATGGGACCACAAACAGTTGGACACAACTGAGCAACTAAACAACAACAGCAACGTACTGTCAGAGACTCTTTAATGGAGTTACCCCATGTTCCTTAATAATTTGATACACGCATAATCTCAGTCTATATATGTCCTTGTTGAGAAAACTTACTGTGAGAGAATCGGTGTTATTCTATGTATGTTAAATAAGTTCTATATCCATTTTTCAATATTTCTATTGTATTTATAATTGTAAAAATAGAAAATCTATCATTAAGTAAAGAGTTACCCACTCTTTTTTGTTTTTTTACATTTGTGTACTCATAATATCAAATAAAAATAGCAGGATGCAGGGATGTGTATAATATATAATATATTATAATCACACTTTGGTTTTTATATTTGTATATGAAAGGGAAAAGAATATTTGGAAGGAAATGTGTCAAAATCTTAGCAGGCTTATATTAAATGCCTTCCTTTTGTTTTCCTTGATATGCAAAATTTACCTACAAAATCAAGTATTATTTTATAATCAAAACAAAATAATAAGTATTCTTTTAAATTAAAAGTCATTATCAAAAATTGATACTGATAATTGATAATTGATAATGATATTGAAAATGATATCAATTTTCAATCAATTGAAAAAATTGATAAGATAATTCATCTTCCTTCCCAAATGGTCTTCACTTACTGACCCCTCTATCACTACAAATGGAATCATTTTTTGGTTTCCCAGACTTACAACTCTGGATAGTTGTTTCTTCCACTCCAGTATATCCTGCTTACAGGGCAGCCCCTTATTTACTATGGCAACGGCATATACATACACTGTACTGTTCTTGTGGGGGTTGTGAGTCGGGTGGAGATGACAGCTGGAAACAGTGCTGTAACCTATTATAGGAACTCTGATTGGCCAGGCCTGTATCTCAGTCTTCCCTGCATCAATGGTGTAGCTCTAACTTGAACCGCATGCAGGGAGAATGAGGGAGACGACACCTCGGAGGAAATCTGTGGTGCTGTTAGCAGCAGGGGAACGTATGCTGGAAAGTAACAACACAGCTAAAAAAAGGCCGCTGTAAGTCTTCCACTTATTGTTTGGGGATGTACATGCCAAATGCTATCAAAAACATATCCTTTGTTTGTTCCTGCTTATTTTGATCCATGGCCTGGCTTATAATTGTTTTAGACTGTGTTTTTCCTTAAGACAAGGATTATGACATCCATATTTTTACCCCTAATACATAGGTAGTACCTGAATGACAACACTGAATTGCTTTCATTTGTTAATCATACCCCGTTTCATGTGATATTTAGTTTATTGTCTTCTTAAGTAGTTATGTTACAAAGCCTCTATGTGTGTTTCCTCATCTTAAGAGTTATAGGGCTCAAAGTTTGAATACTAATACTTATAGTTTTCATACTGTATAATCAAAATACATTTACTATCCCCAAAAAAGAAAAAATAAATAAATCAGCAGTCAGTGCCTCTTCCATCAAAAGCTATCTGTCTCTATCAGTGAATTTGCATTAAGTAGTGAGTAATAGAAAGTTCAATAAGAATACATTTTCCTTAAGAATTTAATAAGCTTTCAGGCAGTCCATTTTCTTCTGGTCGATTCCATCTGCTAGTAACTACATCTAAAAATTTTGTCGTGGAAAATATTTCTCAAATTTAATGTGTTATGAGTCACTTGGGAATCTTGGTAAAATGCATATTCTGATTAAGTAGAACTGGGTGGGACTTGAGATTCTGTAATTCTAATAAAATCCTAGATGATACAAATGTTGTGGTGGTATCGAAGAGTCTAGAGTTACTCTTACATTTAGCCATTCCAAGGATGGTTAGCTCAGTAGTTCAACAGCGATATCTAAGAACCAGGTTCTTTCTAGCTTTCCATTGTTCAGTCCTCAGTTTATTAGCTTGTAGTTTTATGCTAGTGTCTTTTATTTCTGAAGATATTGGCCTTAGATTCAGATGTCACATGCATGCAACAGTATTCAGAGGCAAAAAAGATCTTTTCTGTTTTATAATGCATACAACTTCTTAGGAGACAGAGTCATTTCCAACAAGTGCCCAAGTATAATTCCTTTAAGTCTCATTAATTAAAATTTCATTACTTATCCTGGCAAGGAAAACATAATTCCATGACAAATTTAGAATATTCTAGTGTTTTAATGTTTTACTTTAATATTAATCTTTGGTGGCTGGGTGATGGACAGTCCTGCTGTTCTGATACACAAAGACACCCTTTTTCACAGCAAGAATGAAAGGAAATGGATAGATATTTTACTACAGTCCTTTTCAAGGTGAAGAGAGGACATCTTAGTATATTTGTCTAGTTATCCACTGCAAGTGGAGGGAGAGATGACTTGAGGAACATATCTACACTGGTAGTGTAGGTAGTGACTAACAAGTTACTTGGCTTGTCTGGGAGTTGGAAAGAAAACAATTTTTAATGGAAAATTGGAAAATTGAAAAATGTCTGGGGGTTGGTTATGTACAGTGGCAATTCTGGAATGGTACAGAATGTGACAATGTTTGTATGTCATGTAATGCCCAGCAGAGGCAATCCATTGCTGAAGAGGCTCTCAGTAATTAGGTAAGGTGACCTACCCAATAGAGAAAGTCATCTTTCTTTAGGTACTCAGTGCTTGCTCAATGTATCACATATAAAATGACCACAGCATCAGGAAGAGAAGCATGGATTTTCTGCCAAGACTGATTTGGCTACTCACCACTGTGGAGTGTCCAACTTAATCTGGTTCGTAATTTGCCTCCAACGCCTGCAGTGCTTCCACAAGCAGCATCGTTCATGAATTTGTAGAATGACTTACCAAGTGTCATTTTCCTCCATATATATCTTATCTGGCTAGAGTCACATTTCTTGACAGGGGACCACAAACTCAGAATTCACTAGTTTTTACCACATGCCTCATCCAGGAGCAGGTGACTTGACAAAGCATTGAAATGGCCTGCTCAAGCCTCAGTTATAGTACAAACAAAGAGAAAACACTTTGTGAGAGGAGGGTAAGATCCCTAGGGATGAGATGTGTGCCTTAAATCAGCAGTCAGTGCCAGTGTAGGCTCTCTAGATGGAATGACTAGATCTGAGAGTTAAGGCATAGATATGGGAGTGGCCTCTCTTGTAATTATTCTGAATTGATCTTAGTTAATGCTCTAGAAGACTTTTTTGCTTCCTGTCCCCAAGACTATGTATGGTTCAATGAGAATGAAGGTCATAGTGCCTGAAAGACGCATGCTTATGAGGAAACATCATCATGTTTTCAAGAAACTGAGACTATCCCCTGAACATTTTGAATTTCTCATGCTGCTGAACCATCAGGTAGAGAAAGTGAAAGTCACGATTCTGCCCTGGGTGATTTATCTCAATTACCAGGAGGAAATTAGACTGCTGATTCAGAATAGAGGAAAAGGGACTATGTTTAGAACTCAGGATAATCACTGGGTTATCTCTTGATACTTAATTTCTTACCTAACTGTCCTTGGAAAATTGTGCTAATCCAAGGAAGACATGGCCACTAATGGCTCATCTGTAGGAATGAAGATATGGATTACTCCTCCAGATCTAAACCCAGTCTAGCTGAAGAGGTTGGCAGAGAGTATGAGAGCACAAAATAATAGAAGAGTTGCTTTGATTTACAGCACAGGCCTGTGATCTGCTATAGAAGTGAAGAGTGTCACAGTTACAGTTTATGTTGTTAGTTGATGTCTTTTCCCCCTCCATTTTGAAGCTGGTACATTATCCGAAGAATATAACATCTGGTTAACAATTGTCCTGTTTACAATCTTAAAATGTCTTTGGGCTCCCGACTATTTATCTCCCTTAAAGAATGTCATCCTTTCCCATGAGTTTATTTTTCACAGGCATGCCAGGGAGTTCTGGTCCTAACTCTCTAATGAATTCCAAACATTGATATCCTGTTGCCTATTGGTTACCTTCAGAATTTTTCTTCCCCAACCCTCATAGTTGTTGGCATTCCACTGAAACAATAAACTAAGCCTGGTAAACATCCTAGACAATTTCGTCCTCTTTTCCCTTTAATGTCCAAGAAAAATTCTGGTTGATTTTATGTTTTAAATGTGGCTTTGTTCTATCCTGTTCTCAATATCACAAGACTACTGCCTAGTTTAGGCACTTATTTTATCTTTGTTGGGTCATCAGAAAGTATAAACCAAATAAAATTGGAGCCTTAGCCTCGCACAGAATCATATTTGAAGAAGCAGCAGTCAAAAGGAAAACTAAGATCGTAATTCTAATTTCTAATCGATCTCTTAGAAAATATCCCAAGGGAGGAAGCACATTACCAATAGTGATTGTACTTTAAACCTTCCCACCCCATCTCTGCCTCTTTGCGGCATCCTCCATGTGGATAACATCTGTTTCTCCAACTGTACCCCTGTACAGAGTTCAGCTCTGCTATATTGTTCTCCTGCTGTTATTTCTCCTTTTTGCAATATAAATCTCTTAAACACTCACTTTTTCTTTGAGACAATCCTTTTTCCAATTGTCCTAATTGTCCTTCAGAAGGCCTTGGTGCTGAGTAGGAAGACAAAGACTCTTCCTTAGAAGTTGGAGGAAAAGGAGCAATCAAGGAAGTAGAACAGAGCAACAGAGTGTTAGTTTGTTGAGACTGGTACATTTTCTTGAGATCTGATGAAGCACCCACAGCTATTCCTACTATCTGGAAGCTCCTGTCATCCATCCCCCATGAACACCCTGCTACCCACTTCTTTTGTGTCAGTGGCACTATATCTGTGATGAGACTTCCTAAATCTACTTTGTGTTCTTTTCAAATTCCTGTTAGTGCACTGACCAGCTAACATGCCATTGTTTTGATTTAATAGGTCTCTGCTAGGAATAAGATGATGGCTCAATCACTGAGTTAATTTTTTTCCCTCCTGTGGTTTCAGTTAACCATGTAATGTGCCTCTTTCACAACTGCTGTATATATAGGCCACTTCTATGGGCCTTCTGATGTCTGGGAAGGGCCAGAATTAGACTTGTGGTGATTGCCATCCTGCTTGTGACCTGCCCTGCGACACTAGAAAATTGCTAGGCTCATTGTCCAAACTTGGTTTCGTTTGTTTTAAGGGAGTTTCCTGGCAGAGAATGAAAAATCTGATGCAGTGGACTGAATGTGTCCTCCCCAAATTCCTGACTTCTAATGATGGTATTGGGAGGTGGGACCTTTGGGGTGTCACAAGAGTGGGGCCCTTGTGGATGGGTTGAATATCATTGTAAGAGGAATTCAGACAGCTCTCTGACTCTTTCTCCCATATGAGGAACAAGGAGCAGTTAATAGTCTGCAGCTTGGAAGAGGATTCTTAGCACAACCTCACCATGCTGGCGCCCTGATACTAGGCTACCAGCCTTGAGGAATGTGAGAAATAAATTTCTGTTATTGATGGCCCAGTCAGCTGATAGTGCAGCTGGAAAGGACCAAGACACTTGACTACTTACACCTACCGCAAACTCTCCTGCTCAGGGGCTTCTTCAGGAGGCAGAAGCATACCTGCAGCTCTTCCTGGATTCCATTTCCATTCTAGAGGAAATCTGTGCTTATCTTTTTTTTTTCCCTATAATGCTAATTGATGAACTTTACGAGTAGCAAGAAAACTAGACATGGCTCAGTTTTTAGATGTAAGACAAGACTGTTCAGTTGTTTACTACAGATTCTCACAGAATGACCTGCTCTAGACTATTCTAATTCCATAGTGTGTGAGCCACAATGGTTGCCTTTCAAAACTGATTCTTTTTTAAAGGTGAAACATTTTTCATGTTGGTTAGGACATGGAATTTAACACAGGAGTTATGGAAATTCTCTACTCTGATTTGTAATTAGCACAGGACAGTCTGCCATCATAATGGAGATTCTTGAGGCTTTGAGCCCATGAATAATCTCCAGTGCTGAGTTTCTTGGTTGCTTACTGTAGGTGCCAACATTCCTCTGCCGCTGATGTCTATCATTCCTACAGAATTTCAGCAATATGTTCTAATCATGAAGTATATTGTTCTTTCTCTGTCCTCTGGTATGGTGATCTTTCTGAGCTCCTGATCCTATGTTTATGCAAACTGTCTGTTCCAGTCATTCTGAAGCCTGTCTGAGTCCCATGGTGGATGTCAAATCTCCAGGGGATCCTGGATTTTTTGCCCTCCTTCCAAAGAAAGAAGTAAAGAAACTGAATTCGCTCAGTTGTGTCCAATTCTTTGCGACCCCATGGACTGTAGTCTACCAGGTTCCTCTGTCCATGGGATTTTCCAGGCAAGAGTACTGGAGTGGTTTGCCATTGCCTTCTCCAGGGGATCTTTCTGACCCAGGGATCGAATCTGAGTCTCCCACACTGCGGGCAGACTCTTTACTGTCTGAGCCACCAGGGAAGCCTCCCCTCCTTCTAAGGAAAACTCTAATGTCTTCATAAATTTGATGCTGTTAATTTATTAATTTGCATATAAAGGAAAGCAGAAAATTTGGGCAATGACTGAAATGGGGAGGTAGGGCTGAGGAAAATATTCTAAGATTGGTGAAAATTAAGCCACATTTTGCTAACAGTCTATCACAGGGTTCCTTTGCATACTGTAAGCCCAAAAGTATTTGTTCCTGTTTGTCAGTCAGTCCTCATATTGTGGTGCTGGATCATTTGATTCCAAAATCAGGCTGTGCTGTTTCCTGCTCTCATTTTGTTCCTCAAATTCTTTCTCGACCAAATGTCTCTCTAGCCCCAACTTCATCTCATTTTCTGCTTTTATCCAATGCATTCTTTACAGTTTCCACAAGGTAAGATCTGTAACTTTCATATACTTTTCTTTTCTCCCATTCATTGTGAATAAGAACTAATAAGTGCTCAGTAAAATGCTTGCTGATTTAAATGGAATTGAATAATTTTGCCTTTTATTACAAAAATTTTTCACATAGTGTAATTTATGAGCTTTTCCAATTGTCTGTCTGCTTTGGTAGTGTAAATGTTACTATTTCCATTTTGCAGATAGGTTTTTGAGGCTCAGGGAAGTTTGCATGGTTTTCTGGACACAATATTTGTGACAGAGGTGATACTAAAAGTCCTGTCCTCTGGTGTATACTTCCTGCTGCTGCTGCTGCTGCTGCTAAGTCGCTTCAGTCGTGTCTGATTCTGTGCGACCCCATAGACGGCAGCCCATGAGGCTCCCCCGTCTCTGGGATTCTCCAGGCAAGAACACTGGAGTCGGTTGCCATTTCCTTCTCCAATACATGAAAGTGAAAAGTGAAAGTGAAGTCGCTCAGTCGTGTCCGACTCTTAGCGACCCCATGGACTGCAGCCCACCAGGCTCCTCCGTCCATGGGATTTTCCAGGCAGGAGTACTAGAGTGGGTGCCATTGCCTTCTCCTAGTTCATAGTAAAGACCTTTGATTATATTTTCATGGTTCTGTAGGATCCGATTGGATTCAGCAAAACTTCTAAAATCCTAGTGGCAGAACATGCCAATTTTATTTTGTTATTTTGTCTTTTTCCAAACTGGGAACTGCTAAAACGTCCATTTCTGGAGAGATTCTAAAGAAATGTTTTCTCCCTTTGAGCTTCAGAAGTTCCTCTAGAGACATGGGTTAGAATGAGGGTTGTTTTGTTATAAGAATTTTTTGAAATAATAAAAATAAGTATTACATTTGCAATTTTATCCCACTTCACAGTATTAAGCACAATTTCTAAAAAACTTAAAACATACCATTTTTATTAATGGTCCATTTAAAACCACCAAACATTTTGATGTCAATTACTAAAACAAGGTTTAACGCTGTCAAAAAGCATTAGTGCTAAAAACAGTCATCCTCTCTGTATTTTCATCTGCAAAGCATTACAGTTTATAAAACAATTTTAACTCTGGATATGTAAGGCCCTATATGAAGGTTTCCATATGTTAAGAATTTTATTTGTGTGTTTGATTTTAAATTGCTTTGAAAAACAGACAGTTGAGGTTTATAGAAAGGAATCTTTCTTTTAGGAAATAAATGTCTCAAAAGTGCAGGGCACCAGCAGTAAAAACATTCTGACCACAAATCAGAAACACATTGGAAAGTGTTTGTTGAGTACACCTTCTGAAACTAGTATTTTGTTTCTATTTGCTGGAAAATCGAAAAATCTGTTGTATCTTGGCAAGGCTTAGCCAAGCCCCGGGCCCCGTCCCAGATTCCTTGTGCCATATATGGTATTATTGTGCACACAGCTAGACTAGCTCACTCTGTTTTCATCACATATATTTTAACTGTAAAATGTACCTGCTAATAGTACCATTATTAAGCTGTAGTTGTTTTCCGCATCCTATTAGCTTGCATATTCTTTTTTTTCCCCCCTTAAAAATTGTGTCTAAGACAAGAAATAAAAGTGAAAGAGAAGATGGCAATCAGTGTTACAGCTGCTGAGTGGCATCTGGCCAAAAGCCACCAGGCTGACAACTGGAGTTTAGAGTGTGTTTTTGCAAGGCTAATTTAAGGTGAACTTAGATGGATTCAAGATTTATAAGCCCTCAAATGTCCTGACTGGAGCAAAGTTCAAGTAGAGTAATTCACTGCTCTCCACGCAGATGGGGCTAAGCCCACACTGCCCTGTGGTTTAGTCTATAGGAGAATTTAAAAAAAAAAAAAAAAAACACAGGCAAAAGGGCTGTTTCTGTGTTTCACTTCAAAGGTCTTCTAATAACTGAAAGGATTATACTCTTTTAACCAGCTAAGAAGGTTAGGTGGTTTTGAGCTAGTGCTTTTCTAGCTATCGATAATTCTAAGTTTAAACTTTAAGGATTGCCTCTAGTGTACATCTGCTTTAACACATTCATGACTGTGAGAGACTCACACTTCTAGGGATTTCATAAAAAATTCAAAATAAATAGCAGACATTTTTGATTGTAAATATCCCTGGTGCTACAGAGAGTTTGGAGTTGAGACACAATCTGGAAAATCATTTAATATATTTAGCCTGTTCGAAAAAATTTTAACTGCTTCAAATACAAGAATTTGTTAATTTGGAATAATTGCCATCCAAAAGAAGTAGTGGTCTTGGATGTTAGTTTGCTGTACAGTAGCTTATTGTAGGCCAGTGTTATCAAACTAGAAGGAAGTTCAAATATTTGATAGTGGAAAAAAAAAGAAATAAAAGAAACCTTTCCCCATATGAAATACAAAGGATTTGTGTAAATGAAATGAAAAGGGACAAACAGGAAATTGCTGTTATTTTTAATATGAGAAAGCATTAACCATATTGTGAAGAAATGAGCTTTATCAAAGAAGTCTCATTTTCTTTCTGAATCCTGTTTATCAGTACAGAGAGATAAAATCTTCTACAGTACAGTTACTCTATTTAATAGATACTTAAAAGGAAAACAACCAAAAGGTGACAATGCTGCTTAGATTGGTTAAAAATAAATGAAATTGTCACATGAAAACCAAGTAGTATTATCTCATGAATTTCCTTTTTAAAAAGGTTCAGAAATAGACACCTGTGAATGGGACAGGGAATTGCAAATTACCTCATTTAAGTATAATAGAATGACATTTCCAAAGTAATAAGTTACATCTGGTAAACAATAGTTGATGTTTACAATGGCTCTGAGGAAAGGAGCTTTAGGGCTTTTAAGTAATGTTGCTTTTTATAACCATAAGTAATGTGATAATTAAATAGTTTTTGCTTCTTTTACTTTTAAATATTATTCATAAGCTTCACCAGGATATTTTTTTCCTGGCAATTGCAGAGATAAATATGGATTTTTGCACTACAGATGAAAAAATAATTGTGCGGAATCTTGTCAGACACCAAGACTCATTCTCTCAGCACAATTAAGCAGTCTCGATTCTTTTCCCCCCTAAACACACCTTTTATTTTCTACAAATGTACATGGATTGTGGGCTGAAGCTTGGCAAGTTCTTTGTCTACTTCTTTTATTTTAAGGTCTGTTTGCCCACCTGTATTGGAATGGAGGCCACAAGACATAAAACAGTCTAGCCAGGCTGTGGGGACAAACCCTCCTTGGGAGAGAAGTCTGATCTATGTTTTCTTGTGTAAAATTGCTCTCATGAGAGAGAATCATATCTTTTACCAAGAAACTTATTTCCTAACAAATGCAGTACCTACTTTGAAAACAGGATTTATGCTGATCCTGAATTCATTGGCTCAGGAACTGAGGGTACCCAGACACTCTGTTGAAGTTACCTGCTAGTTTCATCCTTATTTAAATTTGTTTGTTATGTTTAGACTCATTTGATTAATTTTCAAAATATCTAGCTTTAACTCACACCAGAAGTCCATTGACTTAGCCTTTTGCTCTGAGGGTTCCTAATTCCAGGAGCTAGAGTGGACTGGGGCCCTCAGCAGAGGATGCCTAACTGGAAGAACCCATTCAGTGAGAATGGGGGCCTGCAGTCCTTAGGAGTTGCCCATCAGAGGAGAGAATTCCTGTGGGCTTTCCTCTAACATTTTCTATGTATTCTAAAGGATGCTTTGCTTTTTTAAAGCTAGGAAGTATTGCATTCCTGCTGGAAAATACCAAGTGTTTCACTAACTAATGCCTGATCAGCTTAAAGTGGGCATTCTTTTCTAGCAAGAAGTATACATAGTGAGGCTGATTCTAAAGAGCCTAACATTTTTTCTCTTTCCAATCAAGATTAGTCTAAGCAACTCCAAGGCCACACCTTTAGTATCACCTCTGGCTCAATGAGAAATATATTTTAAGAGTGGCTCCTCCATTGAGGGAATAATCTTAAACTTCGATTATCTTAAAATCCTAAATTTTGATTTAAAGCAAAAATGGGAAAAAAGTAAATCTTCTCTATTTATTGTCTCTACTGAATTCCTGTTGTTCTGTTTCTCTGACACATACTGTACTTTGATTATGGATGGCTATTTTTTTCCTCTGGGGCTTCCCAGGTGGCTCAGTGGTAAAGAATCTTCCTGACAATGCAGGAGATGCAGGAGATGTGGGTTTGACCCCTGGGTCAGGAATATCCCTTGGAGGAAGAAATCACAACCCATTCCAGTATTCTTACCTGGAAAATCCCATGGACAGAGGAGCCTGGTAGGCTACAGTCAGACACCATTGAGCATGCATGCATGCACTTTTTCTGTATTCTTTAAAAATAAGTAGACATTGAGTTTTAAAATGTATATTTATCATTAATTTTCAAGATATTCAGTTAATATTATGGGAACATTAAAATATACCTTTCTCTGAAGATATAACAACCCTTCTGTGTTTTTGTAATTTTATGTTGAAATTTCTCTTCTATACTTTCTTCACTGTCTGCAGCAATTGAAGAACAATTTGTTCTCCAGTTTTGGCTACAATGGCAGTTATTATAAAAACAATCATGGAAGAAAAATGTATTGCTTTCTGCCCAGACATATCTCCTTCTATTTTCAAAGAGAACACTGAATCATAAACTATTAACTTATGCTTTCTCTAAGAATATTTTTAAATGGTCTTGGGGATCCAAAAGATTTCATTGTTTTTGTCAACTCAATATTAGATGCAAGGCTATGAAGTCATTTATTCAATCAGCTCTGCATAGCTGAATGTGACATAGGGCTTGTTCTCATAAACATTTGCACATACACGTAACTCAGACCTAGCAAAGCAAGTAACAGTGTCTTCAGCCATGTTTCTTACACTAGAAAAATCAAAACAAAACCAAGCCTAGCAAAACAAGGTAAGCTTGTCTTGTTAGATGCTCTTGCTAATTTTTTCTTCTTCTCAAGGTCAGGCAGGGAGAGCAGACATTCTGAATTTGTTGCTTTTAATTCTTTAGAACATGACCTTTGCTTTCCCTAAACTTAAAATCTCCAACAGGTTTATTTATATTCTGTAGAACTAGGGTCTCCCAGGTGGCGCTAGTGGTAAAGAATTCACCTGCCAGTGCAGGAGACCAAGAGATGTGGGTTTGATCCCTGAGTTAGAAAGATCCCCTGGAGAAGGGAATGGCTACCCACTCCAGTATTCCTGCCTGGAAAATTCCATGGACAGAGAAGCCTTGCAGGCTACAGTCCATGGGACCTCAAAGAGTTGGAGATGACTGAAGACACACACACAAACACATAGGAAGTTCTAGAGTCCAGTCAGAACTATTTCACACACAAGTTTGCCTTCTTGGTGGATGTCTTCTGGGAGTATCAAGCAGTGCAGACTGCTTGATAAGTAGACTAGTAACTCTGGCTCATTTTTAGATATGACTATAAGAGGTGCATAAAGCCTGAGACTATTTCTTACTTATGCATTAGTCAGCAAAAATATGTTTTTAAAAAATCTTATCTTTTGAAGGATCTCTGAATTTCTCTTGCTACTACTTAGCACTATGCTTTTTCCTGATAAAGAAGTGACAAGAGGGACATTTACAAGGAACTCTCAGGAAATTTACTCTCCTCATCTGAAGTTAGTCCATGTCTTAGATAACACTTGCGTTCATCTAAAATCTTTGTACAGGTATTATCAAATCTTGTATGGAATTTTTCCACTTTCAGCTATCTTCTGAACTTCTTCACATTTTTCTAGCCCTAAGTAAATCTGAGAACACATTTGGAAGTAAAGTGCTGCTCACATTGGTATACTATTACATATTACCCACCTCTAAAAACATTCCATACAAATTTAAAACAGAAATGAAGCCTATTGCTGCCATGAAGCTAAAAATCTATTCAGAATCCCTAGGTGGCATAGAAAGCATTTAGACTTATTTCATTCACATGTCAGGTAAAGACTTTCATTTAGCAGTGAGATGAATGCTGAATAATGGATCTTTTGAATAATGTAATTAAGAATTCATTAAGGAGGACTTAAAAAAAAAAACCTGACTGAAAGCAATATGTGTGTACTCCCTACACGGAACTTCAAAAATGTATCATAGGATTGATGACTGAAAAAAACATCAGCTGCAAACCAATTAGAAAATTACTGGCATTTCATTTGCAAAACACTGACATTAAAATTCAATGAGGAACAAATATATGTTTTAGTTTATTAGAGATTATGTTAAATTAGGATTAAAGATAACTTTTATTATTTTTAAATGTGCTCATAGCAGAGACATTTAACCAACACTGTTTTTGTGAGAAGATCTCTTAGTGTTCATGGGAACCTTATAATATTGAAGAAATTCACTCGGTTCTTGGATAGTTGATCAAATAAGAAATGACAAATTTCCTTTTTTATTCCTTGGTCTTTGTGAATTGAAATGGTGAAAATTTTAAAACAGGCCCAAATGCGGTAACAGCAGGTCAGAGATTTGCCTGTAACAAAAGCTCTAATATTGTTTATTGCTCTTTGTATTGCTATTATCTGTGCAAGAGGAAGGAGGTAAAGAATGTCAGTGCTTTCATTGATCAGCACCTACTAGTATTCATAAGCCCATGTCCTTAGAGCCCTGCTTGTGTCATGTTGCTTTCACACCAGAGAGAGGGGCTACCTGCTGAGGAAGAAGCAGATGTTTGTGGATATTCGAGTTCAGTAGTTGAGGACTTAGGGCAGTCTTCCCAGAGGCAGTGACAGAACTCTTACCATTTGTCTTGAGCACTGTGAACATTTTTTTGAAGCTTCAGGAATACCTTCTCGTAGGATATGCAGTCATCTGTTTTTGTCCTGGGTAAAGGACCATATTCAGTAAATAGCTCTTGTGTTTTTTGCCTTGGCATGTTACAAGCCTTATCTATAGCATACAAGTTACCATTTTGTCATCAGTTTTTTCTTCCCAACTTTATGAAGGGAAAATGTCAAGAAGTTGATGGAATAGAATGAATTTATTTTCTTTTGTTTTCAGACAGATTGAATTATATTGGATTAATTAGAGATCAAATTGCATTAGTGTATAACCTAAATTTTGTCTTTTAGCTTGTTGAGACTGGTAAAAGCAAATAATAAATCAATTAGTCTCTTCTGAGTCTTATGCAGCCATGTAGAACTGACTTGTACAATGAGCTGGGTTTCTCATTCTCTTGAGAATTTTGACCCGGGGGAACTAGACTGTTTAATGCATAGATATGGGAAGATAATGACCCACCCTGAAAGACCCATCCTAAAAATACAAAAATGAAAAAAGGCTCACCTCTTCAGATGGCACATTGGAAGCTTTTATGCTGACTGCCTTCTTTAAGCTTTCATTTTTATTTTGAAGATCATATCTTTCTTTAAAGATTTCTTCTTAGTTAATTGGAAACAGTACAGTAAAACCTAATGGAATGAACACAGGATAAAGGATCACAAATGTTAAGGTCTAATCCTCACTCTGTCAGTGACTACTGCTTTGTGTTCAGCCACATTACATTGCCACTCTGTCTGTTTTATGCAAGATGTAGAGTTTCTATTTTCATATTTGGAGTGTGTTAGCAAGCACAGGAAGGGGAGATGAGAATTGTTGCCTTTTCTGACAACAGTATTGTTTATAAGATAAATAGATGTGTATATCCTTTAACTATGTATACATTAGAGAGATCGAAGACTTCATAAACATACTTGCTAGCATCCAGGAACCAGTACAATTTAATAAAATCTAAACTTAGGACGTAACTGATGGATAAGTCCATTGTAGGAAGTGAGTAGAGTTGAACTAAGTTGATGCAATAAATTTCCAGGAGGGAAGATATATTTTAGGTAAGCTTTTGAAAAATTAAGATTAGTCAACCGTGCTTTGAAGCTAAAACAACCTTTGGGTTTTCTTTTAAAGAATGGTTTCCATGGAAAGCACACCTTAATGTGAGTCTCCTGGTGATCCATATACCCTTGTATAATCCCCTCCTCTTGAGCGCAGGTGGAACCTGTAACTCGAGTATGGCAAAGATGATGGAGTGTCTCACTTGTGATTATGATTTGTTAAATACGACTTTGCCTTTGTAGACCAGAGCTGGAGAGATTCTCCTTTGGCTGTGAAGAAGCAAACAGCCATTTGTGTACTGTCTATGGAGAGGGCTACATGGCAGGAAGGCTTCTGAATGAACTTGGAAGGATTCTTCTCTAGTTGAGGTTCCAGAGGAGGAAACAGCTAAACCATGGCAGTACTCATGACCCATAGTAACTTCGTGATAATAAATGTGTGTGGTTCTAAGCTGTTAAGTTTGTAGTAATCTATTACTCAGAAAAAGAAAATTAACACAGTTGAATCAGTTCTGATCCAAGAATGCTATCAGTAAAAATAATTTTACCTTGCACTCCAATATATTTACTTTCATTTTTAAATTATATATACTACTGCTACTGTAAAACCATAGATTATCACTGAAGCTCAGTTTCTTTCTTATTTTATCACACAAAAGTAAAAATACATAGTGGTTCTGACATTTCCCTCTTATATACTCTACCTATACCACATGCAGGAGTTCTGCACATGCATTAGAGATCCATCACTTTCATCTGGGATTTCTAAGTTTGTGTTTCAGTACTAGTACAAAATAAGTTTAGTTTTACTTCAAAAAAAATTTAACATAGTGTTTAATTTCCAGAATGTATAAACAGCTCATACAACTGAATAACAACAACAACCAAAACAAACAAACAAACAAACAAACAAACAAAAATAAACTCAAAATGGTTTGAAGACCTAAATGTAAAACATAACACCATAAGAATGGTGCCTTCTAGAAGGAAACATAGGCAAAACATTTTCAGACATAAATTGTGGCAGTGTTTTTTTAGATCAGTTTCCCAAGGCAAAAGAAATAGAAGCAAAAACAAACAAATAGGACCTAAACAAACTTAAAAACATCCAAGGAAACCCTCAATGAAATGAAAAGACACCTACAGAATGAGAGAAAATACTTGCTGACAAGGGTTAATTTCCAAAATATACAAACAGCTCATATCTAAAAAACAATCCAAAGGGGGGGGGGGGAAAGGCAGAAAACTAAACAGATATTTCTCCAAAGAAGACATGCAGATGACCAAGAGGCATATGAAAAGATGCTCAACATCACTAATTATTAGAGAATTGCAAATCAAAACTACAGTGAGGTACCACCTCATACCAGTTAGAATGGCCATTATTAAAAAGTCTACAAATAACAAATGCTGGAAAGAGGATATGGAGAAAAAGGGAACCCTCTTATACTATAGGTGGGAACATAAATTGGTACAGCCACTATGAAAAACAGTATGGAATTTCCTTTGGAAACTAAAAATAGAATTGCTATTTCTATGAGGCAGCAATCACAGTCATGAGCATAATATCTGGAAAAGATGAAAACTCTAATTTGAAAAGATACATGCACCCCAGCGTTCACTAGCACCATTTACAATAACCAAGACTAGGAAGCAACCTAAGTGCCCATCAACAGATGAATGGATATAGATGTGGGATATATATATATACAATGAGATATTATTCAGCCATAAACAAGAATGTGATATTGACAGGGCAGCAGCATGAATGTACCTAGAGAATATCACACTGAGTGAATTAAGTCAGAAAGAGAAAGACATACCATATGATGTCACCTACATGTGGAATCTAAAATGTGATACAGATGAATTTATTTACAAAACAAGCAAACTCACAGGCAAAGATTAAAAATTTATGGTTAAGGGGAAATCAGAAGTTTGAGATTATCAGATACAAACTACTATATATAACAAATAGATAAACAACAAGTCCCTACTGTATAACACAGTGACTATATTCAATAGTCTATTGTTATGAATCATAATGGAATAGAATATGGAAAAGAGAATATATTCATATATATTAATATATACACATAACAACATTGTAAATCAACTATACTTCAATAAAAAAAAATCCCTTACATTTGAAAACTTACATATTGTTAGCATTTCTACAAGGTACCAGATGTCCATCTGCTGCTGACCTTGATTGGATACCACTAAACAGTAGTGTAGATAAGGGAAGAAGGGGACACTGAGGAAGGGGGCAGAACTGAAGACAAACTGCCATGGCTCTGGGCACATAACTTTGTTCAAGTCAGCTCCAGGGAATCTGAAGTTTGCTTGTTCAGATGATAGCAACCTATGCTTGGTAGATACTATCTATATCTATATACATAAGGGATGCATAGGATATTCTTTTATCTATCAAACATAGTGTTTTTCTAGACCTTTTATTCCTTTATACTCTGGTCTGTTTTTTATTCAGAGTTTTGAAAGGGGAGTCAAGTTGGCCACAGAGTTAGGAAGGGGGAGACACCATATATATATACTGGAAAATGGCTGGTAGAGGTCTCACTTTACTAAAATTTGGAGGGACAGTCACATCAATTATTCTCTACTATGCCAAATACCAACTAGAATATGACTGTTGACAGATTTCATCTCCTATAAACCTTTGAGTGGTTTGAAGTTGAGAAACCTCTGAAAATAAAAAGATATTTGTCATGTATTCAGTAATTACCATGTATCAAATGCTGTGATAGGAAATTGACCTTAATTAAGTCTTTCAAGGTCACTGATCAGTAATTAAGAGTGGGTTCATATACTCATTCTATCCCTTGGTATGACCTTACTTCAGGCTGCTAAATCATACCTTCATTCATTTAACCAATCCATGTTCTATGAGCCACCCATTCTTCTAAGCACTGAGAATTCAATCGTAATCGAAGAAGGCTAAATTCCTCATGAGTTTCTTGTGGGGGACCAGATGATAAAACAAACAGATAGTAAACAAACAAATATATGAAATGTTAGGCGGTGGTAAGTATTCTTCAGAAAAGTAAATCCGAACAGTTTGGATAGAGGAAAAGAGTAAGAGGGTGCTGTCTCTGCAGATTGGTCAGGAAAAGCCTTTCTGAGGGAAGATGTCCTTTGAGAGGAGACTGAATGGAGGAATGGGAAGAAGCATGCATATATCTGGGGGAAGACAACTCAGGGAGGGAGATGGAAAAAGGCTTATGGAGGGAGCTTGCTTGGCATGTTCCAAGGAGAGAAAGGAAGACAGTCTGGCTAGAAAAGGATGAGCCTGAAGAGACTGGTAAGAGGTAAACCCAGAGAAACCAGGATGGAGATAGGGAGACCATTTTAGAGGCTATTTCAATAATTCCGGTGAGAGGATAGTAGCTTTGACTATTGCGATAAGAAGTGATAGAATTCTGGGTGTATTTGGAAGGTGCAGCTTGATGGGTTAGAGTAACACATAAGAAAAAGTGAAAAATGACTATTTTGGCAAGTGGAGTTGCATTTACTAAACTGGAATAAACTGGGGCTAGAGCAAATGTAAAGAACACGTAAATAATTCTGTTCTTACCATGAAAACTTTTGACATGTTATCAGATATTCAAAGGGAGATACTGAGTGAGCACTTTTAATACACAGAATTGAGAGTAGTGGTTGGGCTGTTGTCAGTGATAAGTAGTATTTAAAGATACAGTACCAGGTTGACGGTCATCAGGTGTATGCTAATCTCGCCCATCTTCTCCCTAGTCCCATTTACTTGCTGATATCTTGATTCTATTTCGAGTCTGTATTAATATTTTCAATTTTAATAAAAGTTCAGGAGATTTGTTAATAGAAAATAATCCAAGTATTCAGTTCAGTTCAGTTCAGTCGCAGAGTCGTGTCTGACTCTTTGCGACCCCATGAATCGCAGCACGCCAGGCCTCCCTGTCCATCACCATCTCCTGGAGTTCAATCAGACTCACGTCCATTGAGTCCGTGATGCCATCCAGCCATCTCATCCTGGGTCGTCCCCTTCTCCTCCTGGCCCCAATCTCTCCCAGCATCAGCGTCTTTTCCGAGTCAATTCTTTGCATGAGGTGTCCAAAGTACTGGAGTTTCAGCTTTAGCATCATTCCTTCCAAAGAAATCCCAAGGTTGATCTCCTTCAGAATGGACTGGTTGGATCTCCTTGCAGTCCAAGGGACCCTCAAGAGTCTTCTCCAACACCACAGTTCAAACACATTAATTCTTCGGTGCTCAGCTTTCTTCACAGTCCAATCTCACATCCATACGTGACCACAGGAAAAACCACAGCCTTGACTAGACGGACCTTAGTCGGTAAAGTAATGTCTCAGCTTTTGAATATACTATCTAGGTTGCTCATAACTTTTCTTCCAAGGAGTAAGGGTCTTTTAATTTCATGGCTGCAGTCAACATCTGCAGTGATTTTGGAGCTCCTCCCTCCCCCACCAAAAAAATACAAAAAAGATCTTCATGACCCAGATAATCATGATGATGTGATCACTAATCTAGAGCCAGACATCTTGGAATGTGAAGCCAAGTGGGCCTTAGAAAGCATCACTACGAACAAAGCTAGTGGAGGTGATGGCCTTCCAGTTGAGCTATTTCAAATCCTGAAAGATTATGCTGTGAAAGTGCTGCACTCAATATGCCAGCAAGTTTGAAAAACCCAGCAGTGGCCACAGGACTGGAAAAGGTCAGTTTTCATTCCAATTCCAAAGAAAGGCAATGCAAAAGAATGCTCAAACTACTGCACAATTGCACTCATCTCACATGCTAGTAAAGTAATGCTCAAAATTCTCCAAGCCAGGCTTCAGCAATACGTGAACTGTGAACTCCCTGATGTTCAAGCTAGTTTTAGAAAAGGCAGAGGAACCAGAGATCAAATTGCCAACATCCACTGGATCATTGAAAAAGCAATCTAAGTATTAGCCCCAGTAACTTAGCAAAAGTAATATATCACTTATTCTTCATCCTACATTTCACTCTGGAAGGTTGATTTGACTTAAAAATATTTAACTTATAGACCAAGATTATAAATATCATCAATAAAATAGATGTATTCATGTATAATAATTTTTGGCATGTTTCTGATCTTCAGTTCTAGCTTATGATGGATTATTTCCTTTTCTTGTATTTTCAATATTCCCTTTGCTTGTTTTTCTAATGCTTCTTACTTTTGCTTGTGCTTCTTTACTTACATTGTATAATACTTCACTTTGCATTTTCTCTTCAGCTTTCTTTAGAGTTCTAACCAATCCTCACTTAAGCTTTCAAATGTTTTCATGCCCTTAAGACTTCTTCTCTGTCTTCAGTTCAGTTTTGTCTCTGTTGGCAACGGAATGAAACACCAACATTGCAGAGTGGTTTGAATCTTTATATTTTAACACTTGCTTTTTACAGCTGCTTTATTTTATATCTTTTGCACAACAATCTACAGGGCAAGTTGCCAAACACCATAATTCAGCGACTATACAGTGCGCAGGCGCGGGGCGAGATAACCTTTACCTTAACTTATTTACTGCAACTAAGACTTTGTTTTGGGGAACTTCCTTATCAATTTAGAATCCATTTGTCCCTGGGTCTGTTCCTTTTGAGGAATCAGAGAAACATCCTTGTGTGCAAGAAATGTTCTTTTCCCACAGGAACAAACAGAGGATTCTTAGCTGAACATCTCATTTGCAAGAATGTTCAGCCCTGGTTGAGAGTCTCGTTTGCAAGCACTTTTCAACCTTCTTTATACCTTGTTCCCTATATGTCTCTTAGCAACTGGTGGAGTTTAGCTTGGAGAAGGGCAGGACAAAGTTGTGATTTAAATGCTTTCAACTCACTCCACAAGCATTTGTGGAATAATGCTCTTAGTATTAATACAGTGTGAGTTTAAGATAGTGCTTGCCTCAGTAGCACATGAATTAAAATTGGAACCATAGAGAGATTAGCAAGGTGACATACAAATTTGTGAAGATTCCATATTTTAAAATAATAAGTTTAGGATAGAGATCATTAACTCACTGTCTTATTGAATACTCAAGTCTCATTGGGAAATATAATGTTTCCAGATTTTAAATGGAGAAAGCAATGGCAACCCACTCCAATATTCTTGCCTGGAAAATCTCATGGACAGAGGAGCCTGGTAGGCTGCACTCCATGGGGTCGCTAAGAGTCAGACAGGACTGAACGACTTCACTTTCACTTTTTACTTTCATGCATTAGAGAAGGAAATGGCAACCCACTCCGGTGTTTTTGCCTGGAGAATCCCAGGGATGGGGGAGCCTGGTGGGCTGCCTTCTATGGGGCTGCACAGAGTCAGACATGATTGGAGCGACTTAGCAGCAACAGCAGCAGCAGCAGCAGCAGCAGCAGATTTAAAAAAAAAAATAGAAGAAAACTACACAACAATATAGAAATAACGATAAAATTTTAGGGTAAAAATTGTACATACCAATGTTGAAGTACAACTGAGTATTTGAGTATTGTGCTGGGATATTATTTATGTCACAAAGGTTTACATTATCTTAATATATTTCCCATTACCTTAATTTATGGAAAGCCATTTTTAACTGAAAAATAAAAATGCACAGCCTAAAAGTTGAGAATAAATGTTTTTTTCAGGGACCTTATTGAGGATGATAGCCCGAGATGGTAGCCTCTCAAGTAGCTCTGAGGTACTGTTCCAGTATGATAAGTGAGGAACCAAGACATGTAGTTATTTCTGCTGGGGAAAAAAAAAATCCTCTCAAAAATCACAACTGTAGTCAGATATCAAAAATTACTGCTAATCACAAAAACCACATTTCATGTTAATGATTTTAGTGCTTTTCTATGTATGTGAAGATATAAGTCTGGGCTCATTGATACCATTCCTTAGATGTTTATCTTAAATTCCTAGGGCCAGGACCCTGTTTCCTCCATCCTGAATTCCCTCAGGGTACACTGTTGGGGGGTCTGCAATGGCCCATGACCTTATGGCAACAACATCCTATGTTTACTGAAATGCAAGGGGACATATTTTGTCTCTAGTGTAAAGGTATGTCATGCAAAACATTTAACAACAGGTGAAACAGAGTTGCTGACCAATCAAATTGGGTGTCATTTGTGTAATCAAATTGAAACTATCATGAGATACCACTATGCCTCTATTAGAATACCACTTTTTAAAGTGCTGTTGAAGATGTGAAACAACTGAAATTCTCATACGTTACTGGTGCAAATGCAGAATTCTGTAGCTACTATAGAAATTGGATTGGCAAAATTTGTAGCGGCTTTATTCATAATTGGCCCAAAATGTAAAAACCAAGATGCTTTTCAACGAGACAAACTCTGGTGCATTCATACAATGAAATACCATAAAGTAAAAATAAAAGAACAATAACTACTGGTATATATAATCAATGGATGAATCTGAATGCATTATGCTTAATGAAAGAAACTAAATTTATAATATGTAATGGTTCTCTTTTGACATTCTGAGATGGTAGAACTATAGGCACAAGAACCAAATCAGCATTGCCAAGGACTTTGAGCATTGTGAGAGATGGGCCACAAATAGCAATGACAGAATTTGAGGGTAATGACACAGTTTGTATTTTGATTTTGATGGTTATATGACTATGTGTTTATAGTCATATATAGTTTTATGTGTTCATCAAAAGTCACAGAACTATGTACTAAAAAAGATAAATTTTACTATATATTAAATTATACCTCAATAAGCTTGGTTTTAATGAATAGAAGAAAAAAAGAAAAGTCTGTGTTTTGAATATGATAATCCAGTGTTTTGGAACTGAGTTTTTTTTTTTTTTTTAATTTTTATTTTTACTTTATTTTACTTTACAATACTGTATTGGTTTTGCCATACATTGAATAGTCTATCAGGTGAGAATAATACCTCATGTATACTATAATTAATTGTTTTATTTTTATCATAAAAATGTTTTTTCATGGATCAAGTATGTAGTTTTAGGAGAAATTCAGCTACAGTAGGGAGGGAAGGAAAGGATACCTACCTATATATAATATTCCTGAAAATAAAAGGATTTAAGATTGAGCAGTGCTAAAAGCTGTAATACATACTGGGTATCTCCCTCATGTAAAGCGTTTCTCGATTATTTTACAACAACCCTTTAAGATCCATTATTATCATCTCTAGCTTACTGATGTGAGAACAGCTTCAAAGAACCAGCCAGGATTCAAACCCGGTTGTTTTTTTTTTTTTTTTTTTTTTCACTCCACAGTTTATGTTCTCTCTCTGACATTATCCTGTCTTCTAGATCATTCCCACAAGTGTTTTCACAAAGATAGAATGGACTAAATCTGAATTATTTTATATTTTAGATAGAGTTATTAAATAGTGAGTTCCCTCTCTCAGAAACTGAGGCTGCTTTGTAAATTATTGAGGATTTTTCTAGCCATTGAAGGCATACACAGTTTGATCCTGTCACTAATTGCCCTTTGAACCTATGCTCAGTATACTTTCGTGGGGTAAGGTCTTGGTTGGTTCTTCCAGGTCTCTTCCAAGATGTTCGTATTTAGAAGGTGGAGGAAAGTTATTGTGCAACCCAGGATAATGATATAATTATTCAGATATACCTCTTATATACTGAGTCCTTTGAAGACTGTATTCCCTTAAAGTATCTATATATTCTTTAAAGACAAGAGTTATCTTTATAGTTTCAGAGATATATCATAACATCAACTCCAAAACCCTTCACCTCGGTGATATTCAATAAACATATTTTGAAGGAATAACAGAATGAATGAAAGTGGCAGTAAGGAATATTGTCAGAATCTTTGGAGTTAGAGAGAGACTTGTATCTGAGTTCTAGCTGTTCCATTTACTATTTGGGTGACTTTTGGTTAATTATTTAACCTTGTCAAGACTCACTTTTCTCTACTATAAAATGAAGATGATAATAACACCTATTATTTGTGAGAATTAAAAGTGAGAAAAAGTATGGATTGTGTTTAGCACAGTTATGAACATAGTAAGTGTTCAAAGTACAGTGTTTATTAATGATATTTGTAAAATCCTCTTATTCTATATGACATCATTAATAATTCAAGTGATAAATTAATATTTTGGTACTTCCCCTAAATAAATTTCATTTATTCTTCAAATTTTCCTAGTTCATGACACTTACGTATTATTTAGAGTATGATTCAATGAGTAGAATGATTTAGTCCAGTTTTCAAGTTTCCATTGAATCAAAGTGGCTCTGGGCTTTTCATACATCTTCATGTCCACATCTGCTGTCATCACATTTATATAGTGGGAGTAATTAAAAAATTATTTTGATATAAAATTGTATTTGTTGTTTAGTCACTAAGTCAGATCCAGCTCTTTGTGACCCCATAGATTGCAGCACGCCAGGGTCCTCCATCCTCCTGGAGGAAGACATGTCTCCTGGAGTTTGCTGAAATTCATGTCCATTGGGTTGGTGATGCTATCTAACTGCATTATCCTCTGCTGCCCTCTTCTCCTTTGCCTTCAGTCTTTTCCCAGCATCAAAGTCTTTACCCATGAGTCAACTCTTCTCATCAAGCGGTCAAGATATTAGAATTTCAGCATCAGTCCTTCTTATGAATATTCACGGTTGATTTCCTTTAGAAGTGAGTGGTTTTGGCACTGACCCAAAATTGTATTGGAACCCTAAAAAATAATAGAAGATTTATTCTAAGTTATTTTGTATGGCTAATGATTTGTGGCTTCAAGTGTGCCTTGAGCATAAGCTGAATCAGCCTCTGGATTTGTGACTGTCAAATTAGCAATGGGGGCAGTGTCTAAAAGGAACCAATTTTTGAAATAGCCTGAAGAGCTGGAGAAGGGGACGACCGAGGATGAGATGGCTGGATGGCATCATGGACTCGATGGACGTGAGTCTGAGTGAACTCTGGGAGTTGGTGATGAACAGGGAGGCCTGGCGTGCTGTGATTCATGGGGTCGCAAAGAGTCAGACATGACTGAGTGACTAAACTGAGCTGAACTGAAAGAGCCTCTTAGTATAGAACTTATTCCCCAGGAAGAGAAAGCTAGTTAGCAAGCTTTTGCTAGACACAAGGCCTTTTATCCAAAAGGAAAGCCTCTGAATAAATATGGTAAACCTCCTTTGAATTTGCTTTAAGTTTAATCGTAAAGTCTGAGTCCTTCAGAGTAAACAGGGATGGAAATAGAGTGGTTGTAATTAACAATGGAAACAATTATTTCATGTAGAGTGAAAGCACCACCAACCTTCATTGCATTGAAGACTTGAGACATTTCAATTTTATTTTGTGTCCTCAAAATTTTTAGGAAATCAGCAGTTACCTGTTAGCCTTTGGCTGACCATACAAATTGTGACTTTGGTGCACTGGTTTTGATCTTTCTTTTAACCAGTGAATGTTTTCCTGGTTATCAGAGTGATTTCTATAACATTTCCATGGAATGAAAAGTAAGTTAGCTCATAAAAATTGTAACTTTGGCAGGTTTGCCCTTCAACCAACTCTACTATGTGATCATAACCAGGGCAGCAACCAAGCCAGTATGATAACGACAATGCTTCAGAGTTGTGTTCAGAAATTGTAGTTGGATGTCCATTCAGTCTGTACAGAAGAGGCAAGGAGACAAAATATTGGTGAAAAAAGCCTAAAGCAAGTAATTAGTAGCAGGGGAAAGCAATGGCACATTTAGATTATTACACTTCACTTCGTATTGGTATCAGCTTCTGAATATTTCAGCAGCATTCATTTACATACCCACTGAGGATTGCTGAGCAGAAATTACCCTTTGTTCTCAGGCGTAGAATTCAGCAGGGTTACAAGTTATATCTAGACTTTGGCCCCTTCAAATAGAAAGAGCTTTGTGATGATACGTTGAATGATATGTAATCTTCACTTTTGTTAAGTAAAACCACAGGGTTTTCCTGCAGAATCATTTGTTAAGTGTCCACATCATAAGAATTGAAAATCTGTCTATTGTGAATTTGTTCTTAGATGAGAATATTTTAAAAGTAGTTCTGAAATGTAATTTGTGGCACCTCTGTTTTCATTCTTGTCACACTCATCCTTCCCAAGTCCTTTTGCAGTTCTGTCACCCAAGCTCAGAGTGTCCTTTCCAGCATCACACAGTTTCTAGTTGAGAAGCAACAACCCAGGTCTGTCTGAGTCTAGCACACCATTTCACTCCCCAGGCCTTCTCAGACAGTATTTGCCAGGGTTATCTGCTGAAGTCCAGGTGTCTGAGGCAGGTTGTTCTTGGGTGACTAACTGAGGGTTAAATGCAAAGTGTGTGATCTGCTGCTAAGAGCTATTTAGACTGTGCACATAGTTATTTTGATAGAAAAAAATTAGAAAGCAAGTATTAAACATCATAGACTGATACCAAATAAAATTGAGTTGACAAAGAATGGAAATACTGAATAGAGAGGGAAAAATATTTCTCCAAAGAACTTTCTAAATCACTAGAGTATCTTTTTCAAGCGATATTCTTATCTGTTTCCACCCTTGCTCTGCAGTCTCCTCAAAGACCCTCTGCCAGGCAATTTCAGATGTATTATAAACATACTCTTGTGAACAAGAGCGATAATTCTCCTCGATGTGGGGCCCTGCTGCTGCTGACAATCAGCCCCAGGTAGCCTTTTACTTACCAATTGCTGTTGGCTCCAAAATAAGTTTTGAAAAAAGTGAATCAGAGCTTAGGATCCAAATGATAAGTAAAATGAAGGAATGCTTGTATTTGTATTTTCACAGCTTGTGTTTCTGAGATGGTCAAAAGTCACTGAGCTGACCCACCCACAAGAGCCCTCATCATTGCATTCATCTATTAACAACCATTTCTGTGTGAGTTCAGGCTGCTGACCTTTTCTTTAGAGTCATGTTTGAAGATTAGCCTTGTAGTCAGGCTAATAGCAATTCCTCCAAAATAAACCACAACCTATATTTCCCTGTTATTCTGTTTTAACGTTTTGGCTAGTTTATTAAAGTTTTGACATCTAGAAACAGAGCATACATTGAATATCATATTGGAAGCACCTATTAAAATGAACACTGTAGGGGCATTATGATTTTTTTAGAGTTGATGTGAGTAAAAAGAAGATTTTCCCCTTCATGAAGGGTCTTATGGTCATTGACAGTTGGGGGGTCACTAGTATTCAAGGATGGTAAAGATGTTAGTGTGACACCAGAATTAAGCTTTTTAAAAAATTAAAACCTTCTAGTGTCAGGACAGGATAGCTAGAGTTTACTTAAGACATTTTAGGCGACTCTTGGAATGGACTAGATTCTGGACTGCGCTGGGCACTCCCTACCTTTTAGAAATTTTCTTTTTTTTTGGTGAAAAAGATGAAATCCTAGAGAACTGCATGCAGTACAGATTAGTGAGGATAGCCAGTGAGTTGAACGTGTAGCAGAGAACTCACAGAAAGAAGCTGTTTGGCTTGGGTGGTAAGGAATTCTTCACGGAGGGGTGGCATAAAATAGAACTTAGATTTCACTGAGTAGAGATTTTCATTTTAAAATAATTAACAAACAGTTCTATTGTATGTGCCCAGAATTATAGAAGCATACCAAGATTCGCTTGTAGAGTCAGTTCAGTGAACATTTCAAAGTAAATTGTTGTTTGTGAGTCTTGAAAGGTTGGTAGGCCTTCATTTCAGTGAGTGGGCAAGAATGTAAAGCCATTTTAAGCCACCTGGACATCAAATATAGCAGTGAGAGTTCATGAAGTAAACATATGTCCAGGAGAAATTTAGATATAAGGTAATCCATTTACTGGAGATATAAGGTAATCCATTTACTGGATGGTGGAGGTGGTGGTGGGGTGGAGGCGGGGGGAGGAATGTTAAAATTGCCTCCTTCTTGCATAGGATTTCTTTGAAGGTGGTTTTGTAAGTGCCCACTCCCCTAGTCCCACATTTCTCTGGAATATAAGCATTCACGGCCTTTGGGGGGAACATTTACATTGGTTACAAATCTAAAGTTGAATATCCATTTCCCTTTTGATTGATTACTTGTGCTAGTAGGTAGTAAATGTGGGGAATAAAGAGTCACCTCCATAGAGACTTTTATTTTGGTTTGAAATACAATCTGAGCTTTTCTGTAGGAGACTGAATGAACTAGAAATCACATCCTTCTAGAGGCCACTGTTAACATGAGTCTGTGTATGTGGAGCTCCTGCTGACTGACAGCAGTTGGGGAGTAACTACGTAGAGGGGAAAAGTCAGTTTGTATTAAAGTTTAAATGGATATAATATGTGAAGTAAGCCCACAGAACTTTCAAACACATTTTCAAAGATCAAAACAAACCATAACCAGCTAGATTTGAATGTATGGAGCATTTGGAATATATGTTTTTGTACTAACCAACAACCCCCAAGTCTATGTGCTTATATAAATATGTCCATATAAAGAAGCAAGATACTTATCCTTGTTATTATATATTAAGGTGAGACAAACATCTCTTTGCTGTTGACTGTCAAAGTGTTTTATTGAAAACTTGTACTCTACTAAAGAAAACAAGGTCAGTGCTGGGGTAAATTTCTGGCAGATTATTTAAACTTCTGGGAGGGTGAATGCCATTTAGAAATAATGTGGTTTTTATTAAATAAATCTGTCTAATAATATTAAGTTGCTATTTCAATGTTAAGAACAGACAAAGCCAATCGAAGGTACCAAGAGATGAAGGCAGAAGGTTGGGGTCAGGGTGAGGGGGAATTGAGTACTGGTTAGGACTGATGCTGAAAACAAGAAAAAATGAATAAGTAAATTTCCTTTTATTTCTATTTTGGGGGATGTTTTATTTTTGTCTAAATTCCCTTTGCTTTACTGAATTTTCAACAAAGTGAGATATGCAATTCAAGTATACTTCTACTGTGGAGTTATAATGATACATTTTCTTTAGACAGATACAAAAATAAGGCCTATAGTTTTCAGTAATTCAGTGAAGATTGAGAATAAAGGTTATAAAACGTAAAAACAAGGAATATTATTATGTTTCAGTATGTCATGAAATGTAGACTTCAAAATGTTAAAGTAATTTTATATCTGTGTTTCCTTAAACTATCTTAAGCTAGTGAATACACTATAGCCTTCTTAAATGATCAAAAATTCACAAGCCTAGAGAATCCCACTAAAGTCTAGAATTTTTGTGTGTTTACTTTACTTGATAAAATTATTTATCCCAAGAGAAAACATTTAAAATCTTTTAAATATTACCCTCATAGTACCTTTTCATATTCATTAACTCTAAATTAATGTTTCATAATTTAGCATTAAACACAAAATTAATGTTAGTATTTTATATAAAAAATGTTTTGGGTATGTTTAATAGAAGCCGAAATTCTATCAAATTTTGAGAGCCTTGCAAACTGAAACTACATGAGATTGATATGTACATCTCAAAATGCATTGAAGTCTTAACAGGAAACTACAATTGTACCTTTTGGATATTTGTCATCAATGTGGTTTTGTTGGCCAGAGGAAATGTGTTTTGAGATGAATTAGATACAAGCCCCAGGATTCTTGTATGAGACAAGAATCTCATAAAAACTAAGGAAAATAATAAGATAAAGAGAAATTTACCCCTGGCAACCCATAGTAGATTCACAACGTGTTATAGGATAATGGTATAATACATACAGGGGGTTTAACATTGAAAAATTGGTCTTGGAGGAAGGAAGAAAGGAAGGAAGCAAAACAGGGAAGAAAGGAAGAAAAAGAATCGATTGAGGTAGAATTACTTGCATTGAAGACTCCGTTTCTAAAAGTCTTGGAAAACACCTTGGGGTGTTTGACCAAAGTGTGATTTGACCTTGGACAGATTCATCGATATTCCCCCATATAACTGCAACTTGATTTTCATTGCTCCATGTATTTCCATTTTATTTCTATACGTTTCTTAACCATTCTTCACAGCACATCACTTATGAGCTAGAAAGAGAAATGCAATTTTTATTTTCTTCTTTTAAATCCTGATATAATGTTTTTTTCTTTTTGTAACATAGCATCTTTCCACCCTGACTGACCGGGTCAGTGCACCACTTTACAGGTAGCTCACATTTCTTTGGGTCTTTGCAACGTGTTAGACATGTTTTGCAATAATGTTTTACATTAAAATATTTTTTAAAGTTACATTGTTTATCAGTTAATTTTTATTTGCACTTGTAGATGAGGGTAAAAGAAACTAAAAAAATTTAGCCTATGTTAGTTAATCCTTTCCTAATCTTCTACTTCATTTCTTTTATAGTCTTAGTATCTTTTCCTTAAAAAAGCAAAAAAAAAACAAAAACAAACAACAACAAAAAAACAACTTTTCTCTTACTTACTTACATGCTTTCTTTCTTAAAACATGGAACTACAGTTCTCAGGTAGTTTGGATTTCTTTCTAATTAACCCCAGTTTCTTCTTCACTCTTCTTCCACTTTATAGTCAATCAACAAGAATTCTCTCATTTTATCAGTAGTCTCAGATCTGTCTTGTTCTTTGCTTTTTCATGGTCACTGCCCTAGAAGAGACCATCATTAATTCTCCAGTGGTTTCTTGAAATGTTTTCTAGAGAGTCTTTACAAGAAAAGACTCCTCAGAAAAACTGGTCAGTGAATTAAGTTGAGAATTTGCTATCGAATTATGCATTGCATCACTGTGTATCTTCTATTCCAGTGATTTCTAAACATAAATTGATAGTAAAGATTTTTATCCAACCAGCCCATTCTAAAGGAGATCAGCCCTGGGTGTTCTTTTGGAAGGAATGATGCTAAAGCTGAAACTCCAGTACTTTGGCCACCTCATGTGAAGAGTTGACTCACTGGAAAAGACTCTGATTCTGGGAGGGATTGGGGGCAGGAGGAAAAGGGGATGACAGAGGATGAGATGGCTGGATGGCATCACCGACTCAATGGACGTGAGTTTGAATGAACTCCAGGAGTCAGTGATGGACAGGGAGGCCTGTCGTGCTGCAATTCATGGGATCACAAAGAGTCGGACACGACTGAGCAACTGAACTGAACTGAACTGAAAGATTTTTATTGTGATTTGGTCTATCTATGAATATGGATTTTATGCACACATCTGTATCAATATATGTATTAGCTCTGAAACACCTTTCATGAAATAATATTTTTTCCAAGATGAGCACTGATTTTTTTTTCTATGTTAATCTTCTCCGTTAACTTCCTGTATAGAGTCAGTCTTCATTATTGGTAGGTTCTGTATTTGCAGATTTGCCTAAACCATAAAGTTTGTTTGTTCAGACCAAATTCAACACTCATGGTCCTGGTTTGAGTTACCAGATAGGTACATACCACACATACCAGCTAAGGTCAAACATGGTGAGATGCACTGCTTTCTTGTTTTAATTATCAAACTGTAAAATTCTTTAATGTTTTTCTTTGGTCATTTTGTTGTTTTAAATGGACCCCAGTATAATGCTGAAGCACTGTCTAGTGTTTCTAAGCACCAGAAGGCTGTGCTGGGCTTTACTGAGAAAATACGTGTGTTAGATAAACTTAGTTCAGGCATGAGTTATAGGTCTGTTGGCCATGAGTTCAGTGCTAATGAATCAACAATATATAGTAAATAAAGTGTCTTTTTAACAGAAACAAACAAAATAAGGTTATGTATTGATAGGTTTATAAAAATGTGGCCAGACAGGTACTTAATACTGTATTTTTTCAGGGTCAGTGAATCAGTATTTGCTAATCTAGTGTTTATAGGGACTATATAGAATATCATTACTGTAAATAACAAAAACTGACTGTATTGCATTTCAAATTTTGGTCAGAATCCAGTGACATTATTTCATGGGCTCAAAATATTGCCTCCCATGAATTATTTTTCTCAAAGTCTACTACTAAGAAAAACTTTGCTTTTCAGGGGCAAATCATAGCCATGTTTTCTTTTCTCTGAGAGATCTGTAACTTGCTGCTTTGTATTTTTTACCTTGCCTGCCAGGAAACTTAATATAGGTTTTATGCTCAATTATAGCAAAGTATTAATCCTTGATGTTGAAATGCTTGCTTTCCTGTTTTTAGACCTGATTTCCTCCTTTTATTTCTACTGTATTATTTTTGTTTGATTTATTCTTTTTGTGAAAGAGTCTTGAAACCTCTTGAGAAAAAGATAGAAATGAATAAAAGAATTAATGAATAGGTAAATAATTGAAGAAAGTAATCCTGTAAAAAAGATCTAGAGATAAGAGGCTATCTTTTTAGTAGAGACTTTAAAATATAACATTATTGTCAAATGCTTTGATAGTATGTGTTCTCCTTATTAAGTTGATTTTTTAAATATGTTGTATGTTATCTTAAAAATGTTCTTTGTGAAGATGAATTGGAAAGGTTTTCTAAAGTGTCAGAATAATTAAGTAAAGCTTAATAACTTATGATAACAGTTTAAGAAAATTACAAAATGTATATTAACATGCTCCCTTTTAAGATCACCTATCACTTCATTATTGTGTGAATAGTCACCAATATAGATGATATGAAAAATTCTTCTTCTTCTTTTAGCAATAGCAAAGCAGATGTAGTATGGATAATTAAATCATGAATAGTGAACTTTTGTGTGTTAGTCACTCAGTCATGTCTGACTCTCTGCAACCCCATGAACTGAAGCCCATCAGGCTCCAAAGCCCAAGGAATTCTCTAGGCAAGAATACTGCAGTGGGTAGCCATCCCTTCTCCAGGGGATCTTCCCGACCCAGGGATCAAACCAGGTCTCCTGCATTGCAGGGGGATTCTTTACTGTCTGAGCCACCAGGTAAGACCTCTCAATTTTTGGATACTATAAAAATTCAGATGTTGTTGGGGAGGAAACTGAGGCACACTGCCCCCTCCACCCCAGGTCTCTATTTGCCATTCCAAAGTCTAGGGTGCCTGTTTCTGCTCTGCACCCCCAGTGGAATGAGCTGTAGGCAGGCAGCCTTTTGCCAGGCAGAAGGTCTCAGGAGCCCATCTGATGGCTTGTGTTGTGGGAAGGCTGGCCAGGATCAAGGACTGTGGATGAGGAGGCAGGAGGAAGGGATGGTTGGAGGAGCAGCTGCTATCTGTGTGTGGGGATATGGGGTGTCGTTTAGCCATAACCAATAATTTTTATATTTCTACCTAAATTACTAGAGTTTTTCAGCCTTCCTTTCTACATCTCTATGTCCATTAATAAAGATAATCCTAAATAGTCAAGAGTTGCTGTACCATATTACAAAGTAAGTGAAAATTTATGCATTCTTTTCAGTCAACCAAACTCAGTGTATTTTATGGATTGTTTCAGTGAAAAAAAAGTTAAAGAATAATAAATTCATTAATTCTAAACATCCCAAATTGCATTTTGCCACAGTGTGTCAAAAAAGTTGCAACAATTTGTGGGGAAAAAGTGAAAAGGACATACTGTATGAGTATATACTCATAATATTCATTAATGTCACAACTGAAGAAACCTCTATTGTTGAAAATCATTGTCAGTGTACATTAAAGGGTATTATATTACATCTCAGAACCACAGCTTAAAAGGACTTCTTAAAATAAGCTTCCTATAGTTTATCTCTAGTTTTTCTTTAAAGCAATAGGATTAGCTGTTTCTCTATTTTCATTTACAAATGAACTGGGAGTGTTAAAACTCAAAGTCTGTTTTAAGCAATATGCTAATATTTTCCAAAATATAATCTTAAGTATTTTCAGAAAACTACATAAACATCAGTTTTATGAGAACCATATGTTTAGTAAATGAATAATCTTAAGATAGAATATGTATATATTTTTTCCTGATAAGATGATTTATGATTTTTTATCTATTTACCTACTGTTATATTTATATATATACAAAACTCACCTACAAATCATAAGTATACAGCAACTTAAGAAGCAAATATAGGAAATTTTGAATTGAAAAATATGGATAGGAGTTAATAAATATTGCTTATGACCAATGAATATCATTATCTGTGCTAGCGAAAAGTATGTTTTGGATTAATCACCAAGAATATTTTGTGGTTGTTACTAGCAGCGTCTAATCTATGCTTAAAGTAGAAACCGTCTCTAAAAGTGATTCATACAAAGAATATGAACATTTGCTCACGTGTGTTCAGCTGACCATGGGAGCAGCAGGCCTTAATGATGGTTACATTCTTATAGGTGATGGTACTGCAAAGGTCATGTCACATTTTTATTTTTACATTGGAAAAATCAAATTTTAACACTGTTGGGAAGAGATAAAAAGCTCTTATATTTCTGAATCATTAAAGACTTGTTAAAGGAGCTTGTTAAAGGATTGCTTATTAATCAGCAATCTGTACTGTATCACTAGTATATCACTAATACATTTAAAATATATGATAGGTTGAGCCACAACGGATTCTAGAACCAGCAGCCTGGGTTCAGATCCTATTTCTACCAGTGACCTCTGACCTTGGGCAGATAACTTCTCTGTGCCTTTGTTTTCCTCCTTTACAAAATAGGCGTCAGTATGATATCTGTCTTACTAGAGTAAATGTGTTATTATTTATGAGGTAGTCAGAATAGAACCAGGCACACAGAAATTAACATCTGTGTTTAAGTAAATAAATAACTAGGTCAGAGGATGTATAACTCTTTAGATATGAGATAGTTATCCAATATTAAAAAGTGTATGGCATTTTAAAACTGAATGAAACTCAGAAATCATGTAGAAAGTTTTTTTTTTAATTTATTCACTGCATTGCCACTTCCATACCTTTAAAAATTTTTTTCAAATGAAATCATGGGACCTCAGAAGAGAAAACAAATTGATATTGTTGAATGGGGCAAAAGGCCTGGGTCTTTGCCCATGCTACATTTGGCTACGTCTCTCAGAGGCTTCTGATTTATGCCATAGACTCCTGAGTTTCTAAGGATGAAAGTTTAAAAATTCTTGATTTTCATTAAAGCCTTCTTTTACAGATGAGGTAACTGATACTCAGTAAATTGTTCATTTTCAGGGTAACACAGATTATTCAATCAGTCAATTCAGTTGCTCAGTTGTGCCCGACTCTTTGTGACCCCATGAACTGCAGCACATCAGTCCTCCCTGCCCATCACCAACTTCCAGAGTTCACTCAAGCTCATGTCCATTTAGTTGGTGATGTCATGCAACCACCTCATCCTCTGTTGTCCCCTTCTCCTTCTGCCCTCAATCTTTCCCAGCATCAGGGTCTTTTCAAACGAGTAGAAATATTCTACTTAGTGGAACAGGTGGTGCAAAGATTGTGGGAATTAATATGGGTAACATAAACAAGACCCAGAATATGAGTTTGACTCAAACCTAGTTGGATTGAATTTTTATACCCTTGTAAAAGACTTAATTAATGCATAGGAGTCTTATTGTTGATTGCTAATTATATAAAAATCAATTTTATATAAGTGATTGGAGTTAAGGTGAAA
Source organism: Ovis aries (assembly GCF_016772045.2). Taxonomy (NCBI): domain Eukaryota; kingdom Metazoa; phylum Chordata; class Mammalia; order Artiodactyla; family Bovidae; genus Ovis; species Ovis aries. The sequence goes on from NC_056057.1 coordinate 54,214,235, forward strand.
TACTCACAAACCAGCATTACAGGCTTAGAGAAGAACTTAAACTTTTTAGTAAGTGTTTTTGAGTGCAAATGATCATTACATTGTCTTTATTCTTGATATGTACACATATTATTTAATAACTGATTCCCCTTCCTTGACCCTTGGTGCATACAACTTAACATAGCATAAAGCAACTTATTTCCTCAGGGCAAAAAATAATAGTAGCCATTTATGGTTGTTTCACACATTTAAGTATTGAATGAAATGTTTAATAATGTGATTAATTTTGCTTATAAGAATTTTAGATTCTGGAGGAAAACAAAGCAATCCTAATTGGGTCCTTGAGTCACTAATTGTATCATATCAGAATAAGTCCTACTCTTGGATTGTGATTAAGGTTAAGGATTCTACAATCCTTATGATGGATTCTATAATCCATCATGTCTATAAGCTACTAGCCTCTGTGTGGTCATAAAATTTTGGCTGAATACTACTTTTTTAGTAGGAAAAGTGACATAAAAAAAATATGTACCATCAGGTGCTCTTCCCTTAACAGGATTCTCTGAGGTACAAATCGCTATAGTAGAATGATGCAATGGGCCATAAGGACAATGAATCAGGTCACAAACTGAGTATAACACTAATTATATTCACTTTGAAGTGACATAAAAACATTTGGTGGCCATAATGATACACAAGTTTTCAAAGCCCAAACTGAGAAATGCATTGCAACTTTTCTCTTTATAAAAACTCAATGGTCTCTAAGTCTGTGTCTCATATCAAATTCTATATCTCTACCTGTGTTTTTAACATGAAAACCCAGTTCCTAAAGGAAAGATTATTATCAAGTTTTATAACAAAATCAGTATGTACCAGTACCTATTTAATAATGAAGACATCATGAATGTCAGACTTCACACACCTTGCAGAGTGCTAATAACTCCTAAAGCGTATCCTTATTTCAAATTGAAGTCAGTATTGGAAATTTTATATTATCTGCTCTTCCTGAAAGTATTAAAACTACTCTGTAATAGCTAAGCTAAAAAAGAAAATTGTGTCTTGTTACAACTTTGCCTTATTTTTGGTTCAATTTCAAAGCTTGTAATAGTTCAGGCTGAAACTCCAGTACTTTGGCCAGCTCATGTGAAGAGTTGACTCATTGGAAAAGATCCTGATGCTGGGAGGGATTGAGGGCAGGAGGAGAAGGCGACAACAGAGGATGAGATGGCTGGGTGACATCATCGACTCGGACATGAGTTTGAGTGAACTCCGGCAGTTGGTGATGGACAGGGAGGCCTGGCGTGCTGCAGTTCCTGGAGTTGCAAAGAGTCGGACAACTGAGCGACTGAACTGAACTGAACTGAACTGAATAGTTAAAGCATATGACATTAGCATTGGCCTGAATTAAGCAAGAGTATCATTTTAACCATATGTATTTTATGTTGTCTTCAGGATGAAGTAAACAGTTATGTTTGCCTCTTATTTGTAAGTTTATAAAGTACATGTGTTTTAGATACATTGTTAGCTACATCAAAATTCTTTCAGTTTTGGAATTGCATGGATATAAAATATGCACTTATTCAGAAACTAAACAAAAAGTTTAGTAATTTCTGCATTACAGTGACCTTAATTCAAGTCCAGTGATAGACTGAAAGAGGTTGTTTCTTTTTCTATTATATATTTAAATTAAAAGTAGAAATATGTAGTTTCTACTAATGAGTTTTGTAGGGCTTTTTTAATATGATGTCCCTTAGGAGGTTTCCTCACTCGGTATGAAGGCTCCTAAGCGGTGCTTGTGCACCTGATTAATTCATAAATGGCACTGAGGGCTGCACATTTGCCCAATCCTAGTTAAATCTTGGTAGGCAGCGATTCCTCTGTAGGATGCATTGCAAATTGTGATGCTCTTATTATACACCTAATTACAGCATTCTATACCAGTCTGATTCTTTCCATAAATTGTTGTAAATGTGATGTCCATTTTAGAAATTAGAGATTGAATTTCATTAAAATGACTTCAATTCATGTGATTGAGAGAAAACAATGACTTGCCACTTCCTGCAAATTATTCTGAAATTCCATAAAGAATATATATGTAAAACATGGAGAAATTAAAATACAGTGCTTTATAAAACTAAATTCTATATTATAAATAATAATTAAGCATATAATACGAGGAAAGTTATGGCCAACCTAGATAGCATATTACAAAGCAAAGATATTACTTTCCCAACAAAGGTCCGTCTAGTCAAGGCTATGGTTGTTCCAGTGGTCACGTATGGATGTGATAGTTGACTGTGCAGAAAGCTGAGCACTGAAGAATTAATGCTTTTGAACTGTGGTGCTGGAGAAGACTCTTGCGAGTCCCTTGGCCTGCAAGGAGATCTAACCAGTCCATCCTAAAGGAGATCAGTCCTGGGTATTCATTGGAAGGACTGATGCTGAGGCCTGAAACTCCAATACTTTGGCCACCTCATGCGAAGAGTCGACTCATTGGAAAAGCCCCTGATGCTGGGAGGGTTTGGGGGCAGGAGGAGAAGGGGATGACAGAGGATGAGATGGCTGGGTGGCATCACTGACTTGATGCACATGAGTTTGGGTGAACTCCAGGACTTGGTGATGGACAGGGAGGCCTGGCGTGCTGCGATCCATGGGGTCACAAAGAGTTGGACACGACTGAGCAACTGAACTGAACTGAACTGATGGGGTTTCAAGAAGGAGAACATGAAAAACATCTGAAAGGATGGATATAGTTGTTTTGGAGTAAGTAACCAATTAAAAACCTTTGTGCTTTAAGACATAGTTCTTAACCCCTCTGTGCCTCAGTGCCTCATGGAGAGTAGTAATCCAACCTATCTTATTGACTGTGATAATTGATTGAGCTAATCTATATAAAGTGCTTAAACCAGTGACTGAAAGATAGTAATTTCTGTGCAAACCCTAGTACAGAACCTTTTTGCTGAAGTTCTTGTTGTTGTTATTCAGTTGGTCAGTATGTTCAGCTCTTTGCAACCCCTTGAACGGCAGCATGCCAGGCTTCTCTGTCCTTCAAAACTCCTGGAGTTTGCTCAAACTCAAGTCCATTGAGTCAGTGACGCCATCCAACCATTTCATCCTCTGTTGCCCCCTTCTCTTCTTGCCCTCAATCTTTACCAGCATCAGGGTCTTTCCAGTGAGTTGGCTCTTCATATCAGGTGGCCGAAGTATTGGAGTTTCAGCTTCAGCATCAGTCCTTCCAATGAATATTCAGGATTGATTTCCTTTAGGATTGACTGGTTTGGTTTCTTGCAGTCCAAGGAACTCTCAAGAGTCTTCTCCAACACCACAGTTCAAAAGCATCAATTCTTTAGTGCTCAGCCTTCTTTGTGGTCCAACTCTCTCATCCATACATGACTACTGGAAAGACCATAGCTTTGACTAGATAGACCTTTGTCAATACAGTAATGTCTCTGCTTTTTAATATGCTGTCTATGTTTGTCATAGCTCTACTCAATCTAATTCTTGCCTGAAATGTACTATTTTCTATATAATGTTTTGGCCAAAACTGATATTTCCGCTACCACCCCTCCTATCTCAGACATTGCCTCTTTTTGACGTTATTCTGGTTGAGATGAGAGGAGTTTTCCGTTTACAATTAGAAAGACTAGATTAATTTCATTAAACACAAATTTGAAGAGGTAGAACTTTTTGTTTCTAGATTTATAGATGAAAGAAGTGGCCCGGAGTATAAATACCATGTAACTAAAACTATTTCTCTTCAAATATGCCTATTACAATTTCTCCCTGTTACCTGAAGCGTGAGTGTGTGCTTGTGCTCAGCTGCTTTAGTCGTGTCTGACTCTTTGTGACCCTGTGGACTGTAGCCTGTCAGGCTCCTCTGTCCATGGGATTCTCCAGGCGAGAATACTGGACTGGGTTGCCTCTCCTCCAGGGGATCTTCCTGACCTAGAAATCAAATCCATGTCTCCTGGGTCTCCTGCATTGCAGGTGGATTCTTTACCCACTGAGCCATCTGGAAAGCCCATTATATGAAGCAACAGTATTTTACTAAGACACAGCATATATTACGGTATCTAAGGTAAACGTTCAAGTATCTTCTGAATCCTGTCATTGTTTCTGGGAATACACAAGTTCTATCTTCATAAGTTAGGGACCATTCTACTTTCTGACTCTATCATTTAACTCAGTCAGGTTTATTCTTGTTTACCTGCTCTTGTGATGTAGATATTAAGTCTAGAAACTATCTGAATGTTTATCTAAACCTGGGGGTTACTCCTTCAATATGGTCCTTTCCTTTTATTCAGGAGCTAGAAGATATCAATTACATTATATTAAAGACAGGAAAGGAGTGTGCATATTATAAATGTTTTAAATGAAACATAAAGAAAACTGAAGCACAAAGAAGTTAATAAGCTTATTGCAAATTTGACAACTAATTAATGTTGTGAGTAGAGCACATGGTTTGTGATTCATAGATATTTTTCTTCAATTCTGCATTTTATCATAAAGCACAAGAAACAATAAAATAGGAATTATGAAAAGGCAAAAATATAAATGTGAAAATATATTGTGAATGTCAGTTTAACACTTTATTCTTTTAATTCACCAATCATACAGTCACCCAGAATGTGAAACTCTTTTATGACCTTTCCACCTGACACAGCTGAATTGTTTCAAATCATCTAAGAGAAGCTTAGACATACTGTGCTGATTTGTATGGTCTAACGGGTATAACAGAAAATGTTCTTTCCCCTAGATAAAGATGTTCTAAGTTTTAATAATACAAGACATTTCACTTATAAAATTATCCAGTTTATAAAAAAATGATTATCAATGTTTAAAAACTTTGGATGTGTGCCGTTTGACCATCTTTTGTTTTATTTCACATTGTAGACCAAAGCATAGAGAAACTTGATCACTTAGTAAAGCTCTTCTGACCCCAGTCAAAATAAGGTAAAGAATTAAATGGTTACATGTGTTGGTAGGATAAAATTTCCATTAAAGTTGAATTAAAAGGAACATACTCTGATCTCTTACTGGATAAAGAAGTGCATTGTATTTAGAATAAATAGCATACCTGAGATCCTGGTCCCTTAACATGGGTGACTCACTGTGTATATCATAGCGGTGGTGGTCATATTTTTGAGGAGACAGATAGAAGGTGAATTAAAGTATACTTTGTAAAATGGAAAAGAGAAGTTGTCACGGTTGCTATAATTAACTATAATAGTATGGTATCTTGCTCAACATTAGCCTGTTATCCAACACTAGCCTGACTGATACTCAGATTTTACATAAATGAAATAAATAGAATTAAGAAGTTTAGCTTCTCAAATGAATCTAAACAAGTACAGTTATATATACTAGACATTAGTCAACATCGCACAGTAAGGTTACCATACCCTAATCCTAAATATTACTTCTGAATTTTGTTCCTAGTTGTCATATTGCCTTTATAAAGGCCTCAAGATATTCCTTTTGAGATTTTAACTATATCCATGTATGAGTACCCTGTACTGGAGGTTAAAAACATTATAGGATGTTTCCATTTTTTTATAGTGGATGGTTGGCAGAAGGGAGAGGTGATTGAGATTCTAATGAATCACCAAGCATACATTTAAAAAGGTCTATGAACCTATATAAAAGTCATTCTTAAATCTCAAATAAAGATATACTAATAATGAACATTTGATTTATTAAGGCTTTTATTGGGCTTGGAATTTCTTTTAGAAATTAAAGTAGATTTTCTATTGGCATTTGAATGTATGAGTTAAATACTGTATATTATCAATTAACTTAACCTGTCCCTTGTTGTTGTTTTTTTTTTTTTTTTTTTTTTGCATTTCTTTTTTACTTTTTTTCTCTTGGCCTTAGCTAGCCATGAAACATCTCTTGGATTCAATATCATGGGAGAACACAGTAAAGGTTGTAGATCCCCTTTATGGGGTAGGGAAGGGTCACAGAAGAACCTGACCATTCACCAAGGGCCTTGATGTGACTTCTGATTAGAGTTTAATGAAAAGGGAATTCATGACCTGGTGACTGGAAGGCATGGATGCAGTAGGATATGGTACCAAAAGTGAATGCATCTGTGGAAATTACACAGCTTAGAGCAGATAGGAGGATGCTGTTGAACAAGTTAACCTCATCCAGCCTCCCTGAATTTGGACCATAGAGAGATGAGATAACATGGGAAAAGGCACTATAATCTTGAAATGGCAAATCTAAGCTGATAGTGACTGAGTGTACCTAAAAATTCAGGATTATGTAAAAATGGAGGGCCCTTAGCTGAAATAAATTATAGAGAAAAAATGATTTTTCACATCTGAATTTTTGTTTATAAAATCATACCTTGTTTCTGGTATAAAACTTTAAAGAAATTATTTAAGAATGCTGACACACTCAAAATGTCTTAACTTAGGTTTTAGATTTAACACGGAAGAAGAATATTATCTTGTCTGAAAACATCATTTGTTCAAGAAAATTAAAATAAATTATTTTTTGTTTATTGTTCAGCTTCAGAATTTTGATCCAAGCAATACTTGTAAGTAAGTCAAAAGAAAAGATTTAGATAAAGCTTTGCAGTTTGAAGTCACACAAATTAGTTACAAGGGACTGACTGAAACTTGGGCCTAACAGAGTGTCTTGCAACAGTAAACTGGGAATAAATGGCATGATTGTCTTATCATTGTTATTACTTCTCACACATAGCCAGTTTAGGAGGGAAGCGGTGCATTCAAGGCAAGCCTTCTTGATCTTACCTATAACTACCTCCATGATAGTGTTATAAAGACTGGAAACAGAAATTGAGACAGAAACTTGAACTTGCCAAATGATTTCTTACAGTGGAGTTTTCGATTCCTGTAATTGCTAATCTGAAAACCATAGCACAGTTCCTATCCAGTAGTGGTGAGGGAGGGAAGGGGCTGTTCATGGACACAAGTGTTTGAATTAGTCTTCAATTATATCAGTCCTAAGGTGTCTTGATTTTACTGGTGATAAAGCCCACCTATTGCTTCTATTTACAATCATGGTTAAAGATAGTTAGTATTAAAGTAAATCTTAAGAACAGGAGGATTATAGTAGTACTCCATTCCTTCCTAAAACAACTGAGCTTCCATCTATACCAACTGGTATTTATACTAGTGTGTCTATGGTGGTTTAACACCCCAAATGTGATATAATAATTCTACTGAACTTAAGACTGAATGCTACCATAAAGATCTACTATATTAAAAATATTTGCATATGGCATTCTCCTATCTGAAAATTTATGAATTTTAATAAAGTTGCTTAGATTTTATGGCCCACAGCTATAATTGTTCATAATCCAGGAATACCATTTAAAGGCAATTGAAATTATATGAAAACACTTAGCAGAATTATGTCTTCAGCTTTCCCATTACTTTTTAAAAAAATATTGGTGTCAGATTTTCTTTTTTTAAAAATTATTTATTTGTTTATTTTTGTCTGTGCTGGTCTCCATTGCTCGGGCTCTTCTGTACTTGTGGCTAGCAGGGGCTACTCTCTAGATGTGGTGATCAGGCTTCTCTTGTTGCAGAGCCCAGGAGTTGATTCCCAGGCTCTGGAGCACAGATTCAATAGTCGTGGTGCATAGACTTCGTTGCTCCGCTGCATGTGGGATCTTCCTGGACCAGGAATTAAACCCATGCTTCCTGCATTGGCAGGTGAATTCTTTATCACTGAGCCTCCAGGAAAGGCTCCCATTACTTTTTATATGTTGATTATTAATTTCTACAGAATAAATGAAAGATTACTTATTTGAAATGAAAACTAATACTTAGCTTTGTAAATATGTTTGTGATCTAGCATGTGTAAAAGTATGTCTTCATGATAGCTTAAAATGTATCAATATACAAATACTCTATGGAGTAATATGTACTTTGGTCCAGCCACTCCAACTATTAAATAGGTGTCTTTTTTTATGAGAGAAGACAACAATAGCAAAGAGTATTATTGAATTGTAATGAATGAATGATAAATAGTAACAATAGGCTCCAAATCAAATGTACATCCAGTTTCATGTAATAAAAAGTAGCAACTTCATACATTAGAAAACTAGAACGGAAAATAAAGTTTTAGAAATTTATTTTAGAGCATTTTCTAAGTTGGATAATTCCAGAAATCCCCCTCGTTGTTCTTTTCCTTCTATAGTAAACGCATTACTAACTGTTCTTTTAAAAAATTTTTTGTTTGTTTTTTTCTATTCAGTTGAACACAGCTTTATTGTTGGGTATACAGAAATCAACGAGAGGCATTAGGTTTCCTAAAGAGTTTCACAATTAGAAAGATTATTATTTTTTGCTCATTTATATATGTTTGATATGTACCAAAAATAATTTAAGGCAATCTTTGGACTTTCCTGGTGGCTCTGATGGTAAAGAATCTGCCTGCAATGCAGGAGACTGCGGGTTTGATTCATGGGTTGGGAAGATCCCCTGGAGAAAGGCATGGCAAACCACTCCAGTGTTCTTGCCTGAAGAGTTTCACTGTAGCCCTTGCCTGGAGGGCTACAGTCCATGGGGTTGCAAAGAGTCGAACACAGCTGAGTGACTAACACACTTAAAAATACATTGTAAGTATAACATGAATAAAAAACAGGTAAGAATGATGAAAGGAAGAATGGAAAAGAGTAGGGAAATAAAATGTAATTAGAAATAAGATCTGTATAATTAGAAATAAGATCTTTAAATACTTGTAGTGAGTTATATGTAAAGTGATAAAATACAAGGCATGATTAACTATAACAATTAAAAAGTACAAAATAGTGCTGTAACAAAGAGTATGGAATATATGATTAGCTTGTTTTTTGAGTACTACTTGCTGTGCCTGGTTGTGTTCAACTCTTTGCAAAACCATGGACCATAGCCTGCCAGGCTCCTCTGTCCACGAGATTTTCCTGGGAAGAATACTGGAGTCGGTTGTCATTTCCTTCTCCAGGGGATCTTCCCAACTGAGGGATCTAACCCAAATCTCTTGAGTCTCCTGCATTGCAGATGAATTCTTTACCACTGAATCATCCGAGAAGCCCAGGATTCCTAAAAATTTTACTTATTTAAGAAGTGGTATCTGACCTCACTTTTGAAGAAGCAAGAGCAAAAGTAGACACATAGAGGGTGGAATAATACCTGCAAAGTTGAGTAGGCATGAAACAACATGGTTGGCTTAGAACACAGTATTAGTGTATTTTGGAAACCGAATGCTGCATTAGAAAGTAAAAGAGAGGACATGTAGGCTCGTGGTGGGTATGGCACTGGCCAGATCTACACTGCATAACTTCTTGCATTAAAAAAGTATGGATAAAGAAGAACATCCGTGACCCAGGCTTGAAATGATGGTTCAGTTGAATGGTTATGAAGAGTTGGGAATTAATTACTGTTATTTTCAAGTTTTTTGGCGGGGGAAATCAAAGAAAGAAACAGAGAATAGTGTCATGAACTTCAGGTATTTATGTCCTAGATTTTTGAAGACAGTGTGGTTTCATCTATATTTTTACCAACCATTTCTTTCCCTACCCCAGCACTACCACTGGAATGTTTTGAAGCAAATTCCAGACATTGTAGAATTTCATCAGTAAATAGTTCAGTGAGTATCTCTATAACGTAAGGACTTACTAGAAACATAACTGGAACACACATAAAACCTTAGCAGTAAACCCTTAAGATTCTCTAGTACCTCATCAATATTAAAATTTCCCAATTATTCTTCCAAAAATTCTTAGGGATAATATATTAAGGATACCTTTTTTGGCCTGGTTTTATCTGCATATTTTATATAAAAGTATTTTTTTTTGCTAAACTAATCTAAATACTATTAATATCTATGCTAAAACATATAGTGTTTCAAATGATAACGGCTTATAATGAAAATTTCAGACTATTTAAATTCTGGAACACAGGATTCAGTTGTCAACAGCTAAGATGAGGTGAACTAGTACGGAATCAGTATCATCTATAGTTTCATAGAGAAAAGGTGGCAGAACATAGCATAATTGTTTTCAGAGATGCATGGGTATTATCAAAATTTCATTTTAATTTTTAAAGATGCATTAGTATTATTAAAAGTTCATTTGATAAATGATTCTTTTTTTTTAACTTTATGGAGAGCCATAAACTGCTTGAATATCCTCCCTGTATCTGTTTAAGAAAATAATTTGGGTAGCTATAGGAAATAGAGTGAAATAGTTACTAAAATCAGTAAATGCGAAGAAAGCAAAGGAAAACATAAACCAGACAAAAATATTTCCAGGACCAAATTTTTAAGCAGTCTGTATTTTGTCATTTGTTAAACCACAATAGGCATACACAGAGCTGTAGTTCAACATGATTTTGCTGCTAACATAAATAAAGTTGGAGCACTCTTCTGCAAATCAACCAGACTGGACCATGAATTACAAATTTTACTTACGTATATATATATAGAGAGAGAGCAAGAGAGGGTGTGTTAGAGACTAACTGGAAAGTTACAGTTGGACATGAACAAACTACAAAGGGGCAAGAAGACTTAAGCTGGGAAGAACAGACTAGTTCTTTACATGTCACACACAATTCTAAATGATAAAACTGAATTCAACATAGGTATTTCCGCAAACTTATCTACTACTTATAATAGTTGTATTAGAATTCCTGGTCTGCCTCATTTGAGCTTCAGTAGGTCTTCAAGTGTTTCCCTAATTTGTAAGTGAAAGTGCTTAGTACATAGTAACATATAGAAAAACAGAACCAAACTGCACATGATATAAAATCAGAGTCAACATATAGTCTATTTGCAGATGAATATTTTCAACTCAAATCATTGTAACTACTAACTGGCCAATCATCTTTTCCTGTAGTAATCATTAAAGATTATTTTTAAATTATTCATTTAAAAGGGAGATTTATCATGTTAAACAGGTTTGTTGGGCAGAAGTTACTTAGTAATAAAAAATGACCAACACTGCTTTTGAAATCATTCTTCAGAATGTGTATGTGTATATATATATGTATACACAAAGCATTTTTAAAAAAATCAATGGTAGAGTAAAAAGGTATCTTAGCTCATCAGTAACAAAGTATATAAATCCTTTATGACTATAAGGCTTTCATTTTACTATACAATGGCTGGCAATGCTATACACAAAGGAAACAGTTTGTTCCCAACTTAAGAAGCCTGCAGAGGTCAGTATAGCAACAGCAACAAGACATCATTGATCAATTGATCAATGCTGAAGGTGGACCATTAGACCAAATGCATATTTACACATACCAGCATCTTGAACATTAAAATGAAATTTGTTATAATTAGAATAGGATATCCTTTGAGTAATTCATTTCAGTACATTTAAAGAAAATCAACATTTGGAAAATCATTCCACTCAAAAAGTTTAGGGGGCAGTGAAATGAAATGTAAAATTATAGTAATGACTACTTTATATAAAAATAAATGTCTTTTTTGTATGCTGATGTATTTGAAAAATGTTCTGTTCATTTGACTTGGAGAGTATATTCCTCATTCTTGGTTCATCAGCTTCTAGCTCTTATCATTAAAGCTCACTATTAATCTGGGCAAAGCTATGATTTTTTTTTGATGTTGATACATAAATGATGTTTTCTTATTTCTAGTCATATTCCATATAATTCAGAATAAAAAGTGCTTCCAAATATAGCCATAGTTCTCAAGTACAAGTTACAATTTTTGTACCTATATTGAAGTATTTTAAATTTGAACATAAAAATCACCATAAATATATTTCTTAAAAAAACATTTTTACAGTTTGTTTTTATAAAAATGAAAAAAATTGACAGGTTTTAGAAACTGTTACTCTGATACCCAGAAGCTGTCTTCTCCAAGATGACCTGTCAGTGACCTTTGTCATGACATTGAAGGACTACACTCTCCAGGGGTGAGAAGTAATTCAACTTCAATTGTTCCTGTGCACCAGACATGTATAAAACAGAGACTATAAACATATCCCATAGGCTTATTTTGGCTCCAGTTAAGCTGACACCATCAGACTCATTTAGTTTAGAACTTGCAGACATGGTTTCAGTATCAGCTCTCTGCTGCAATCCAAAAGGCTAGCTAAAAGAAAAGCTAGCTAAACCCGGCAGCATTGGGCTTTTGCTGGACAGCAGTTATCTGTTGCAAGGTAAGTTTCTCATACTTTTATAACACTTAATGCCATGACATTGTTGCTCTGGTGTTTCTAATGCTGCTATGGATGGACAAAGTCAAAAGTTTTTTCAAAAGATCAGAAAATAGGTAGGTAGATAGAAAGTGGGATGAGACAGATTAAATAAACATTTTTAATAAAAAGAATATTTGTTTATTCTTTTAAATGTAAGCTTTAGTTTTCCCCTAAATGTATTCCAATAGGCACTTGTGCAAATAAGGAATGAGAGATGCACATAAGCAATTAATTTTTACAGTCCACAAATAAATGTATACTTATTTTTTTCTTATACTTATTTGTTGCAATTTTACCTAAAATTTTAAAATCTTCTCTGAGAGCAACATCTAGTACAACCATATATCCTTATCCACAGCAGTACAATAGACTATATAATAGCCCACAAATTAGGCAAAGATAAATAACCCCATAATGGATATAAAATAAATTTAATATAGTTAATACTGTTAATATCACATTTTATATCCTATAAAAAAATAACTATTGAACTTATATAAACTGATTACTTATATGTAAGTAGGCCAAAAATACAACCTAAAAAAAAAATCTCAAAATGCATATTTAGGATATTATCTTAACACAATGTATAACCAGAAATCAGTAATAAATTGCAAGTTGAAAATGTTACTTACAATAAAAAAAATTCTCTCCTGAATAATGCTAAGATCGAGGAGAACGTTAGGTCTGAGATTTTCCATTGTAAAAAGACAGTGGAACATCATAAAAGCCTGTGGTGTCCATCCAAATCTGTAATCAGACAAAAATTCAGAGATGTAAATGCTTACATTTAAAAGCAAGGAAAATATAGAGGAAATAAATGTTAACTTAAACAGTTTGACAAATGAATATAACCAGAGTTGAAGAAAACAGAAAAATATAAAATAAATAACTAAAAATACCACAATTAAACAAACTGTTTCAAACTGGTTGAGTAAGCTTTACAAATAGATCAAAAAACAAAGGAAGTGAAAGGGAAGGGAGAAAGGGAAAGACTGAGTGCAGAGTTCAAGAAAATAGCAAGGAGAAATAAGAAGGCCTTCTTCAATGAACAATGCAAAGAAATAGAGGAAAATGATAGAATGGGAAAGACTAGAGATCTCATCAAGAAAATCAGAGATATCAAGGGAATATTTCATGCAAAGATGGGTGTAATAAAGGACAGAAAAGGTAAGGACCTAATATAAGCAGAAGATATTAAGAAGAGGTGGCAAGAATACTCAGAACTATACAAGAATGGTCTTGTGAAAGTGAAGTCACTCAGTCGTGTCTGACTCTTTGCAACCCCATGGACTGTAACCTACCTGGCTCCTCTGTCCATGGGATTCTCCAGGCAAAAATACTGGAGTGGGGTGCCATTTCCTTCTCCAGGGGATCTTCCCGACCCAGAGATTGAACCCGGGTTTCCCGCCTTGCAGGTAGATGCTTTAACCTCTGAGCCACTAGGGAAGAATGGTCTTAGACCCATATAATCATGATGGTGTGATCACTCACCTAGAGTTGGACATCGTGGAATGTGAAGTCAAGTGGGTTTCAAGAAAAATTACTGTGAGCAAAGCTACTGGAGGTGATGGAATTCCAGCTGAGCTATTTAAAATCCTAAAAATGATTCTGTTAAAGTGTTGTACTCAATACATTAGCAAATTTGGAAAACTAAGCAGTAGCCATAGGACTGGAAAATGTTAGTTTTCATTCTAATCCCAAAGAAGAGAAATACCAAAGAATGTTCAAATTGCTGCACAATTGCACTCAATTTACATATCAGCAAGGCTTATTGATGCTTTTGAACTGTGGTGTTGGAGAAGACTCTTGAGAGTCCCTTGGACTGCAAGGAGATCCAACCAGTCCATTCTGAAGGAGATCAGCCCTGGGATTTCTTTGGAGGGAATTATGCTGAAGCTGAAACTCCAGTACTTTGGCCACCTCATGCGAAGAGTTGACTCATTGGAAAAGACTTTGATGCTGGGAGGGATTGGGGGCAGGAGGAGAAGGGGACGACAGAGGATGAGATGGCTAGATGGCATCACTGACTCGATGGACGTGAATCTGAGTGAACTCCGGGAGTTGGTGACGGACAGGGAGGCTGGCGTGCTGCAATTCATGGGGTCACAAAGAGTCGCACACAACTGAGTGAATGAACTGAACTGAACTGAAGGCTATACTGAAAATCCTTCAAACTAATCTTCAGCAGTACATGAACCAAGAACTTCCAGATGTGTAGGCTGGGTTTTGAAGAGGCAGAGGAACCAGAGATGAAATTGCCAACATTCATTGGATCATGAAGAAAGCAAGGGAATTCCAGAAAACATATCTTCTGCTTCTTTGCGTATGCTAAAGCCTTTGACTGCATGGATCATCAGAGACTGTGGAAAATTCTTAAAAAGATGGGAGTACCAGACCACCTTACCTGTCTCCTGAGAAACATATGTGGGGATCAAGAAGCAAGTTAGACCCAGACATGGAACAACTGACTGGTTCAAAATTGGGAAAGGAGTATGTCAAGGCTGTATATTGTCACCCTGTGTATTTAACTTATATGCAGAGTACCTCATGTGAAATGCTGGGCTGGATGAATCACAAGCTGGGATCAGGATTGCTGGGAGAAATATCAATAACCTCAGATATGCAGGTGATACCACTCTAATGATAGAAAGCAAAGAGCCTCTTGACGAGGGTGAAAGTGGAGAGTGAAAAAGTTGGTTTAAAACTCAACATTCAACAAATAAAAATCATGGCATCTGGTCCCATGATTTTATGGAAAATAGAAGGGGAAAAAGCAGAAACTATGACAGATTTTATTCTCTTGCATATGGTGACTGCAACTGTGAAATGTAAAGACACTTGCTCCTTGGATGGAAGGCTGTGACAAACAAAGAAGAGATATCACTTTGCCAAGAAAGGACCATATAGTCAAAGCTATGGTTTTTCCAATAGTCATGTATGGATGTGCAAGTTGGACCATAACAAAAGGCATAGTGCTGAGGAGCTGATGCTTTTGAACTGTGGTGTTGGAGAAGACTCTTGAGAGTCCCTTGGACTCCAAGGATATCAGACCAATCTATCCTAAAGAAAACTGACCCTGAATATTCATTGGAAGGACTGATACTGAAGCTGAAGCTCCAATATTTTGGCCATGTGATGCATAGAGCTGACTCATTTAGAAAAGACCTTATTGCTGGGATAGGTTGAATGCAAAAGGAAAATGGGGTGGAAGAGGATGAGATGATTTGTAGCATTTCTGATTCAGTGGACATGAATTTGAACAAACTCTGGGAGATAATGAAGGACAGGAGAGCCTGGTATGCTGCAGTCCATGGTGTCACAAAGAGTGGAACACAACTTATTGACTGAACAACAATTTTCTTTGAAGCGATATATATATATAAAATAAGTTATATATAAAACACCATGGACTTTATTATATTTTATATATACAATACAGTTCTTACTAACTGTGTTGTTTTTAGACTCTAAGCTTGTGATGATTTGTTATAGTGACAATAGGAAACTAATACAGCCAATAAAAGAAATGACAAAGGAGGCAAGAATATACAATGGAGTAAAGACAATCTCTTTAACAAGTGGTGCTGGGAAAACTGGTCAACCACTTGTAAAAGAATGAAACTAGATCACTTTCTAACACCGTACACAAAAATAAACTCAAAATGGATTAAAGATCTAAATGTAAGATCAGAAACTATAAAACTCCTAGAGGAGAACATAGGCAAGACACTCTCAGACATAAATCACAGCAGGATCCTCTATGATCCACCTCCCAGAATTCTGGAAATAAAAGCAAAAATAAACAAATGGGATCTAATTAAAATTAAAAGCTTCTGCACAACAAAGGAAAATATAAGCAAGGTGAAAAGACAGCCTTCGGAATGGGAGAAAATAATAGCAAATGAAGCAACGGACAAACAACTAATCTCAAAAATATACAAGCAACTTCTGCAGCTCAATTCCAGAAAAATAAACGACCCAATCAAAAAATGGGCCAAAGAACTAAATAGACATTTCTCCAAAGGAGACATACGGATGGCTAACAAACACATGAAAAGATGCTCAACATCACTCATTATTAGAGAAATGCAAATCAAAACCACAATGAGGTACCACTTCACACCAGTCAGAATGGCTGCGATCCAAAAATCTGCAAGCAATAAATGCTGGAGAGGGTGTGGAGAAAAGGGAACCCTCCTACACTGTTGGTGGGAATGCAAACTAGTACAGCCACTATGGAGAACAGTGTGGAGATTCCTTAAAAAATTGCAAATAGAACTACCTTATGACCCAGCAATCCCACTGCTGGGCATACACACCGAGGAAACCAGAATTGAAAGAGACACATGTACCCCAATGTTCATCGCAGCACTGTTTATAATAGCCAGGACATGGAAACAACCTAGATGTCCATCAGCAGATGAATGGATAAGAAAGCTGTGGTACATATACACAATGGAGTATTACTCAGCCGTTAAAAAGAATTCATTTGAATCAGTTCTGATGAGATGGATGAAACTGGAGCCGATTATACAGAGTGAAGTAAGCCAGAAAGAAAAACACCAATACAGTATACTAACACATATATATGGAATTTAGGAAGATGGCAATGACGACCCTGTATGCAAGACAGGAAAAAAGACACAGATGTGTATAACGGACTTTTGGACTCAGAGGGAGAGGGAGAGGGTGGGATGATTTGGGAGAATGGGAATTCTAACATGTATACTATCATGTAAGAATTGAATCGCCAGTCCATGTCTGACGTAGAGTGCAGCATGCTTGGGGCTGGTGCATGGGGATGACCCAGAGAGAGGTTGTGGGGAGGTAGGTGGGAGGGGGGGGTCATGTTTGGGAACGCATGTAAGAATTAAAGATTTTAAAATTTAAAAAATAAAAAAAATTAAAAAAAAAGAAATGAAAAAAGTCATAAGAAAAATTTAAAAATAAGGCTAACTACAAAACAATAGGGCTTCCCAGGTAGCTAAGCTGGTAAAGAAGAATCTGCCTGCAATGCAGGAGATCCTGGTTCAATTCCTAGGTTGGGAAGTTCCCCTGGAGGAGGTCATGGCAACACACTCCTGCATTCTCGCCTAGAGAATCCCCACGGACAGAGGAGCCTGGCAGGCTACAGTTCATGGGGTCACACAGAGTCAGACATGACTGAGCAACTAAGCACAGCACATAAAACAGTATGTATGGCTGTGATTAAATATGTTGGATCACTAAATACAATCTAATGCTAATAACTCTGAAAATCTAAAAGAATTCAAGAATCTCCTGAAATGGTTCCAAAGTCCGGCCAGTGAAGTATACAGAAATAAATGGTACAATGTACTTGCAAATCTAGATACAAAGGCTACAAAATAAATTCAGAGAAAACCCCAAAAATATTAAAAAATAAACCATCATTATATATATTAACATATTAAGCTTCAAATAATTCCTTGAGAAAAGCAACCTAACTATATCCATTTTGTAGTTGAAGAAACCAAAGTTAGTAGGCCCTAAATTATATAGTTAATTAATTCCAGAGCCTATATTGAAACACATGGCATCTGGTTTCAGTGCTTATCTTGTAACATTTTTATTTCACGAATATAAGGATGGATAAAAATAAATCAGTTTCCCAACCCAGGGATCCAACCCAGGTCTCTCAGATTGCAGGTGGATTCTTTAATGTTTGAGACACCAGGGAAGCCCAAGAATACTGGAGTGGATAGCTTATCCCTTTTCCAAGATATCTTCCTGACCAAGGAATTGAATTGGGGTCTTCTGCATCATGAGCAGATTCTTTTTCAGCTGAGCTACCAGGGAAACCCCAAATCAATTTCAGTAGCTAATTAAATCAATCAATAACTCAAAAAAAGCAATATTTTGTCATATTTCAAAAAAAATCTTGATGAAATACAGTATCCCTTTATAAAAAAGTTAGCACAAACTAAAAACAAACAAAAAAATACTGTGATAAAATTTATGCCAACAATAATTTGCATTTACTTGATTTTGAAACATTGAATTATATTTTAATTAAAATTAAGAAACAGAACAACGTAAAGATGTCTATTATTGCTATTATTCAAGATGATTCTGAAAGTTCTAGACGATACAGTAAAGGAAGAAAAAAATTAGAGATAAAATTATTATTGTTAGAAAACATACTTGTTTATTCAAAACGTTCAAATAATTGATTAAAATTAATTTTGTTATATTTAGCCCTAATGAGCGAGATTCATAATCAGTTACAAAATCAATTTTTTTAACATGTATTACTGTAAAAGTTTAGTCAGTAGGGTAGCAAATATTCTCATTCACAAAGCAATGAAAATAGGTAATATCTGTAAGTGATTTTGAGGTAAAAATATGTTTCAAAATTGTTGAAAGACCGCTATAAAGATTAGGATAAGAAAAGAGAACTCTTCCTAAATTAGAACCATAGTAAATCTTCATATGGATTATCCCCCTAAATAACTGATAAATCCAATTAAAAATTTAAAGTAATATTGTATGACTCCTTAAATGCTTTACTCTGGGGCAGATATTAGGTTAAAGAATAAATGTATAAGCATGCTGCTTTTTAAAGACATGTGTCTGATTGGTTATGGTTATTATCAGTATTATTGTTGTTTGTAAATGAAACAGGTTCTAAGACAGGACTAAATGTCGCCTCAGGCTGTGAATAATTTGAGTCCTCCCTCTTTTGTACTTGTAAAGTCCCTGGTAGCTAAGTTGGTAAAGAAGCCGCCTTGCCAAACTCAGACTTAAATTGAAGAAACAAGGGAAAACCAATAGACCATCCAGGTATGACCTAAATCAAATCCCTTATGATTAAGGGAAGTGAGAAATAGATTCAAGGGATTAGATCTGATAGACAGAGTGCCTAAAGAACTATGGACAGAGGTTCGTGACATTGTACAGGAGGCAGGGATCAAGACCATCCCCAAGAAAAAGAAATGCAAAAAGGCAAAAAGGTTGTCTGAGGAGGCCTTACAAATAGTTATGAAAGAAGGGAAGCAAAAGGCAAAGGAGAAAAGGAAAGATATACCCATTTGAATGCAGAATTACAAAGAATAGCAAGGAGAGATAAGAAAGCCTTCCTCAGTGACCAGTGCAAAGAAATAGAAGAAAAGTATAGAATGGGAAAGAGTCAAGAAAATTAGAGATACCAAGAGAACATTTCATGCAAAGATGGGCATAATAAAGAACAGAAATGGTATGAACCTAAGAGCAGCAGAAGATATTAAGAAGAGATGGCTAAAATACACAGAGGAACTATACAACAAAGATCTTCATGACCCAGATAATCTCGATGGTGTGATCACTCACCTAGAGCCAGACATCCTGGAATGCGAAGTAAAGTGGGCTTTAGGAAGTATCACTAAAACAAAGCTAGTGGAGGTGACAGAATTCCAGTTGAGCTATTTCAAATCCTAAAAGATTAAGCTGTGAAATGCTGCACTCCATATGTCAGTAAATTTGGAAAACTCAGCAGTGGTCACAGAACTGGAAAAGGTCAGTTTTCATTCCAATCCTAAAGAAAGGCAATGCCAAAGAATGCTTAAACTGCTACACAGTTGCACTCATCTCACACGCTAGCAAAGGAATGCTCAAAATTCTCCAAGCCAGGCTTCAACAGTACATGAACCATGAACTTCCAGATGTTCAAGCTGGATTTAGAAAAGCCAGAGGAACCAGAGATCAAATTGCCAAAATCCACTGGATCATCAAAAAGGCAAGAAGGTTCCAGAAAAACATCTACATCTGCTTTATTGGCTATACCAAAGCTTTTGACTGTGTGGATCAAAACAAACTCTGGAAAATTCTGAAAGAGATGGGAATCCCAGACCACCTGACCTGCCTCTTAAGAAATCTGTATGTGGGTCAAGAAGCAACAGGTAGAACAGGACATCGAATAACAGACTGGTTCCCAATGGGGAAAGGAGTACATCAAGACTATATATTGTCACCCTACTTATTTACCTTATATGCAGAGTACATCATGAGAAATGCTGGGCTGGATGAAGTACAAGCTGAAATCAAGTTTGCCAGGAGAAATATCAATAACCTCAGATATGCAGATGACACCACCCTTATGGCAGAAAGTGAAGAAGAACTAAAGAGCCTCTTGAAGAAAGTGAAAGAGGAGAGTGAAAAAGTCGGCTTAAAACTCAACATTCAGAAAACGAAAATCAAGGCATCTGGTCCCATCACTTCATGGCAAATAGATGGGGAAACATTGGAAACAGTGAGAGACTTTATTTTGGGGGGCTTCAAAATCACTGCAGATGGTGACTACATCCATGAAATAAAAGATGCTTGCTTCTTGGAAGGAAAGTTTTGACCAACCTAGACTGCATATTAAAAAGCAGAACATTATTTTGCCAATAAAGTTTCATCTAGCCAAAGCTATGTTTTTTCCAGTAGTTATGTATGGATGTGAGAGTTGGATTATAAAGAAAACTGAGTGCTGAAGAATTGATGCTTTTGAGCTGTGGTGTTGGAGAAGACTCTTGAGAGTCCCTAGGACTGCAAGGAGATCCAATCAGTCCATTCTAAAGGAAGTCAGTCCTGAGTATTCATTGGAAGGATTGATGCTGAAGCTGAAAGCCCAATACTTTGGCCACCTGAAGCGAAGAACTGACTCATTTGAAAATACCCTGATGCTGGGAAAGATTGAAGGCGGGAAGCGATGGGGACGACAGAGCATGAGATGGTTGATGGCATCACCAACTCAATGGATATAAGTCTGAGTGAACTCCGGGAGTCGGTGATGGACAGTGAGGGCTGGTGTGCTTCAGTCCATGGGGTTGTAGAGAATCTGACAGGACTGAACAACTCAACTGAGCTGAACTTTTGTACTTCATCACATGATTTAAAATCGCTATAAAAAATGTTGGGAAACTTTATCAAATAATTCTAAATTCCTTGTGTAAGATTAAATATATGAGACTAGCCAAGAGAATTCTATAAAAAGATAGCTTATTTAATGTTGTCCTTGACTTTTAAATGTTAAAGTACATTGTAAAATTATAGTAATTAAAAGGGAGATACCAGCACAAGGAACAGAAGAGAAAACTGTCAAACGCATGTTTCAATGAAAACACTAGTGTAAGATAAAAATGGTATTTTAAGTCACTGCATTTTGATTAACTGTTTTTTTAATAGTGCTAGGACAATTATCTTTAACCATAATTATCCCAATAACACTTCATATTTCAGAACATCAAAGTGTAATCCAGGTTGGTTAAAGAACTAGATATAGTATTTGCATGTGTGTGTGCATTCAGTTGCTCATCTATGGCCGACTCTTTGTGCCCCCCATGGACTGTAGCCCTCCAAGCTCCTCTATCCATGGGATTTTATAGGCAAGGATACTGGACTGGGTGGCCATTCCCTTCTCCAGGGGATCTCCCAGACCCAGGGATTGAACCCACATCTTTGTGTCTCCTGCATTGACAGGTGGATTCTTTACCACGGATACCACCTGGGAAGCCCTTATATGGTCTGCAAAAATGTTCTCCCATTGTGTTGGCTGTATTTTTATTTTCTTGATGGTGTGTTATAAAGCACAAAAGGTTTTAATTATGGTGAAACCTAATTTATCAAATTTTTTTGTCAGATGTGTTTTTGATGTCATACCTAAGAAAGCATTTCTAAGTATTTTAGAGTTTTAAGTCCTTACATTTAGGTCTACGAGTTAACTTTTATATATTGTGTGAATTTAGGGATATAGTTTCACTCTTTTATGTGTGGATTTCCTGCTGCTCAGGACCAATTGTTAAGACTGTTCTTTCTTTCCTCATTGAATTTGCTTGATATCCTTTTATGTTGTTGTTGTCCTTTAGTTACAACTGGGTTAAGTCTATAAAGTCTGGTTTTAGTTATGTGGGGGCACTGCAAGCTCACTAAGCTTAGTGGTCAGTTAATGGTGGGATATGTCTTGAATTAATAAATCTCCCAACTTTTGCCAAGTGGTTCTTTGTGTATTTGAAGGCCAGTTCAGTTCTCCAAGGAGCAGTCTGTAACTCTGCCTTAGCCTTCTATTCCTGCTTGGGGAAAGCTTCAAGCTCTGATAAAGGTAACCATTTAGAGTATTTTTAGTTTTTTCTTGAAGTGTGCACAGCTCTGCACATGTGCTTGGCATTCTATACTGTCAAGAATATGTCAGAGCTAAGCACTGCTTATGGAAATATCTTTCCCCTGATATTCCTTTTAGACTTTTTGTTCAACTTCTTATTTAGCACTGACGAGTTTGAGTGAACTCTGGGAGTTGGTGATGGACAGGGAGGCCTGGTGTACTGTGATTCATAGGGTCACAAAGAGTCAGATGTGACTGAACGACTGAACTGAACTGAACTAAACTGAACTGAGTACTCCACCCCAGACTGCTTCCCTGTTGGATAATTGCCACAGATTACTTTCAACACATGCGCTAGGAATAAGACTTCACACAGGATAAGCTTTGAGTTTGATTAAATAAAGGCAAACTGTGAAAATGGAACTTTTCAAGGAGCTTCAAAATTGTGATGTTTCTCTGGGAATGGGGGTTTTGGGAATCTCCAAACCCATCTGTCTTTTCCAGTGCCCACTAGAGTACTGATTTTTATAGCCGTCATAGTTGTGAGGCTGTTGGCTCTCAAGCATGCTGTAGACCTGGGAGGAGAAAGAAAGGAATAGGGAAAATTTAAATGATGCAAAGCTTGCAGTTCTTACTGAGATTCATTTTTCTTGATAGGTTCTTCTTGGATTATTGCAAGTTCCTTGGTTCAGTTTCCAAGATTCTGAAAAAGACAGTTTTGATCATTTTTTCCATTGTTCTTATCTCTTCTATGGAGGAGCAGATTTTTCACCATTCCCAATGTACTTCTCTTAATTTGCTTCTAATATAAATTATTCTATTCTAAGTTAAAATTGTTTTAAGCTTTATTTAAACAGTGATATTTAGAACATGTTAGAAATTGCATAACTTACAACTACTTAAACTTATTAAAATTATGAGAAGTTTCTGATGAAAACTTAAAAATTTCCAAATTGATACATACTTTTATAATTCTTTGGGGGCTAAATCACCAGAACATGTTTGAAGTCTATCTTAATAAGAAATGAGTTTGAAGGACCTATTTGAAAAGAAATGGATATTTGTGACAACACAGATGGACATGAAGGGCATTGTGTTAAGTGAAATAAGTCAGCAGAGAAAGTCAAATAATTTATGATATCACTTATATGTGGAATATTTAAAAAATATGTAACATAATAAAACAGAAACAGACTGTAGATACAGAGAATAAATAAGTGGTTGTTAGAGGGAAGGAGAATGAGGGAATGAAAAAAAAGAAAAGGTAACTATGTGAGGTAATGTGTGTGTACATCATGTTGTTCACTTATATATATAATTTTTGACAGTTGCACCTCAATAAAGCTGAAAAAGAGGGAAAAAGGGAATGAGAAGAGCTTAAGTATATTTAGAGTGGAACAGTAAAACACAAAGTTCTTTTAACTTCTCTATTTAGAATATGACAATGTAAAAAGGAATATATATATGACATGAGACAAGATAGGAAAAAAATGTGAAGAAAGCAAAGAAAAAAATGAGGAGAGTGGTACCATGGTTGGAGATTAATGCCTGTTGAATGGGGCAGGTGGGCAATTTCTTATGGCGGATGGTTAAATATCTTAAAAGAGATTTATAAAAATGAAATTCAAGTATGTTTTATGTGAATAACCAAGCTCTCAAGTCATTACCAAAACATTGCGTGTGCAAAAAAGATAAAAGGAACTGACAACAACAACAACAAAAATTAAGAACCAGCATGGATTCTCTTTAGGTGTCCTCTGGAGGGTTTTTTCAACACTTGTATTCCTGCTGCAGCACTGTCTTCCAGACTAACCATAAAACTGGAACACCACATCAGATGTACAGCATGTAGCCTGTTTGGGGAGGAGGTGATGTTTCTGTAGTGTATTTTGGAACCTCATCAATAGAACCCTTCACTGAGGATTCCAAACAATGCCAACTGGAAACCTGAAAACAATTTCGATAAATTTGAAGAACCTCAGTGTTAATTTACCATGGAATCCCATGACCTGGATGCTACTTCCTCAAAAAGTTTGGCATAGAATGTGTGTAGTATTATCCTTGTGGTTGGAAACGTCTCCTCAAGAAAGCAATATGCATAGATGAAACAAATGCTTTGATGAACTTTCTAAGAAGGATTCAATTTCATCTTCGTTTATGACTGCATGCCCAGAATCATATAAACAAAAACTGCACAATTTAGCTAATGTTCCAAGATTGAAATGAGTCCCCTTGGTTCTCACTGAATCCCAGAAGATGCACTGAATTCAGGAAGCACTGTGCCTTTATACCGCTGAAGCATGCTTTCAGTGTGTCCAGCAAAATGATTCTGGAACACCAGCAGAACCACAGAAAGTTGGAAAACACTTTTGGAATAGTAGTTAAGAACCCTTAATGATTCCTCTCTAAAGTCCTTAGCTGTGGAAAATCCATTTTCTGATCCTTACTGTCAAAAAGACTATTGAATAATGCATCTATACCTATATTTGGTGAAATAATGTTCTCCCTGTCATTAAGATATAAAACAACCAAATTTTAACAGTTTTTTTTTTGTAGCTATGATACTTAAAATTTTTTCACTGTCATTTCAATCAGTTTGACTTCCCAGTGAGTGATTTAGAGCACACAAATACTTCATTCTACCTCAGAGTGAAATAAAATTGATTAGCCACATACCACTCACTAGCTTTAAACTGGGAATTCTTGTTGACAATAAAAGATTATAAAGTATCTTGCTTGTTTGTGTATGGTAAATAATTTCAGACGTAATCATTTTTATGCGTTGTCCCCCTTGAGGCTCTGAAATATCTACTGTTATCTCTCCGTACAATCTACATTAGGACACAAACACTCACTCCCTTGCTCATCTAAGTGAATATTTTACTCATCTTGTTTCTTTAGTTTAAATGCCCTTCCTTAAATTTTAAGTCTCATTCCTTAAATCTAGGCTCTACTGTTCATTCTTTCATAGACTCTTTTCCCCATTCTCTTTGTACTTTTCTCGAAATATTGTCTGAACCCGTTTGAATTAATTAACTTCAGCGTGGTATTTGTCATCAAGTCTGTTGGAGGCAGTCTCCCCCTGCTAATGCAAAACTCCTTATAAGCAGAGATTCTCTCTCATTTATCTACATTTCTCTACAACTAGCTTCTAAATATTTGGAAATCTGCTTAGAAAAAAGAGCCCCAAATTTAGACTTACCCAGAAAACCAGTGAAGGAAAATACCCAGTTACTCTGCATTTTGTATTAGGATTTTATGGACAAAAATCTTAAGGAAAATCAAACAGTGTTAAACACTACACTCAGGCCTATGCAGTACTGAACTTTTATTTCATATGGAGAATCTAACGATCAGTAAGTTTGCTACAGTCTTTGAGTAGCAAAGCCTTCAACAATGTGCACAAAGGTTTTGACTAACTGAACTGAAATGACAGGTTACTTTAATTGAGCAAGTTAGATATCATTTTGAGTTAAACTCTTATTTAGTGTCTTGAAAGCCATTAACAAAGGGAATTGACTGAACTTTTCAACTTTTCACTATTTATTTAGACACTATATAGACATGGCTGAAGGAAATTTTGCCAAAAATACCTCAAAGAATTTTTTTTCTTCAACTGCATAAGATCATGAGAAAATAAAATCCCTCTCTTCTCAAATGACACTTTAAAGTTATAAGAGTGCAGTGTAGGGAAATCAGTTCAGCCATGGATTATCAAAACAACAGAAATATAAAACAGGTACCAATTTATAGTATTTGTTGAAATAAATTGACTCTGATTCAAACTGTCAGCTAGGTTCTTTGACACTGAAAATAAAATACCAAACATACTAATGTAGAAACTTAGCAATGAAAAGCATGACCCTCCCTTTTATGATAGTATCTTACTGTGAATTGAATTGATTGATAAATAAAGTTCAATTTGGCTCTTTCTGCATGAATTCAGTCCTGAGTCAAAGGGTTTTTAAAGTTTACACACACCGTTTCTGCTCATATTTTTATCCTTTATAGAAACCATTTTGCACTTATACCTAATTGGTTCTACTGAACTCCATGATTTTTCTATCACTCTGTTCCTTTCAAAGAAAATAGTTTTTCGGGCATAATCTAGGTCTTGGTTGAGAGGAGTGCGTCTCCTTTTGTTTGCTGTCAGAAAGTCTCATTTGTGTGACTAGTTTAGTACCAACATTAAAAATTTAAGTAGCAAATGGACTGAAGGAGATTCAGGTGCAATAAGTTAAAAAAAAAAAAGTAGATATTAAGAGTGTATGCAAGATAGAGTAATGTACCAAGGTAGGGTTGTGTTCTCGATGGCTACCGTCAGAAAGGGCCCATCCATTGAATGTTGCTGTTATATCTCGGCATAAACTGTGTTGAAACTCTTTCAGCTGAAGTGTCCTGCCCAGGATGGTGACCTGCAGTCCCCTGGATTCTAAGCTGTCCTGTGGATAGAAATCCATTTCCTGTTTCCCATATTCCCCATCATCTCACCCACATATCAGGGTTTAGTTTGAAAGAATGAAGCAGAGACCTTACAAATGCTTAAAACCCAGAAATTCTGTCAAGGGGAAAAGAAATAGAAAAGAGAAGAAAGAGAATAAATCCCCAAATCCCTGCACATGCAAAAGCTTTCTTATTTTTTTCCCCACTTCTAAAGGAGATGAGTCAAATAAGAGCCCATTCAAAACCACATGAGAAAAAATGAAGTTGTGTGTTTTTCACATCCTTCAGAACAGGCTAAGGGATGAAAATGAGGGCGAGTTCCCTATAGTCAAACATGCCCAGAAGTAGCAAACTTTGACTTAGCCACGAGCCAAATAAGCTGCTCCTGAATAATCAGGTCTTGGTTTAAATCCATAGAGATGCCCTTTTCATGTATGTGAGGTGGACTTTTGATTTCATCTCTGGGACAAAGTTTGAAGTTATTTTGTGACTCTAGCATAGAAAATGAAGGAAACCCTTGTAACAGACGGCTCATGTAGGCTTATTATGAGTGTGTGTTTAACTCCCTCATGTGAATTATATTTTGAATCATTACCACTCAAGAGTCACAGGGTTTCATCTACTTAAGCTCAAGATACCTGTGTGGAAAAGCATTCTAAACTCAACTTGCTGGGCAAATACCACTTTAATACTTGAGTACTTAAATACAAATATTGTATCAGAAATTAGATCTCTTCTTTCTCTTTCTCTTGCCTTCTATCACATTAAATTAACAGACACTGTAGAAGATCTACATTACACATCAAAAGAATAACTTTTTAGAATTCATAACAGACAAAAAGGAGCCAAAATTCAGTTTTTATGTCTTTTTACAACGGAAAAAGGTTCCTGTGGCAGAGGGATAGGATGAACTCTCATCATAGCATATGATATAAAATGGATCTGAAGTAGCAAAAGCATAGATGCCCACGAACACTGAAAGTATGGATGACGGCAGGACACATGTCTAATTTTTCCCTTTCTTTTCCTGAACTTACTATATTTGACTGATAAACTTACCTCAAGATGGATAGTTCTTCATGGATAATTTCATCCAAAATGCCCACCATTACAAATGGATTTCAAGCCTTTAAACTTTCTACCGTCCCCTGAACTTGAAATGTTTTCAGTTCTACTTTTGTCAGAGTAATATATTTTTCTGGGTGTGTCTGGAAGGAAATTTCTATAAAATTTGTTGTAGACCCTGTGTTGTCAAGCATTAAGTTTCAGAAATTAAAGAACTCAAAAACTGTTTTAATCTCCATTTGCTCTGCAATAAGGTTCTGAAAGGGAAATACCAATATACGAGGTCAACTAAGCTACGAAAATTGTGAAAGTACCAAATCCCAGGATGCATGTTCATAGTGAAAACCTGAATGACCAAACCAGGACTGGTTTGTTTTTTTTTTTCTTCTAGCCCAGACAAGCTCCCATTATGAAACTTTGAAAGCTATTAAAAAATACTTTGTTATGGAAGGAGAATGGCTTTATTATCCTGTAGACTTTCATTTTTAATAATATTTGTATACATTTAGCCATATAAGTATATGAATTTAACCACTTGTTAATAAGAGTGGAAAGAAAGAAATAAAGTGTTAGTCCTTCCGTCTAATAAAGTGTTAGTCATGTCCCTCTCTTTGGGACCCCATAGACTGTAGCCCACCAGGCTCCTTTGTCCATAGAATTCTCCAGGCAAGGATACTGGAGTGGGTTGCCATTTCCTTCTCCAGGGGATCCTTCCAACCCAGGGATCAAATCCAGGTCTTCCTTCACTGGAAGCAGATTCTTGACTGTCTTAGCCACCAGGGAAACCCTATTAAGAGTGGAGTTCGTCTAATCTGGGGCAAATATAAATGTAGCAATAGTATGAATAAGGGGAGTTTACTGTGCAAAGTATATTTTACAAAATATACATATAACTTAAAATTATTAGAGAATTAATGAATTCCAACCCCAGATGTACATGGGGCAGTCTTTTATGTGAATGTGTAATGCCCTTAATTTAATAGCCTAACCTCAGCAATGGAAATAACAGTGCTTATTCTATAGGGATGTATGGAAGCCCAGGCACAGAGGGAGTAATCAAAATTTTGGAAAAGATAAAATAATTGATGAACATTAATTTTGTATTTTTAGTGGCAGGAATTTTGCTTCTGATAAAAAAAATAGTTCCCAGCTTTCAGAAGAGAATTCCTTAGTTAATAGTTTCATATATATATATATATATATATATATATATATACATACACATATATATATTTGTATACATTGTATATGTAAAAAAAGGTATATACATATATAAAGCATTGTAATAGTGGAATACATTCTAAATGGTCATATCTTTCCAACTCTGTTCCTTTTTGTCAGAAATTAGGAATGTCCTGTTAGGTATGTCAGTATTGGTTCTAGAAGAAATAACGTTGTCCTTATTCACTACAGTAAGACCCTCTCTGTGGTAACGTGCTAATCTTAACCACTGACCAGTACAAGAAATGCAACCCTCTGTCTAGGGACATATCTTCTATCCAAGCATGCACAAGATCAAACAACAATAACCAACAAAAGATCAATGTAATAACGACCCAAGCTATATTTCTATGGCAGAATCATTTTTTGTAACTTTGAAAGTACAATTATTCTTTCTGGTTAAAATTATGCAGCCCTTTAAATAGCTCTGAGTAAATGAATTATGTGCCATTAAGAGATTTCTTAAAAGTTTTTATTAGCTACGAAATAAAATAGCTTTAAGTTTTAGAATGTACTACTCAGTTGGAGACTCTCATGTCTTTGTGATGTTCTGGTGACAATTTCTATTCTAAGTGTCAAAAACAACTCTGCTATCTGGAACAAGTCATGTAGTATTCTCTCCTTTTAATATTCTAATCGTGAGGTGTGAAGTGAAATGGTTGCACAGTGTAATGGTGGTAAAGAAAGTGGAGTGTCAATGAGACGGGGAAGGTGACAGACTCAGAATAGGTCCCTGAGGTGCTCTCCAAGTGCACTGGATAAAGATTCCCCTGGGAAAATTTTCTCATTAGTTCTCAGACACAGTTCAGTAATTCAATAGCACCAGGTTACCATTAGTCACAAGACCAAAATATGTTACTTTCCATGCTTTAGTTCCTTTATTTGTATATGTCATTTTCAGACTGAAAATTATGAGCCCCACTCTAGTACAAAGACAGTCAGTGAATTGTTTACCTACTGAAGTATGATAACATGACAAGCAGATTCTACAGAGTTTTCTTTTAATTGTTGACGTAGGAAGCGATTCAAAAGGAAATAGACATTTTAAATGATTCTAATGATACTTCGCTAAAACAACTGTCAATTTTTTTTATACCAGAATTACTGAACATGCACACATACACACACACACACGTATGCACATATATTTTCATAAGAAAACCAGGAAGCATTCAGACAGTTGTTAAAGATCACATCATCAAAAACCTCTGTTGCCTTTATTTGTGCTACTTATAATATAAACTTATCTCTGCTTAAACCAGTTACTATCTACTGACTATATTCTGTTTCATACATTGTTAATGTTCTTTATAAAATCAGAAAATGTCAAGTGATTTACTGCACATGTGAATATGGTATGTCCACATTTTATACTGCAACAGGAAGCTCAAAGACTGTGACCTTTAGTTAATTTTCTATATAATTACTGAGAAAGATGTTAAAGCACAGATTATAACTCTACATGTTCTTTTTCCACAGTCGTAAATGATATGTACCTTTTGCTATGTTTTGAAATTTAACTGCATGCCCACTCCATAGTTGAAGGCGTAATGGGTTAGGGGCTTGTCTACCTCATTACCCACTAGGTCAGAAAGAAAGGCGTATGCACCCCCACACCCCTTCTAATCATTTAAATCCTCCTTGTTATATTAGGGAATCAATAATGAAATTTGTGAAAATGAAAATCAGATGCTATACAAACAGATTGTTGTAGATCTTTGTACTTCATAAGATAACTCAGTATTTTACTAAATAGATATTTCAGTGATGATCATTCTTATGTTTGAAAGATAACTAGTGTATGGTGTTACAAAAAATTACTCAATTTACTTTATAATACATTCTAGAGGAAATATAATTTTAATATATCTACCTAAACATCATGACAGAGTAGAAGAGGAAGTTAACCTTTGATGAATGCACTGTATGTTTCTTACAGAAATAAAATGTGGTAAGTAAACTGTAAGAGGAAGTTATCTCTTAGAAATAATTATGAGACACAGAGGAAAGACTAGACTTTTCCAAAGACTTGTTGAAAAAAAACCCTTCCTAATAGAAACACGTGCCTATCAACACAGTAATGATCAGAATTCCAAGCAAACCATCAAATACTTCTGTTTATATGCTACCCATAGAGTTATTGTTGAATTATAAATTGTAAGTATGTATAAGTGACTCATTTTAAAGAAGTTGTCAGCTGCAGCTACAGTTCTTCACCTTCTGTCATCCCAACTATCAAGGGGGCTGACTCAATCACTTTCTTGTCAGTCTACCTTTCTTGCCTAGAATACTCAATTCCCAAAACACAACAAAATATAAATGAAGGGAAAGTGCTAATGATGCATATTTGTCATTATTAAGTTTTTAAAGCTGCTTTGCTGACTAAATTTTAAATGAGCAAAATCCTGAAATTAATTTGCCAAGGGAGTAATATTTGTATTTTTAATAGGTGTCGACTGAAAGGAAATATGTAATATTGTCTTCTGGTCTATCTTTCCTATGGTAGGTGTCTTATCAGCTTTTGAGACCCAAATATATATAGTTTAGTCCATGTATATGATCTGTATGCATTAAAAACTAGACTAATGAAAAAACCCTACATTCTAATTAAAGGAAAAGTGGTTCTAAATGATAAGATTTGGAAGCTGTCCTGTATCACTTAGAAGTTTAAAGGTGTATTTTAAGTCTTTAGAATCAGGTTAATGCCATTTTTCAACAATTGAATCAAAATCTTTATATTTAGCAAATAATACAGAGTAGTTCTCAAATCTTATAATTTCATGCCATTTTCCCTTTAAATTACCTTAAAAATGCCACTGTGATGACAAAAGCTGTCTTCTCTAATAACTTGATACAATCTAAACGTGCAATTTCTTTTCCATTTTTGACTTGGGTTGGTTTATTTTGTTTCTGCTGACATTGTATTTTGTGGTATGTTTTCATAACTGAGGAAAATCTTTTCTAAGCAAGAGAGATGAGGACGGTTCCTGAAATCACAGCTTATGGGTTCAAATTTTTAGAAAAAAAGTGAAAATTTTTCCATGCTGTTTATTTATTTAGTCATTATTTTAGAAAAATTAAGCTTTTACTTAAATTTTTTGCTGTGGAGAATTGCTTATATCTGTCTATATGTAATTTAGTATACACAGAAATCAATAGTGGAAACTCAGCAAAACAGTTGATCAGATAGTCTTAGTGAAAGGAGGCCCTAAAATATGAAATTAGTGGTTTTCTCAGATTATGGTATAAGTAAGATAATGGCAGTGTGTTACCCTTTCTGTAAGTTTTTGTTTCATTTTTAACATTTCCCATGTAAAATAGTTCTTAAGAATCTTAGAAATGTGTGATGTCTTTATTATTGTTGTAGTACTGTGACTTATACACGCTTTCACTGACACGAGTAAATAGACTCTATATCCACATGCAAACAAATGCAAGTCAGGGGCTGCTCAACAGATGTGCTCTTGTGTGGGAATCGTATCACTTTTTCTGAAATACTGAAGGCACGACTTTCAAGTAGTTTTAAATTTCAAATCAGCTTAGTCCATATTTAATCTGGACATGTTGGTTTAACACCAAGCCACACCAGACCTTTTAAAAGTTCAGTGGCTGTGATATAAAATTCTTCACTGTGTTGCACCAATAAATTGAGAAGTGCAATATAATTCTCCACTATTACAGGAACTATCATGAAATGAAATAAAGACTTTGATACAGGTCCTCACTCAGGTGCACACTCTTTTCACAGTTACATTGAAAGTGTATGTTCACAAAATTCATAAAAACTCACATAGAAGATGCATAGTATATGGAAGTAAGTAGTAAAAAAGAAAATCAACTCCACTATTTTTTTTCCTGTTGGTCACTTTACATGCCAGTAGATTAAAAGACTCTGAGTTCTTTTTCTTCGAGGACCCCTTTGTAACTGAGTTATTTAGTTTTTAAAAAAAAAATTTTTTTAAACTAAGCAGCCAAAAGAAAGAGGCACTTGACACCTCCACAAGTATCTCAGTTCTTTTCATATTGTCAATAGCTCCACTGATAGCACTGTTCTTTTGACAGCTAAAAGCAGATTGTGGGGGTTAAGTATGGGAGCAATTCAAATGTCCATAGTAAACTGCAGGGGGGCAGAGAGAGCTCAGAGAGCAGCAGCTTTAAAGTAATTGACTAATACAGTAAGGATATTAAAGTCATTTAGTGCCAAAAGGGAACACACTGATCCCTGACCCTCAGCCACTTTGGAGTAATCTAGTATTCAATCCAGCGTGTAATGACTGCCAGGCCTGTCAATCCTCCAGGCTCTCCAGTCAAATGCCTGTGGCTACTATTGGCTTATGGTAAAAGGACAGAAATGCAAGGAAATGCCTCTCAATCAGCCTATGATGTGATAATGTTATTGCTCCAATGTATTCTATATTGTCCCTGCATAGTTTAATCTGTTGAGACCCATGTCAAAAATTGCCCTTGTTCCCCAGAGGTCTTTACTCAACCTTTTAGTAATACAAGTGGATTTGAAAGGGAAGGGGGTAACTTACTTGATGAATTGTTTCCAGCTAACATATATGTGTATATATATATATATATATATATATATATATATATATATATATGAGATAAGAGGTCAACTGTGTCTTAAATGCTATCCATGCAAGGTAAACTAGGAACGTGGTAGTAATCTGATTTGTGAACCCTTGTTCCATTTTTACTCCAATGGGCAAAATATTTTACAATAAAAAATATTGACACAAAAGTGTATTTACATGATGGCTGATTCATATTCAGTGCATGTGCCAAAAGGAGTTTTAACAGGAGATTGCAGAAAAAAAGATTTATTTGTTTCTGCCATTTTGAGCACAAAAAAGTTGGCCAACTTTTGGGAAGCTTGCATTTCAAATGAGGTATTTTGCATTTGGAAAATAAAATTATTGCGACAGGCTGCAATTGAAAAAAAAAAACTAAGAGAGAGTGCAGGAAATTGCCATTTTTTTGTTATTTTGATTTTGCTGTAATTCAGGCAATAGAAATTGACCCATATAGAGACTCTAAAGTTGAAAAAACAAAATGGGATAATAATTATTCAAATCCTATTTTATTATCTTACAAAGAATCTTTGTATTTCTTAGTCATTCCTTCATTTATTTTTCCAAAACCTACTATATAGAATCTTTGAAAAGGGAAAGCTCCGGTGATGAGAATACTCTATTATTTTTAGAGACCATTAAGGTTACATGGGGGAGGCATTTTACCTATTTCTGTTCCATAGAAATCTGTGAAGTTCATCCCAGGGAAGGTGCTATACAAAATTAGTAACAAAGATTAACATCTATTTGCTTATAAGCTTGAAATAACTTTGGTGTCAAAAACAAATGGCATCAACTTTGCCCCCTCCATCAACCTGTCCTCTTGCCGTTCAGCTCTGTAATTAATCAATGTTTGGTTGTAGTCTAAAAACCATTCTGCGTGTGTTACCCACTTTTCCCACTTGAGGTATTCTGAATTTGTGTGCAATATTTGGCAGAATATAAGAGATAGAGGAAAATGTTACTTTTGTGTTTAGTGATTTCCCAGACCTCAGGAGCGTAATGATTGCAGGAGGGATCCCATCGGGCAATTTTTCATTAGTATCTGTGACAAGCTGTTTCACCACAGGCTATTGTTTTCATGGAAAGTTCAAATACAATAGGATGGGATAAGGTGTGCTATTAACACATAATGGTATGATTATTACCTATCATATATATGTGACCTTAGTCACCTAAAACATTGATACTTTTCATTATGATGTACCATCCTAGTATAAGAGGAATAATTGGACAGCTTTAAAGTGCTTCTGTTAGTTGTCTAATTATATTATATATGTTTAAAGTTTCCAGAGCTTTCCTGAGAGGTGAGATAGAAGGGGAAAACCAAATAGGTCAAAGAATCACAGGGCTTTAAAGGACTTTGACATTAATTTGTCTATTCCTTCTACATCCTGGCATCAAGTAGCTAAGCTATTTCAGGTGAGGGTATATTTTATACAAAATTCCAAATTTCAGCATCACAAGTATCTGCAAAAATCCGTATGCCTCTAAAGTAATAACTTGACTCTACAAGCACACAAAAAATCAGTCTTTATAGCTACCTATTGTATTACAAGTTTCTTCAATGAGTTGAAACTTATTTCTTCTCACATCTCGTTACACAAATCAGTAGTCCTGTTTTATTTATTTTTTGTTTGTACAACCTCATGTTCCCAATGAGAGTTGTTAAATACATATTTAGTTTTCTCTAGAATGAATGTGAGTAATCATCATTGGTTTGGGTTAATTGGGTAGATTCTCCTTTAGCTTCAGCAGAATTAAGGGCACATATCTTCATTTCTCACAGTCAATATGTGGTTGAAAAAATTTCATTCCTTCAGCAAATATGGAATTTCAGCTCTGCACATGGCATTATGCCAAGTTCTATAAGGGGTATAAAGAAGAATAAGATATGATCCCTAATTTCAAAAAGCTTACAGACCAATATAGGAAGTGAAACACTAGACAAGTGACTATAGCTAACCATTGAAACAAGAAAAGGTAGCTGAAATTAATTAAGTACATATAAGCAGCCAGTCTGTATAACTGCAGTTAATGGACACAGGATTACTTTCACTTGTTAAGCTGCCCTTCCTGAGGTGTAGGGAAGTCACCTTGTTATAAAGTCAGTGACTATATTTGAAATAGGTTCTTTCTGGCTCCCAGATGGCACAGTGGTAAAGAATTGGCCTGCAAATGCAGGGGATGGAGGAGATGAAGTTTCAGTCCTTCGGTCAGGAAGATCCCGTGGTGTAGGATATGGTAACCAACTCCAGTATGCTTGCCTGGAAAATCCCATGGACAGTGGAACCTGACAGGTTACAGCCCATGGGGTTGCAAAGATTCAGACACGAATGAGCATACATGTCCCCATCTTTTTGGCTCTGGGGGCTACTCTCTCCTAGCAAGACTGCCTCTTTTCCATAACAGGGCCCATCATGGCCTAATTCCCCCATGTGAGGAAAGTCACCTTATTCTTTTCCAAACTGAAATTCTATTTTTAATTTTAGGCAAAAGTGAGACTCCAGAGGTAACCATGCCATTCAGTGTAAGCAAAGCAGTCTTTATGTAGGCTCATCTCTTATTAAATTGATCTCTAAGGCCATGAGATAAAAAAACATGTCTTATTTCTTATGGTAATCTGAATATAGTAGAAGTTTAAAACATGGAACTAGTTAAATGGGTACACAGAATATCAATTTTCTTTTCAGACCTAGAATTTTCTTTAGGAGTTAATATCTAGAACATCTCCCAGAGAATGAAGATAATCCCAGCAAGGTACAAAGCTGTGAAAAGCCATAAGCTTATTAG
Organism: Ovis aries; assembly: GCF_016772045.2. Taxonomy (NCBI): domain Eukaryota; kingdom Metazoa; phylum Chordata; class Mammalia; order Artiodactyla; family Bovidae; genus Ovis; species Ovis aries. Next base: position 54,250,584 of record NC_056057.1, read on the forward strand.
CCATCAAAATGTTTAGTTTATTTATATTTATCAGGTTTTTTCCCATATGTTTTTTAAGAAAACATAAATGTCAAAAAATTTATTTTAAAACAAGCATAATCTCTCCCATCTGGCAGACAGATTGTAGACATTAGTATGTATAATTCAGTGTGGTATACTGATTTTGTTTCTTGCGATCCAAGTGGACCCTGGCAGTCTCTAGGTGTGTGTGCGTGCATTGCTCAGTCACTAAATCATGTCCAATTCTTTGTGACTCAATACATTTATCAGAGTTTTTTCCATACTTTTAATTAATGTATGAGGAAAAGAGGGCTTCCCTGGTGGCTCAGACAGTAAAGAATCTGCCTGCAATGCAGGAAACCTGGGTTTGATTCCTGGGTCTGAAAGATCCCCTGGAGAAAGGAATGGCAACACACTCCAGTATCTTTGCCTGGAGAATCCCATGGACAGAGAAGCCTGGATGGGGGTCACAAAGTGTTGGACATGACTAAGCGACTAAGCACATTCACACATGAGGATAAGAAGGCAGAAAACTTGAGTGTATGAAAAAGTAAATATTTTTTGTGTGACTTTTATAATTCCATATTTAATGGCAGAATTGTACCAACAGGTTAAAATCAATGGATGATTGATCTGCTAACCAATTATATCTACATCTTCATTTTTCTTCTTATTTACTTAGAAGCTGCTATTATTATTAAGGGCCATTATGATAACCTACAGAGGTTTTTTAGAGCATTAAAAATTTGAATAATTTCTTTATTCTTTCTCTTTTAACCTGCTGTTTCTTGTTTTTAAAACTTTTTATTATAAATTATAACATTCAGATCATTTGCACAACACATAAATATATAGCTCAAACAGTGATCACAAGTGAGTATCTGAAGAAAGCCAGGAAATTGGCAGCAATCCAACAACATTCCTGGAAATTTGACAATTGCTACTTTCATCTTTTTTCCTCTTTACCAAAGATACCACTATTCTGACTTCTAACTCTAAGGTTAAACTTTGTTTCGTCTTTATGTACCTGGAATTACTTTTGTGTCTAGCTTCTTTCACTTACCATTTATTGGATAAAATCTTTGTAGTTGTATACATCAGTAGTTGAGTCATTTTTGTGGTTGTACAGTGTCCATTTTATGAATACCACTTGATTAATTTGTCCGTTTCACAGCAGATGAACCTTTGCGTTTCCAGTCTGGGAATATTACAAATAATGCTGTTCTAAACACAGTGCTTGTATGCAAGTTTTTGGTTCTGTGTATAATTAGGAGTTGAATTGCTAGGTCATAAATTAGGCATATGTTCAAATTGAGAAAAATGATGCCAGTTTTTCAAACTGGTTGTACCAGTGTATTTTCTCACCAAGAATAAAAGAGAGTTCCTTCTGTTTTATATCTTTACTAGAGATTTGTGTTGTTAAAGGGCTTCCCTGGCAGCTTAGAACTTCCCCAGTAGCTCAGCAGTAAAGAATCTGCCGATAATATAGGAATGCAGGAGATGCCGATTTGATCCCTGGGTTGGGAAGATGCCCTGGCATGCCAGGATGGCATGGCAGCCCATTCCAGTATTATTGCCTGGAGAATTCCATGGACAGAGGAGCCTGGCAGAGTATAATCTATAAGGGGTTGCAAAGAGTTGGGTATGACTGAAGTGATTGAGCATGAACACACATGTTCTTAAAGTCATTAATTTCAGTCCTTTTTTGGCTCATATAACAGTATTTCATTTTAATTTGTATCTCTATGGTTACTTATGAAGATATGCACATTATAATGTTTATTGGGTAATATCACTATATTTCACAAATTGCTTTAAAAAATTGCACTGATAGCATCAACAGTATAGAATACATATTTCCTCATACCCTTAACAGCACTGGGAACTACCAAACTTTAAGTGCAAACAAAAAAGTCACATTATTACCATGATTAATCTATTTTGTTATGACTGACTTTGAGCATAGTTCTCTGCTTTTATTTTTTTTAACATTTTTGCTATTTTTTGTGATACTTATTCCTTTGATTATTATTTTTTTCTATTGGGTTGATTATTTTACTGATTTTTCAAAAAACTCATATATTTACATAAAATATTATCTATTACAGATTTCCCCCTTAGTTTGCCGTTTGATTTGGTTTATCCTATTTTTAGCCATAGAAAAGTTTTTTGGTTTTTTTTTTTTTGGCCAGATTTGTCGATCTTCGTTCTTCATGGTTTTAGGGTTTTGTCTATATTTAGGATTGTCTCCTCTCCTCAAATTAACACAAATTATTATTTTTTAATTAGCTAATGATCTCTTCTAGATCTCTTATGGTTTGAAATTTTACAGCTAAATACTTGATCTAGGGAGTTTATTTTGGAGTAAAAGAAATTCAGAATTATTTATTGTTTTTTTTTTAATCCAAAATGGGTAGCTAGTTGTCCAAATATTATTTTTTCATTAATAGCAGGTGGCAATAGTGGTAAAGAGACTACCTGCCAATGCAAGAGACATGAAAGATGCAGTTTGATCCAGGCTGGGACCCACTCCAGTACTTCTGTCTGGAGAAGCCCATTGGCAGAGGACGTGGTCCGCAGGATTGCAAAGAGTCAGACATGCACATACACTATTCTCTGCTAGATTCCAAAGTACCCTTGAACCTATTTCTGGACTCCCCACCTAGTTAAAATTCAAAATTTTCTATCTATAACAATACTAATTTTGAACTGTTATAATTAAATTATCTAGATTGCTGGGAGAAATATCAATCACCTCAGATATGCAGATGACACCACCCTTATGGCAGAAAGTGAAGAGGAACTAAAAAGCCTCTTGATGAAAGTGAAAGAGGAGAGTGAAAAAGTTGGCCTAAAGCTCAACATTCAGAAAATGAAGATCATGGCATCCGGTCCCAACACTTCATGGCAAATAGATGGGGAAACAGTAGAAACAGTGTCAGACTTTATTTTTTTGAGCTCCAAAATCACTGCAGATGGTGACTGCAGCCATGAAATTAAAAGATGCTTACTCCTTGGAAGAAAAGTTATGACCAACCTAGATAGTATATTCAAAAGCAGAGACATTACTTTGCCGACTAAGGTCCGTCTAGTCAAGGCTATGGCTTTTCCTGTGGTCATGTATGGATGTGAGAGTTGGACTGTGAAGAAAGCTGAGTGCCGAAGAACTGATGCTTTTGAAGTGTGGTGTTGGAGAAGACTCTTGAGAGTCCTTTGGACTGCAAGGAGATCCAACCAGTCCACTCTGAAGGAGATCAGCCCTGGGATTTCTTTGGAAGGAATGATGCTGAAGCTGAAGCTCCAGTACTTTGGCCACCTCATGTGAAGAGTTGACTCATTGGAAAAGATCCTGATGCTGGGAGGGATTGGGGACAGGAGGAGAAGGGGACAACAGAGGATGAGATGGCTGGATGGCATCACGGACTTGATGGATGTGAATCTGGGTGAACTCCGGGAGTTGGTGATGGACAGGGAGGCCTGGCATGCTCTGATTCATGGGGTCCCAAAGAGTCGGACACGATTGAGCAACTGAACTGAACTGAACTGAATGTGTTTTAATAGTAGTTTCTCTTCCTTTCAAAATATTTCTAGACTTTTTTTACCTTAACAATTCTAGATGAACTTTAATATCATTTTGCTGATTTTTCACCAAATTCACATAATTCTAAATTTACATTATACATTAACTTTGGAGAAAAAATTGACCTCTTTGCAGTATTGAATGTCCCCAACCAATAATAGTGTATATTTTCATGTATTCAAATTTTCTTTTCATTCTTTTTCTACTCTTTTTTGTCATTTGCCAACTTTGGCATAGAGAACTTAAGATGGCTAATTAGATACATTAACCATTAGATTTTAAATGAAAAGATTTAAATGAGCTTAATTTAATAACTAGCTCACTACTGAATGTCATATACTTTACAAATGCCCTAAAGTTAATACATACATTTGTATAAATATGTTGCCCTGTATATGTTAAATGAAAATGCATTGTTTCTCTTAATTTTCTGGACCCAAAGAAGTCAATTTACATGAATAGGCATCAGTTCAGTTCAGTTCAGTCGCTCAGTCGTGCCCGGCCCTTTGTGACCCCATGATTCGCAGCATGCCAGGCCTCCCTGTCCATCACCAACTCCTGGAGTTCACTGAAACTCACGCCCATCGAGTCGGTGATGCCATCCAGCCATCTCATCCTCTGGCATCCCCTTCTCCTCCTGCCCCCAATCCCTCCCAGCATCAGGGTCTTTTCCAAGGAGTCAACTCTTCGCATGAGGAGGCCAAAGTACTGGAGTTTCAGCTTTAGCATCATTCCTTCCAAAGAACACCCAGGACTAATTTCCTTTAGAATGGACTGGTTGGATCTCCTTGCAGTCCAAGGGACTCTCAAGAGTCTTCTCCAACACCACACTTCAAAAGCATTAATTCTTCGGCACTCAGCTTTCTTCACAGTCCAACTCTCACATCCATACACGACTACTGGAAAAACCATAGCCTTGACTAGACAGACCTTTGTTGGCAAAGTAATGTCTCCTCTTTTGAATATGCTATCTAGGTTGGTCATAGCTTTCCTTCCAAGGAGTAAGCGTCTTTTACCCATGTGTATATGATGTATGGTTTCCTGGGTGGCTCAGAGGGTAAAGCGACTGCCTGCAATGCGGGAGACCCAGGTTCAATCCCTAGGTCAGGAAGATCCCCTGCAGAAGGAAATGGCAACCCACTCCAGTATTCTTGCCTGGAAAATCCCATGGACAGAGAAGCCTGGTAGGCTACAGTCCATGGGGTGGCAAAGAGTTGGACATAACTGAGCGACTGCACTTCACTTCACTTCTTGGTGATCTTTATACAGGCAGAGAGAGGGATTCCAGGTAAAAGTTATATATATTCTGATATATCTGTGATTTTATTTAAGATGCAATGCCAGTAGTAACATAGAGAAAATTATGTACCTCAAGTAAGAATTTAAAGTAATATTGTTTCTATGTAAAATGATTTTGTAATAAATTAACTATAGAATTTAGGAATATATTTCCTCTAATACAAAATATCAAGTTGTTATTTTTTATTGAAGTAACCCAACATCTGAAGGCCTCATACCCAACCAATGTAATATGGTAGCCTCCTTTACCACATGAAGGCGTGGTCTCGTGGGATAGCAGTTGAGCTGGGTGAAGTTGTATCAGTCATATTCGTCTATCAAATAACTGGAAAATGTGTGCTGAATACTTATCATGTGTTTACTTGATATATACTTAGAACAGCAAATAACCAAAGTGGTTATTAACTGACTGTAAAAGGATGTAAGAGACATGAAAATTGCTTTGGGCTGAAAAGGAAGAAGATGATTTCATAAATTAAGTGGGATTTATAGAAAGTCTTTTAGATTTCTTAAGAGATGAATGCTATGTGGAAATAGGGAAAATAAGACATGACAAAGAAGACAAACTGAACACATAAGAAGTAGTGATCAAAATGTTGGAGAGGTGGAGCATGGAGTCTCTTGAACACCTCCCCCCCCTCCTTTTTGCGTCTTATCTACAACTCTCCAGTTTGACAACTTTTGACAATAACAGGCTTAAATTTTGCAGTGTTGTCCACTTTCTATTTGAATTCAACATATGCCTCCATACTTAAAGATGAGGCATTGTTGTGATGTTTACCATCCCTGAGAGCATCGTTGCTGCCTCACTCGTGCTGCCTCTCTTTATTTGAGAATAAAGCTCACGAGACAGTTACCTAGGAAAAATTTGTTTAGTGCACTAGTACCACAACTAGCCTTCTGCTTCACAGTTCCAGTGAAATAATTTTATCTTACACCATTAAAGTATGATTTCTCCTATACTATTCTTTCAAGTACATTTTAATCTAATGGAACCATTTTGTAAACATACAAAATGACAGTGCTGTCTTCTCCAAGTCTGATTTCAAACACAAATGTGTATGTATAGATATACAGTGCATAAATACACAAACGTACACACATGTACACTTCTTCATTACATCAGAATAAAAATGCAAATGAATTTATTAGCCTAAGAGTGGCACCAAATGGAAATTTATGCACATACATTTAAAAAACAGAACCTTTGAAAATAAAGCAGTTGCAGCTATTAATTTTCCTCTTTGACAGTTTTTTAAATTCCTCTAAAAAAATGAAACAGCATGAATACTGTCAATATATCACAACAGCCACATTAGGTTTTGTGATATACATCATAATATAAAGAGCACTATTAGAGCACAACCTGGGAACCATTAAATCATTCTAAATCACTGTTACATTCCATTAGTGTCAATGGTGAAACCACATAATAGGCTTTATTACAAACTTCACCTTGGTAGGCCATTGTCTCTAATAACCACTTCTCTATGATGTGGTATCATACCCAGAAATCCAGGGAGATAATAAAGGCTCCCTTATTTCTTTTTTATTGGATGGGTAAAGTTAAATTTAGCTGTAAGTAAAAAAAAAATTCTGAGGCTTTGTTCACTAACTGCGAGTTGCTGCTATTTGGACAAAAAAAAAATTAGACAGACTTGGGAAGAACAGTTTGAAATAAATTTAAATCCTGGCAATGCTGAGGCCAGGGTACGCTGGGCAGTGCCAGCAATTACGATGTCATTTCTGAAATGCAGTTTAGTACATTTGTGTGCCTCTTTACACTTTTGTTCAGGAGCAGAGTATTGATTATAGAAACACTGTAAGTTTCAAACCTGCCCTTTCTCTCATTCTCCCCCGGTTTGAGTTGTACCCTTTTAAAAAGTCATTTGGGCACTTGGTTGAGGTGAGCCTGGTAAGGACTTCAGCTCAAACTGAGATCAATTTTCAGATGTTTCAGGGAGAATTGTATAGTGTTCTGTGCCCCTATTCTTTACAAATAGGACCATTTATTCCCCTCCCCCTACTAAAATTTAGTTACAGTCTCTTCACTCTATTTCTTGGGTGCATCTACAAATATAATGCTCCTGGCAAAGATTTCTGCTGCACAATAGACATCTGTGTTATTGGCTGAGGACATTTTAGGATAGGTTAAAATAAGTGAAAGTCAGATACAACTGCATAAATAAATAATACTCTAACGAATGATTGAAATAATTTGTTTAGTAGACCACCACATCAGAGACCAAATGCTTTATATTCTCTCTATTAGTTATGAGAAATTGTAAAGTGTTTAAACAATTATTGATTATAAATAAGTACGTTTATTTTTATAAACCAACCATCTACCCTTTGGAGGTGAGCTTTGAAAAAGTCAGTTCAGGGCACTGAAATAGATGATTATTCTAATGGCTTCATTTTGCTTCTGATCCATTCTTTAGAACCAGATTTTAAAACAGCAATAATATTGTCATATGTCATCCTTATGATGAGATGATGTTTCAAACTTGGGAGGAGAAAGTGATAAAGCAAAGAGGAACAAATACCAAATACTTCAAGGGAATTGGAAATAAGTCACTGAGAGTTGAATATTTCAGAAAGATAAACAGGCAAACAAAAATCATAGTGAGGAATCTGGCAGATGTATGTTTATGAGAATTGTCTAATAAAAGGGACAAAAATAAATAAATTTGGAAATCATAAAGTAGATAAAATATAAGAAATATAGAAACCTGGTCTCATGCCTTGTAAATTTATTTAAAGTGTCCTTGTGCCATGAAACACTTTGAAGTCTCTTTGTTAATAGTGAAGCTTGCTTACCCAAGTCAGAGGTACCAGATTGACATGAAAGCATATTTCTCCATCTCTCCCATTTCTATTCCTTTCTCTTCCTTTTCTTTTCTTTGTCTTCTCTGCCTCTTGTCTCTGCCTGCCTCCCTCCTTCTTCTTGCCTTATCTTTTTCCCTCTGTCTCCCTCCCTTTCCCACTCTGTCCTGTCTCTCTCCTGTTAGCTCTCTTGCCCTCGCCTCTTCTTTCTCGCTTCCCTTTTAAACAAATCAACAGCCTTTTTCAATTCTGATTTATGCATAATATGTTTGGAAATAACAGTGCAAGAAAGTGTTAGTATAGCACTTCATGAAAGAAAAATTAAAAATAAAAACTGGTGGTATTAGGCTTTTTTTTTTTTTAATGAACATTTGAACAGAAAGAAGTATAAACTGGATTTATTGCCTCTGTTGCCCAAAGAAAGTCTTTTAGGTAAAGCATCACCTCTGACCTTGTTTTCGACTTTCAGGGTGCATTGTATTTCTCATTTTTTGTTACGTGTCTGGTTTACAATGTCATTAATGTTCATAGAAAAGTGAGAGAATTGCACTTTGAAAAGTCCATGCTCTATTTTATGAAGGTTAGCTTTATTTCCTATGTTTTCGAGATTCTTTTTTCCCTCTTGAAAAAAATCATGATAAAGGTCAACTCTTAAATACATTGGAAAACTTACCTAAGTAGAAATTACAACATAAAAAAAATAATAGATGTTATTTTCTGATGTTAAATTGGCACATCAGACTGTCAGTTCAGAATTGAATCTCAGAGTGTCATGAATAAACTGGTGTCAGAATTAAAAGAAAAACATTATTAGAGTTTGTTTTAAAGCTTTGGTTTTAGGCTTCAAATGGTGAACACACTAGGTTTAATTTGTATCACACGGTTACCAGACAGAGTAGTTGTATTTTCCAGAGCAAAGGGAAAAAAAATTTTCTAAATCAAGCCATATATTATTACTTCTTAATTTCATTTACCTTTCTGATTCCAGAGATTTTGTGGAAGGCTTCATATGGTTAAGAATCTATAGGGAATGCTTCGCCTGTGGCTTTGCCTAATTTTGCATTTCTTCTAGATGAAAATGGTGATAGTTGGAAAGGTGGGGGGAAAATTTTGCCAGAGGATTACATTGTGGCTAACCTGTCAGGATTAAGTAACCCACTTACTACTGAACAGGCGAATCTATTTTCCATATTCTGTATATCTCTTTCAATTTTAAGAAACAATGTTAAGAAATATGGACTAATTAATAGTGATCATAAAAACTGCATGAAAACCAAGAGAAGCAATGCTGTTAAATATTCTTTCATAGACCAAGTGTGTATTTTGTGCAATTTTTGTTAAATATATATACATTAAGATTTTATAGCACTGGAACTCCTGAAACATCTTGCAAATAGTATGAAGATTTAGAAAAGTAGACTTTCCACACTGGGCCTGGTTAATTAAATATAGTTTTTATAGTGACTGATTTGAAAGTATAGTTTTGATATTAACCTGTTTCTCTAGATAGTATACATTTCACTTATTTATGGAAATAATTCCCTTTATCTTCTTCACTTGCCCAAATAAAATGTAGGGTCATTTTCTTTAAACTGTTACATAAATATACATGGATGTTCTTCATGGGAATGATTACTTCGCATGATTTCCCATATAAACCCTTACACATTGATGTATAGGATATTTAGAAGTCTGTAACTTTTTGGAAATTATAACTGCAAGCTGAAAGATTTTTTTCCCTTAGAAGAAGACAGCCAGTAGTATTTCATTCAGTTCATTTATGACAGTATGTTAGAAAGCTTCCTGCTAAACCACAAATCTTATCCCATTAACTCAGAGTCCTTTAACCTTGAGCTATTCGGATTTCACAGGGCCAAGTGAAATGTCCCTACCTTGCATTTAAAATACTAAGGCATTTTAAGAAAACAGAATTGTTTGAGTGCCACAATAATTGTAAACATGTGGACTGATGAAACTTATTTGATGTAAAATGGGTAAGATTTAAAAAAAAGACATAAATATGTCATAGGCTAAACATAGCTTAAATACTAAATATATTTTTTCCAGTTCTGTGCTGCCTTCTTTAATGATCATCCCATGAGAGGTTCTTCTTTAATAAGTTAATCAAAATGTAGTTTTAAATAGGGGGATTCCGTTGAAAATAGAGATGAAAACAATGCAAAGCAAACATTCACTGCAGATTTGCTAAGTAAGTAGTTGGCACTTAATTTTCTATAAATATCTTATCTAACCACCTAACAACTTTATGAGGGATGAGATGGACATGGTGTTTCCTTCCCACTTTATGAAATGATTAAACTGAGAACCACAGTTTCTTTCTTCAGTTCAGTTCAGTCTCTCAGTCGTGTCTGACTCTTTACGACCCCATGAATCGCAGCACGCCAGGCCTCCCTGTCCATCACCAACTCCCGGAGTTCACTCAGACTCACATCCATCGATTCGGTGATGCCATCCAGCCATCTCATCCTCTGTCATCCCCTTCTCCAATGAGTCAACTCTTTCCATGAGGTGGCCAAAGTACTGGAGTTTCAGCTTTAGCATCATTCTTTCCAAAGAAATCCCAGGGCTGATCTCCGTCAGAATGGACTAGGTTTAGATGCTATAATTCTACTTAATTAGATATAACACAATGACTCCTGCCTCAGGGAATGGTTTATTCATTCATTCAACCAGTTTTATTTAGGGTCTACAATGCCAAATACTGCGTCAATTTCAGAATATGAGGCTATGAATACAACTCAGTGCCAGTCCTTAAGATAAGTAGATTCTATGTGGTAGAGACACCCAGTTTGGGCTAACAAATGCCATGATGGAGGAACACATCTGGCACTGTGCTACCAGTATAATGGGGGCAGGGCAAGTTATGCTCTTGGTTGGAGAAGCAAGTAAAATCTTTCTCAGAAGGAGTACTAACACTGAGCCCTAAATGAGTGGTTAGTTTAGTGGCGCTGTGGATTAGACAAAAAGCAGCCACGTACCAATAAAGAGTCAAAAGAGCAGAGAATATGAAGAATTTTAGTGAGTTTGATTTTTCTTTCTCTTGTGAGCACTGGGCTTTCTAGGTGGTGCTAGTGGTAAAGAAACTGCCAGTACAGGAGAAATAAGAAATATAGGTCCATTCCCTGGGTTGGGAAGATCTCTCGGAGGAGGGCATGGCAGCCCACTCCAGTATCCTTGCCTGGAGAATCCCATGGACAGAGGAGCCTCGTGGGCTACAGTTCATAGGGTTGCAAAGAGTCGGACATGACTGAAGCTACTGAGCAGCAGCAGCAGCATCATAAGCCTCAAGTCATTTACGATCTTTGGCTACATTTTAACATAAGTGTAATAGGTGGAACTGAAATGATCATGGCTGAATTTTATTTCAAAAATATCCCTCCAGCTACTTGTAGAGCAGAAGAGACACTAGTAAATGCAGGAAGACCAGACAGCTATTACATTTATCTAGGTGACTGAGGTAGAAAGACTCCAGGATAGGTTTTAGAAGTAGCATAGAAAGAATTTCTGATAAATTACATGTGGACAATAGGGAAAGGGAATAAAAATCAAAAATGAATATTTGTATATTTGGAGGCATAAACTTTAAAACAACTCTTTTGAAAATAGAGTTTTCAGGAGCATTCTAATTTTTACTTCCTGAAAGAATAAGAGATTGTAGAAAGTTTTTTGGTAACAATTTGTAGAGCTGAATTATATAGGATTCATTTCCAAGGGTGTCATGTTGATTTGCTTTTCTGTGGATGGAGATCTGATTCAAGAGGCCCTTTTCCTTTGCACGACAACATGCAAGGAATGAAAAATCTTTTCAACAAATGGTGCTGCACAAAATGGATATCTGCATGCAAAAGAATGAAATTGGACCCTTGTCTTACTCCATATATAAAAATCAACTTAAAGATTTAAATGTCAGATCTGAACTATAGAACTTTGAGGAAAATGCAGGAGAAGAAAGAGCATCTTGACTTCGGTCTTGGAAATGATTTCTCGGATATGACACCAAAAGCACCGGCACTAAAAGTAAAAATAAGACAACTGCAGCTTCATCAGACAGATTATCAGTCAATTGTTCAATCAGTCAGCTTATAATTTGTTTTTTGTCTGCTGATTAGCAAAGCAAGGTTCCAAAGTCAGTTCATATGTGATAGGAACTCCATGTACAATTAGGTGAAGTCATATGACATCACTGTCCTTTTCAAATAGCAGCCTTGGACCTGGTTAGGGACAGAAGGAAACACTGAAATGAAATAATCATGCAAGTTAATATACGATAATAGCTTCTATTGATAGGAAATTTATGTGGGACTACATCAAACTTAAAAACTCTGGACAGCAAAAGGAGCAAATGTAAAAGCAACCTGCATAATGGTAGAAAATATCTGTAAATCAAGTATCTGATAAGGGCTTAGTAATATAAAGTACTTGTACAACTCAGTAGGAAAAAAGCTGATTAAAAATGGACAGAGGAGATCCACATAAGTTTCTTCAAAGAAGATATATTAATGGCCAATATTTAGATAGAAAATATGCTCAATCTCCTGCATACAGTGACTCAGATAGTAAAGAAAAGACACACAATGTTCCACTAATCACCAGAGAAATATAAATGAAATCATACCTCACACCTGTTAGAATGGCTATTATTTAAAAACACACATACACAAAAGACAATTGTTTACAAGGATGTGGAAAACTGGAAGTTAGCACACATTTGGTGGGAATTAAAAATGCTTCAACACTGTAGAAAACAGTACAGAGATTTCTCAAAAAAAGTTAAAAGTAGAACTACCATATGATCCTGTAATCCCACTTTGGGGTAATTGTACAAAAGAAGTGAAATCTTGATCTCAGAGTGATACAAGTGCTCCTGTTTGTTGCAGCATTATTCACAGAGGCTAAGACAGGAATCAGGCTAAATACCCATCAGCGATTAAGTGGATAAAAAAAAATGTAAATACACATAGCTGAATATTATTCATCCCTAAAAAGGAAAGAAATCTTGCAATATACCACACCATGGATGAACCTAAGGACAGTATATGCTAAGTGAAATAAGCCAGTCACAGAGGAAAAATATTACATGATTTTACTTATGTGAGACATTTCAAAGAGTCAATCTCAAAAAAGCAATAAATAAATAAATAAAATGATATTTACCAGGATTCTAGGGCTCTGATATATAGCATTGTGCTATACATAATATTATGCTATTTTGTACGCTTAATAAATCTGTTCCAATTAAATAAATTAGATTGAAAAAATTAAAAACAAACTTCCAAAGCAGTCATGATTATTTAATGTTCAATTCTAGGGCATGGTGGGAATTGTAGTTTTCAGTTATTCATATGTAGTTTGTGGAGCATTATCTAGCCTTGCCGAATTCTACTCATCTGTCAAAAATATCACTTGCCCTAGGCAAATGATTGAATGCAATTCTGCAAGACTGATCTATATAGAGCAGTGGGTGACAACCAGTTCCGATTTATAGTTTCTAGGAAATAGTGCTATGACTACAGGTCTGCTTCCTTCTTCCTACAGAAAACGTCCAGGCATGCCCATAAGGTTTTTGGTAATATAGTGAAGCTACCAGCAGGTAAATAATCACCACACACTGAGTATCTTTGTAGGTATTAATAGTGGTTGTCAGGGTACTTACAATGTGCACAAAATAGACCTAGAGAAATTATATACACAGGCTATATACTGTGAATCAGACTCAGATAGTTCTGAATATAAAGATATTTAGGGAGATTTTTTAAAAAAATGCTTCGGATGACAGAATTTCATTACTAGATTGTGGATTATCCTTTTATTCTTTTTGAGAACAAGCAGTGATAAATGGAAAAATGCCAGGCCAAAGCAAACTCTTCTTTAAACGATGAAGTAAAAAGAACAGTGATGATCAAAAGCCTTGGTGACCACTAAACAGGTTACAGTTGGCTCCCCGGAGAGCTGTAATGGGCTTTACTTGTCATTAGAGGGAAGATTAAGTGCCAGTGGTTTGGGCTTGGTTAATTATACACTCAAATCCTTTCAGTATATCCCAGAAGCCAGGCTTTTCGCCTTTGAATATCTGTATCGTGACTCTTAGGATTGTTTATTGGTTATTTCTCTTGACAACTTGAACCTGAACATTAAAGCCCATTGGCAGCAACTATCTGTCAGGAGCAAAAAAGAAAAAAAAATTGAAAGAAATAAGATTTGTGTATTTAGTTTTCATTATAGAAGTGCTTGTAGTTAGAAAAAAATGTGTACCTGTCAAGTTTTCAACATCTTGCTGGGAATGCAATGCTGTTGTGGTTTTAGAACCTGGCTGACAAATTCACATTTCAGTATTAAAGACAAATCAATGGTTTTTCTCCACTCCTCCCCAACTCCTTTTCTAATTCTTTTTTCCTTACCGCTTTGACAGTCATACATAACAATTTGAGACCTAAGTGCCACTTTGATGCACTATTCCATTATTAAGTGCACAGTCACTATAGAAAAGATGACGGGCCTATACCCAAGGCATTGTGAATTAAACAGCTTTCTACATGGGAAAATGAATGGTCCAAAGAATTCTGAAATATTTTTTAAAAATAATCAAAAACTGTTTCAGAAACATCAAAGTATATAATTTAATAATCTCAGGTAGTAAATGATAAACTATGGAAAACAAAATATTTTCAGCAGAATCTTTAAAGTTTAGAGGAAATATTAAATACATTAGCAGAACCCTTAAACTCACAATTACTAATTTCAAATATGATTGCATGATGGATCTAGAGAAGAAAAAAAAGAGCAGTGTGAACCTATGCAGACTTTAAGATGGGAAGAAATGAATGTTTATTATGTGACAGTAATTTTACAGTGTATTAATAGAAGAATGCTCTAAGAGTATTTCTTTATATCTACAAGGTAGAGTTTGCACTAAAGTAATATTGACTTAAAGTACTTAAATTAATTCTTTTGTCAATGTCTCTACAGTAAATCAATGCACCTAGAATTAGACGACAGTTTTTGCCAGAAGGCAGGCTAATCTTTGTAATTTTTAGTTATAATTCATTAATCAGTTGGTTGTAATTAGAAAAAAACAAAGCAGCAAGAATTTGACAATGATGCCAAATAATAGAAGTTTAATATCTCTTCATAAGTTCTTTTTGTAATTCAGGGATTCAGAAAATATTAAAAAAAGAAAACCTACACTATTATAAAGACCTATTATATTTTAGCCAGCAAAATTAAGTAATTATTTTTTCTAGAAGTATATTAAAAGTAAAATTTTAGTGCTTATTGCACTCCAGGATATAACGGTTTACAAAATATTTTTATCATAAGATTATTAAAGGCAAAGGAATTATTTTACAGATATGATCTTGTGATATGTCCTAGGGCAGGGTAGGGGGGGCAGACAGCAAGAATTTTAAATTTATATTAATTCATATAGTTCTGAAATATTTGCCATAAGACATCTCTTTATGTTTCTGACAACTCAGTCAAACTGATGGCAATCTGAGGATGTGAATACAGTTTCAATGCTCAGTACTCCAAATCTATTTTTTTTTCTTTCTTATTTTTCTGCACTAAAGAGACAATATTGAATTATTCCTTTATCCTCTTTAAGTGGTAATCCCACCAAGCAAGAAAGAATACATCAAGGATAAAGGGGTGTTTTATACCTTTTATAGGGTGATGGTAGAGAGCAATAGCTCTGTGAAACAACAGTCAAAAGTAAATATATTGTTTCTGATGTACTTGAGGCTGAGTTGTTTAAGAAAGATAGAAAAAAATCAATTTCATCAGTTTTCCACTTTACACTTCTGAAGTGCTAAAGGAGTTTAAAAAAAGAGAGAGAGAAAGAGAGAGAGAAAAGTAATTATGGGAAATAAAATAAGAATTTTCTTAGTTACAATTCCTGGCCCTTTGCTGATTGCAGTAAATTATAAATTATGCAGTCAATGTAGGCCAACAAAAGAAGACATCTTCAAATCTCAGTCAAAGGTAATTACTTAAGTCGGCTGAATGTTCCCTTTTCATAGAGTGTGATCTCTCTCTGACAGCTCACACTGACAGATGACCTTCTCGGCAACGTTCTTATCCTTCGGATCATGAGCAGTGTGCCTCTCTCCCTGAATATCTCTATATATTTGTGACACTAAGCTTTCAAATACAGCTATTGACAAATCAGAACATCAGTCTAAGTGCTGGTCTTCCTATCACTCACAATAAAGTAGCTATCACTTGTGGTGGTGTAGAGCAAGCACATCTCTGAAAAATGAGTTCTCACCAAGTGCTAATTTGACACAGCTCGCTTGCCTTCCCATAATTGCTCTGTCATTGTCAGTTGGCAGTTCGGGCTCATTCCTGGAAGCTGTGCTGTACAATTGGATACAATTACTCCCATTTACCACCACTATTATGCCACTGATGTTGCCCAGTCCGCATATTGACATGCCTCATTAAACCTGGATGCGGGCCATTAATGAACATTGTTAGCATTTCTCTTAAACTTTTTTGCCTCTAATAAACAGTCAGTGTTCCATGAAGGAGCACTGCCATCCTTGTGATATGATATTTATTATCTTATGGGGGAAGGGGACCCTGAAAATGGAAACTATCCAGATGCTGAGAGAGAGATACACAGTTAGATCAGTGGAGAATATTGCTGATCAGCGGGACCTTTCCCCGCCAGGAGCATCCTAACCATTAACCAAGTGACCTCGTCTATCCAAAAGACAAGCAGGATAAACATGAACATCCCAGAAGTGCCCGCACCACAGCAAGCTCCTCAAGGTTGCCTCATTGCCAGCACCTCTCTAGCCGTCTCCTACCCCCAGGTGGTGCTATGTGCCATGATAAAGATAATTTTGCCCTGGGTATTCAATCCATTATGTCCAGCTAACTTCAACGTGCATTTTTATTCAGAGATAATTATGTGTTGATCAGAGAAGTCAGCGGCTGTCACCCATACAGCAGGCACACCTGCAGTGTGACATAGGTGGTAACGATGGCATGCTCTTGAGCTGTCATGACATGGACAGGGACTTTATTATGTATATGTCATCATTTCTCTTAAGAAAATTATACTTTCCCACACAACGATGATAATGAACCTTTACAACACTCCGATAAACCTCATTTGCAGTTTT
The DNA here is from genome assembly GCF_016772045.2 of Ovis aries. Classification (NCBI taxonomy): domain Eukaryota; kingdom Metazoa; phylum Chordata; class Mammalia; order Artiodactyla; family Bovidae; genus Ovis; species Ovis aries. The sequence continues at coordinate 54,267,438 of NC_056057.1, forward strand.
ATTCTTGACCTTCATTAAATATGTTCTAAATACATAGAAACACCTATAAATACACAGTGCGCTTTGAGTCCCTATAAACAACTTTGCATGTGTAAACAAGTATGAGATATCAAATTGAGTATATAGAGCTTTTAATGAAAAACAAAATAAATGAAAAGCAATTTAACCACTTCTGCATTCTTAACTTTTCCACAAGTAAAGTAAGAAAATAAATCTGCAGTTGGAGCTATTTGTTGAACTGTTATATGATTGCCACTAAAATGGAATTTACTGAATTACCTAGTGTCAAGCTTTCATGTATATCATATCATTAAATTTACATCATAAAACTAAAGTGAAAATCTTCTGTAGATGGTGTTGATTTCTAAAACTTTATGCATATAATATTTAAATAAAAATTTTGTATTAAGTCATTTGCTATGTAATAATCAATTGTGATTCTGAGGCAGGAAGCAAACAGAGTCAATTTTTCAATTTTAGTTGCAAACTTTGTTCATAACTATATAATCAAAGTGCATATTTTAAACAGATGTCATGAAATTGGCCTGAACTAAATTTTGGATCAAGTAATCCATTACATTCAGTTCAGTTCAGTTCAGTTCAGTGGCTCAGTCGTGTCCGACTCTTTGCGACCCCATGAATCAGAGCATGCCAGGCCTCCCTGTCCATCACCAACTCCCGGAGTTCGCTCAGACTCACGTCCATCAAGTCCGTGATGCCATCCAGCCATCTCATCCACTGTCGTCCCCTTCTCCTCCTGCCCCCAATCCCTCCCATCATCAGAGTCTTTTCCAATGAGTCAACTCTTCGCAAGAGGTGGCCAGAGTACTGAAGTTTCAGCATCCGCATCATTCCTTCCAAAGAAATCCCAGGGTTGATCTCCTTCAGAATGGACTGGTTGGATCTCCTTGCAGTCCAAGGGACTCTCAAGAATCTTCACCAACACCACAGTTCAAAATCATCAATTCTTTGGCCCTCAGCCTTCTTCACAGAAAAACCTATAAAGGAAGGATTAAGAGAGAATTTTTCAAATGTACTTCTTTAACCCCAAAATCCATCACCCTTACAGACCTGAAGAGTTTGGGAGGTCATGGCATACAGCATCCATGATCTTGGGTAATTTAGGGTCCTTAATTAACACTGGGCTTCCCTGGGTGACACAGTGGTAAGGAATGCACAGATCAGCGTAGGAGACATGGGTTCGATCTATGGGTTGGGAGGATTCCCTGGAGAAGGAAATGGCAACCTATTCTGGTAGTCTTGCCTGGAAAATCCCATGGCGAGAGGAGCCTAGTGTGCTGCAGCCCATCAGTATATGGGGTCACAAAAGAATTGGGCACAACTTAGTGACTAAACAACAACAACAACAAAAACAGTGCGTCTAAGATCACCTCTGTGTTTATTTCTTGTGGATTATTTTAATAGAAACAGAGGTTTTCCCTCCTCTCCTTTTAGCTAGGAAACATAATCTGTAGTAATTTCTAGGATATACTTAGCCCTTGCCCTCTCTCCCCTAGTCTGACTAAAATAGAAATTTATTTATTGAACAGTTATTTTTAATATTTCTAAGACATTATAACAAGCCTTCTTTGCATTAATTCATTTAATCCTCAATCAAGTCTGTGAATTAGGTACGGTTGTTATCCTCATTTGAGAGAGTATAGTGAGGAACAGAAATGTTAGATAACTCTCCTAGGGTCAGCAGAGCTCTCAACAGTGGCAGGATTTTCCCCAGGGAAGAGGTCTCCAGTGACCATATTCTTAACCACGGCCTCTCAGTGAAAGTGAAAGTCACTCAGTTGTGTCTGACTCTTTGTGACACCATGTGACCCCAGTCGGTGGAATTCTCCAGGCCAGAATGCTGGAGTGGGTAGCCTTTCCCTTCTCCAGGGAATCTTCCCAACCCAGGATTGAACTCAGGTCTTCAGCATTGTGGGTGGATTCTTTACCAGCTGAGCCACAAGGGAAGCCCAAGAAAACTGGAGTGGGTAGCTTATCCCTTCTCTAGGGGATCTTCCCAACCCAGGAATCAAACTGGGGTCTCCTTCATTGCAGGAGGATTCTTTACCAGCTGAGCTATCAGAGAAGCTATATTTCTGTCTTTAAAATGGCAAGCTAGTTTGATTCATTTTTTTCCATAGAATTAATTTTGAAGTTCACTGTTTTGCATAAGGTTGCAAATAAAGACAGACTGTTTTGGTATAGTGAAAGCATTGTGGAAAGTGTAGACTTAGCTTATGCTCTATAACCTTAATATTAAAATAACTTCTAATATATAAGCATAAACATACATAGTAAAAAGTTATTTATTTGAACGTATTCCATTTTAGAAATGGAAATATATTCGCTTTGTCTCTCTTTTTAAAATATGTCTAATTTCTTATGGTCTAGTAATATTTGATTTGTTATTTGTAAAAAGGTGATATATTTTCAAATGATACAGTTCGCTTTTTTAGTCCAATGTCTAATTTAACCTTAAAGCCATCTTGCCTTTTTGTTTCTGCTGAGGTTTTTTTTTTTTTTTTTCCCCCCAAACATTTCAATAGCAGTGACTTTTCTTGTGATGTGGATACCTATCTATCTGTTACATGGAGCAAGGCTAAGATCTCCAACTCACCTAACTTGGTAGTTTGATAGTGGGAATAGTTGCTTGCAAAACTCATAAACTCTGTTGTTGTTTTTTTTTTTCACATTTGACAATTCTATTTGTAGGTCAGTGAAAGCCAATAGATAATTTTATACTTGAATGGAAAAAGAAATGTTTAAGAATTTATTTGGGTATATTTTGTTTTTTGGCAAGGGGAGGTTATGCAACTTTAATTGTCCTCAGTATAGAATTGTCAGCATAAACCTTGAAGTATTTTAGAAATTCTTTGACTTGTTAATCACTTAAATTACTATTAAGCTTAAAATTGTCTGCTTATCCTCCTTACCCTGGTGTTACAGAAATACGGGGATAGAAAGAGAGGTGTGAGATGCGACTACATAGGTAAAACAGGCTAGTGTTACATTTTTATAAAGGGGAAGGATTATATTGCCTACTTGTGTTCTTTTCCTTCGTCTTATGTTACAAAAGTCAGATACAAAATCTGGTTGGCAACCAGAGTGGTTTTTGATGTGAGGGTAGATGGAACTGTAGCAGAAGTGATGATCAGGTCTGCAAATGGAGAAAAATACACAGCCAGCTGAGTCAATAATAGACTCACAAATGGACTAGGAGTTTTATGGTGTCATGTCTTACATAGGTCTTTAAATCATTTTAAGTTTATTTTTGTGTGTGAACGTTCCAGTTTCATCGTTTTTCATGTAACTTGTCCAGTGTTCCCATCACCACTTGTTGAAGAGACTGTCTTTTCTCCACAATGTATTTTTGCCTCCTTTCTCATAGATTAATTGACCATAGGTATGTCTGGGCTTAATTTAGTTTAGTTTAGTTCTGGACTCTCGATTCTGTTCCGTTGATCAATGTGTCTGTTTTAGGACCAGTACCATGATGTTTTGATTACTGTAGCTTTGTAATATAGTTTGAAGTCTGGATGGGTTATATCTCCAGCTTTTTTCTCAGGATTTCATGGGCAGTTTGGAGTCTTTCGTGGTTCTATGTAACCATAAAATACCTATAAGAGAACGTAGGTGAAGTATTCCTAGGCATAAATCAGAGGAATATTTTCTTAGATAAGTCTCCCAAGGCAAAATAAAAGCAAAAATAAACAAATGGGACCTAATTAAATTTTAAAGCTTTTGCACAGCAAATGAAAACCGTGAGCAAAATGAAAAGACAACCTATAGAATGGGAGAAAATTTTTACAAATGAGGCAACTGACAAGGGATTAATATTGAGAATATACAAAAAGCTTGTACAACTTGATAACAAAAGCTAAATAATCCAATCGAAAAATAGACATTTTTCTAAAAAAAGACATACAGATGGCTAATAGGCACATGTGAAGATGCTCAGTTCAGTTCAGTCGCTCAGTTGTGTCCGACTCTTTGCGGCCCCATGAATCACAGCACGCCAGGCCTCCTTGTCCATCACCAACTCCCAGAGTTCTCTCAGACTCACATCCATCGAGTCGGTGATGACATCCAGCTATCTCATCCTTTGTCGTCCCCTTCTCCTCCTGCCCTCAATCCCTCCCAGCATCAGAGTCTTTTCCAACGAGTCAACTCTTCACATGAGGTGGTCAAAGTCCTGGAGTTTCAGCTTTAGCATCATTTCTTCCAAAGAAACCCCAGAGCTGATCTCCTTCAGAATGGACTGGTTGGATCTCCTTGCAGTCCAAGGGACTCTCCAGAGTCTTCTCCAACACCATACTTCAAAACCATCAATTCTTCAGCGCTCAGCTTTCTTCACAGTCCAACTCTCACATCCATACATGACCACAGGAAAAACCATAGCCTTGACTAGACGGATCTTAGTCGCAAAGCAATGTCTCTGCTTTTGAATATGCTATCTAGGTTGGTCATAGCTTTTCTTCCAAGGAGTAAGCGTCTTTTCATTTCATGGCTGCAGTCACCATCTGCAGTGATTTTGGAGCCCAAAAAATAAAGTCTGACACTGTTTCCACTGTTTCCCCATCTATTTGCCATGAAGTGTTGGGACCGGATGACATGATCTTCATTTTCTGAAAGATGCTCAAGATAAACTAATTATTCAGTTCAGTTCAGCTGCTCAGTCACGTCTGACTCTTTGCTATTCCATGAATTGCAGCACGCCGGGCCTCCCTCTCCATCACCAACTCCCAGAGTTCACTCAAACTCATGTCCATTGAGTCAGTGATGCCATCCAGCCATCTTATCCTCTGTTGTCCCCTTCTCCCCCTGCCCTCAATCCCTCCCAGCATCAGGGTCTTTTCCAGTGAATCAACTCTTTACATGAAGTGGCCAAAGTATTGGAGTTTCAGCTTCCGCATCAGTCCTTCCAGTGAACACCCAGGACTGATCTCCTTTAGGATGGAGTGGTTGGATCTCCTTGCAGTCCAAGGGACTCTCAAGAGTCTTCTCCAACACCACAGTTCAAAAGCATCAATTCTTTGGCGCTCAGCTTTCTTCACAGTCCAACTCTCACATCCATACATGACCACTGGAAAAACCATAGCCTTGACTAGATGGACCTTTGTTGGCAAAGTAATGTCTCTGCTTTTTAATAAGCTGTCTAGATTGGTCACAACTTTCCTTCCAAGGAGTAAGCATCTTTTAATTTCATGGCTGTAATTATTAGACAAATGCAAATCAAAACTACCATCTCACACTGGTGAGGATGATAGTTATTAAAAAATCTACAAAAAATAAAAGCTAGAGAGGATGTGGAGAAAAGGGAATCTTCTTATACTGATGGTGGGAATGTAACTGGCTACAGCCACTATGAAAGACAGCTTGGCGTTTCCTTAAAAAGTTTAAATATAACTACCATATGATCCAGCAGTTCTACTCTGGGTGTTTATCTGGAAAAAATGAAAACATTGGTTCAAAAAATATTAATATTACAAATGAACCCATACAAAAAACAGACTCACAGACAATAAAATACAAATTTATGAATACCAAAGAGGAGAGAGAGAGAAGGTAGGGGGAAATTAGGAGTATGGATTTAGACATGGACCACTATACACAAAGTACATAAGCAACAGGATTTACTGTATAACGTAGGTAATTATAGTGCTTTCCTGGTGGCTCAGCACTAAAGAATCTGCCTGCTAATGCAGGAGATATTGGTTTGATCTCTGGGTTGGGAAAGATCCTCTGGAGAACAAAATGGCAACCCACTCTAGTATTTTTGCCTGGGAAATCTCATGGACAGAAAAGCCTGGTGGGCTATAGTCCGTGGGGTTGCAAAAGAGTTGAACAAAACTTAGTGGCTAAACAACAATAGCAAACAACAACAACAGGGAGTTGTACACAATATCTTATAATAACTTATAAGGAATACAATCTGCAAAAATCTGAATCACTATTCTGTATACCTAAATGAACACAATATTGTAAATCAATTATGCTTTAAATTTTTAAAAAATATACAGAGGGGGAAACAAACAAACAAACAAATGACCTAGTTGTTTGGCTTAGCTTGCTGCAAGCTGAATGCTCACACCAAAACAGTTAGAAAGAGGTGTATTTTATATTCACACTATTCTTTTTTGAGAAAGTGTTTCTTTTCTCTCCTTCAGTGAGGTATTTTAATGATTCATATTCATTAATTCAAAAAATGTTTTACTGAATGCCTGTAAGTACCAGGCAATGTTCTAGGATGCATGATATATCAGTAAACAAAACAGATTAAAAAAAAAAATCCTGTCTGGAGTGTTGACCAAAAAATAATGCAGAAGGCTATATGTAAGAAAAGAGTTTATTTGGAGTCTTACGAATTAGAATTCATAAGACAGATTAGTTCTTCCCCAGTAAGAGTGTTCTGGGGACAAGGAGTCATGGGTCAAAAGGCAAAAGCTGTGAGACTTACTCTGACACAAGAAATATTTGTGTTAAGGGACGGTTATCATAAGTTATTTTAGATTAAGGCTTCCATGAGTATGTTGCATTTCCGGCAGATGTTATGGATGCTTTCATTAGGACAAGAAGTAGTAAAAAGGTCAGATCTCATCCAGACTGAGATGCATAAGCTACACTTCATCTTTGGCCTCCCAGTTCCATTTTTGAGGACTGTCATAGTAATTCTGACTCCATTTTGATTTCCCTTTCACATCAGAAAATATACCATGTAGGAACATGCTGTTCTTATAAGTGAGTCATTGGCTTTCCGTCACCCTTTTAGAAGTGCTAATGCCATGCCCCTCTTATCTCAAACAGAATTGGAGACCATCATGCCTGAAACAGGCAGCACAGATTCTTATTTGGGTTCTAGAAGCTGGAATGTCAATAGTATGTAATGAACCCAGGAAGGTTTTTCTTTCTGAAAGTGCTTTGTTGGAGAAGGACTACATTGTCAATCTGTTCAGTGTGTTACTGTGTTGCACAAGTCCCTAAACAATACTCACAGATCGGCAATGGTTTATGAATTTATATTTTCCTTCAGAGGTTAATTTAGCTGGCAGAGTTAAAGACATTTGAGGCTAATTTTGCATAATTTTTGTTTTCTTTAGCATATTGAGCAGAAAGTTTCAGTGAAGCAGAGTAAAAATGTTAAACATATTACATCCATTGTTTTTTCATTATTCCTTTGTATTAATATATATGAAAAAAGTGCATTCTCTCCTAATATACTAACTGGCTTAGAATTTAGTTACTTATTTACTTGCTTTTCTCACTTTATACGGTAAACAGTTTTTAGAGACTAGCTATCCTAGGACATCTAAGGGGTAATTATTAACTAACATATTTTATTTATTTAATAAATGCATACTTCTGAAATGGGCTTCCCAGGTAGCGCTAGTGGTAACGAACCCGCCTGCCAATGCAGAAGAAGAGAACTGAATTCAGTACTTGGGTAGGGAAAATCCCCTGGAGGAGGGCATGGAAACCTAGTCCAGGATTCTTGCCTGGAGACTCCCAAGGACAGAGGAGCCTGGCAGGCTACAGTCCATGGGGTCACAAAGAATCACACAAGACGAAAGCAACTTAGCACCCACACACACATCCTTTTGAAACCCACTCTGACCCATCATTTATATGAGCCCTTGTGGCGTTATTATTTCATCTGTCGTTTCTCAAGTTTCCACACATGATGCTGCCAATTTTATACCTCTTATTATGTTTAAACTTTTGATTCAATAAATAAGGATTTAAAAACATTACAAATAACTGATTAAAGGTATAAAAAATTCTTTTGAATGTTATTATATACTGTATTGTGGTCCAAATAAATGTCTGTGGTTCAATATAGAGAAATTAAGTATTTTATAATGTCACTACCTGCCAGTCACATATTGTGTTAAATTTATAAATTAACTAGATGAACTTGAGATAAATATTAGGTCTTTATTTAATTGGAGTAATTACATAACAGTAATAGATGGTCTCTGCTGCTGCTGCTGCTAAGTCGCTTCAGTCGTGTCCGACTCTGTGCCACCCCGAAGATGGCAGCACACCAGGCTTCCCCATCCCTGGGATTCTCCAGGCAAGAACACTGGAGTGAGTTGTCATTTCCTTCTCCAATGCATGAAAGTGAAAAGTGAAAGTGAAGTCGCTCAGTTGAGTCCGACTCTTAGCGACCCCATGGACTGCAGCCTACTAGGCTCCTCCGTCCGTGGGATTTTCCAGGCAAGAGTACTGGAGTGGAGTGCCATTGCCATCTACCTATATGTAAAAATTGGTAGTAATGATAGGAGGTAATAATACAAAATTGATGCTTTTGAACTGTGGTGTTGGACAAGACTCTTGAGAGTCCCTTGAACTGCAAGGAGATCCAACCAGTCCATTCTGAAGGAGATCAGCCCTGGGATTTCTTTGGAAAGAATGATGCTAAAGCTGAAACTCCAGTACTTTGGCCACCTCATGCAAAGAGTTGACTCATTGGAAAAGACTATGATGCTGGGAGGGATTGGGGCAGGAGGAAAAGGGGACAACAGAGGATGAGATGGCTGGATGGCATCACCGACTCGATGGGTGTGAGTTTGAGTGAACTCTGGGAGATGGTGATGGACAGAGAGGCCTGGCGTGCTGCAGTTCATGGGGTCGCAAAGAGTCAGACAAGACTGAGTGACTGAACTGAACTGAATAACACAAAAACAACAGATCCATATATATGTAGAATGCTTTATAATCCATACAATCTTTTCTATTCTGTTCTTATAGAATGCTTTGTGATGGTTAAGGCTGGAGTCTTAACACAAACTTGTTTCTGAGGAAATGGAACATTTTGAAACCTAGCTCTACCCAGTAATGAAGACAGAATAAAACAGCCATTTATACAAACAGCACATTTTGGCATCCATTAGACCATCTCCCTTTCTAACAAAAAGCTAGAAGGGGGAATTTTTGTCACTCTGTAGAATTTATTTCTGCTCAATTATTGTAAATTATGAATAATTCTTTTTATGGAATGGGTTAAACTCTCTTTTTTTCTCTACCAAGAATTTCAGGCATTATTAAAAAGAAGTATTGGAATCAAATGGATCAAAATGTTATTACCATAAAAATTATAATGCAAAGAAAAATGGTGTACAATGCCCCTCTCACAAAATGACACTTTCCCGATTTGACATATTTTTCATTAACAAATGAAAAGAATAGCCAAGATCTGTATTTGCAAAAAAAAAAAAAAGTTGAATATTAAAGTTTGAATCAACACTTGAAAATGGTAGTTGAAGAAAAGTATGCATTTCTAAACTGAAAAGTTTCTTTTGATCCCCCATTTTCATCATTTTAAATTTTGGAAAATTGAGAACCAGCAAATTAGAATGTAATAGTGAATAAATTGTATGCATAATTAAAATATAAAAGCAGGAAAAATCATCTTGAAAGAAAAATGATGGCATGTGTTAGAATAGCGAAGATAAAGGCACTACAGCAAGTAAGTTGTGAAAACATGATTGCACCCTCTCTTCCAAATTCTTGTAGCCCCTGTTTAAAAGATAGTTTCAAAATTTTATTTTAAGATCTTTTCCATCTATTTCCTTCATATTTGATATCTGATTAACAAAATGTGGGAAGATAAATGCCTCTACATGTATCCTTTAGCAGAAGGCTAAAAAATTATGGATGTAAAATATAGGATACAGATGGTCCCCAACTTAACCATGGTTCGACTTAGGATTCTTTAACTTGATGATGGTGTGAAAGCAATACAAAATCAGTAGAAACAGTTCTTCAAATTTTGAATTTGGATCTTTTCTCAGGCTGCCGATATGTGATATGAGTCACGATACCCAAGCTTTATTATAAAATCGGCCTTAGCTGACTTTGCTCAGCTGTAGGCTAAGGTACTCATTCTAAGGATGTTAACGGTAGGCGAGGCTAAGCCATGATGTGTGGTAGATTAGTTATATTAAACACATTTGAAAATTAACAATATTTTTGAATTAAGATGGATTTATTGGGATGAAATCTCATTGTAAGTCAAGGAAGATCTGTGTACTTTTAAAGAAAGACTCAGGATTTAGTTGTTTGTGGTTAGTTCATATCACATTTGTACCACTGAATCTCATGATTTTTCCAAAACTAATAGCTGATTACATAGACTGTCAATAAGTAAAAATATCTAAAGTGAATATAGTGAATAAATATAAATATCCCAAGTTATGTTTATTCATTTCTTTTCATATTGTAAGTAACAATATTTGTTACAATGCCTTAATATTTATGCCAAGATGCAAGACACATGATTGAGGAGTTTATATAATATTCATTATACATTATTTCTTATACTATGAGAAATCTGTGCAAAATTGAAATTCAAATATTTCCATATATATATCCATTCATAAAATTAAAATACTCTCAGTATAAGTCACTTTATATTCCCAGTGAAAGCTTATAAGTCCTACTACTTAAGATAAAATCTGACAAAAAGATTTAAGTCTACCAAAAGCACGAATGCTGTTGTTTTCAGCAAGGTGTAAGTGGCTGTGAGCCAGCTATAGCAGTTCGTGACAGAAAATCTGTACACCAGAGCCTTATAGAGAATGATTAGTTAACATCATTTTAATGATGAATTAATGAGCAGTAAAAGCATTCTAATTCCAATATGTACAAAACCTTCTATTTGAAGACACAGGACCAGGGAGAACAGATTCATGACCTTTGTGATACTGGCAAAGGTTGGGTTCACCACAGTTAACGCCCAATCTGTCTTTCAAGGTTAACTACACATGCCATGCTGGGAAATGAAACAATTACTAACGAATTTTATAGGATATTCTGTCAAATTTAAAAGGCAATCAGAAGTCTAAATGAAAATTATGCCTGAGGAAAGCATATAAAAGGAAAGAAACTAGGAAGCTGTGTGTAGGTACGCCTGTATATGTGTGTATTGCCTATAAGACACCTTCAGAAAAAGGCAACATAAACTTTTCAAGTGCACAGATGAAAATCCTTATACTGAATGAAAGGGATACCCAGCTTATGGGAATGGAAGTGTATTCAGGAAGGACAGCATCTAATCATCTGGGCAATTCTAGCACAGCAAGGGTAGATGATTCATTATTCTGTAATTAACTTTTAATTAACTTTACTCTGCTTTACTTATTTTAGAAAATTAAATAAACTTCATTTTATTGCTCATGCTAAACCAATGAACAGAAGCTAGAATTCTGCTCTAATTAAAATATGCAGTTGAGCAAAATTGTGTGTAAAGCATAATGAAGAACTGTTTCTGTCCAATTGATGTATTTCTTATATTCTGAAACACTTTGATAGGTTTTTCAAAAATTCTGTTAGGCACTGAAATGTGATTTAAGAAATAATATTATAGGCCAGTTTTCAGTATGGGACACATAATTAATTCAAACTTATTAAATAACGTTTCAAATTTGACGATTGAGAGAAAGAGGAGAGGAGAAGGAAGAAGGGAGGGGAAGGTAAATAATTTGAAATCATGATTCTTTCATCAGTCATCAAAGCTGTATACATGTTTATGTGTAGTATGCATATGGGGCTTCCCTGGTGGCTCAGATGTTAATGAATCTGCTGCAATGCAGGAGACCTGGGTTTGATCCCTGGGTCGGGAAGACCCCCTGGAGAAGGAAATGGCAACCCACTCCAGTATTCTTGCCTGGGAAACCCCATGGACAGAGGAACCTGGCAGGTTACAGTCCATGGGATCACAAAAAGTTGGACATGACTGAGCAACTAACACTTTCACTTTCATTTTCAGTATACATATATAAATAGGTACCCTGGAGCCAAAAGGAGAAGTCATTGACTTAATACAGTAAGATTACATATTTTTCATCCTTTTTTTGATTTTAGTTTTTTATTCATTTTTAAACTTTTGTTACATGTTTTGGTGTTAAGCCTGAGACAGTAAAATTCAGTAATCAAGTGATATTCTAGTAGTTCTAATTATGTGCTACAAGAGAATATTTGACAAAAGAATAAATGACATTTAATTTGGGGATCTTGTACTATAATATTCTAAAAGTCAAATGAAAGAGTATTTGAACACCAAAATTATTAAGGTATTTTCTATTTTGTTTATAACTCCTAAAGTTTGTAAAAACATCTACATAACTCAATGTATCATTTATTGAAATCCTTTATTTCACCTGTTAAGAACTTTTGGGTTCCTTGATGACAATCTGTTGCACCTCCATTCTACAGTAGTAACCCAGTGACCACTCCATTTCTGATTTCAAATTCTAAATTGTGTAGTTTGAAATTTCTGAAATCTTCTGATTGTTAGCTTTGATTTTTGCCTTCTCTAATTTTTAATTTATTCAGAACCTATTTTTTCCCTATCATGTATATTTATTAAATATCTTGTGTTCTTTACAGTATGAGGATTCCTTAAAAGACTAGGAATAAAGCTACTATATGACTCAGTAATCCCACTACTGGACATGTACCCTAAGGAAACCAAAACTGAAAAAGACACATGTACCCCAGTGTTCATTGCAGCACTGTTTACAATAGTTTGGACATGGAAGTAACTAAGATATCCATCAACAGTTGAGTGGATACAGAAGTTGGTTACGTATACACAAGGAAATATTACTCAGCTATAAAAAGGAATGCATTTGAGTCAGTTCTAATGAGGTGGGTGAACACAGAACCTATTTTACAGAGTGAAGTCAGTCATAAAGAGAAAGACAAATATCATATATTAAAACACATATATGGAATCTAGAAAGACAGTGCTGACAATCCTACTTACAGGGCAGCAAATGTGGCAGAGACATTTTAGACACAGTCGGGGAACAAGAAGGTGACATGATTTGGGCGAATATCATTGAAACACATATATTACAATATGTAAAATAGATAGCCAGTGGGAGTTTGGTGTATGAAGCAAGGAACCCAAAGCCAGTGCTCTGTGAAAACCTAGAGAGGTCGGATGGGGAGGGATCGGGGAGGGGGGTTCAAGAGGGAGGGGACATATGTATACCTAATGCAGATTCATGTTGATGTATGGCATAAACCATCACAATATTGTGAAGTAATTATCCTCTAATTAAAAAAAAATTCCGTGTTCTCTAAGGGCGTCCTCTCTTTCTGCTTACACTACTTTTCTACCCAGCCTTTAAACATAATCAGCCTTGTCAACAGTATCAACACCAGCATCCTAGAGATTCTCTGCCCTATCAAAAACTTCTAAGTAACCAGTCTTCTCCTGTGAGAGATCCCTGCTTTCTCCATCTGCAAAGCATTGAACATTGCAAAGTACTATGTATAGGAAACTGAAGAAGTGAAAATGAACCAGGCCAACCAAACAGCTTGACTGGGTCAGAATCATCTTTAGCTAGAACTTTCTCATACTCTTAAACTTGCTTAGTTCAGCTCTTGATACATAGAGGATGATTAACTTTAATTTTCTTTTTTGTCTGTTTGAAAGTGGGTGAATTAATAAATTTGATTCATAGCAAATTCCTTTCATTTAATTACAACTAAACACTTCCTTATTCTCAGTATTCCCTTTATGAACCTTTGACCACACCCAAGGGAGCAGCAAACTCTTGATTCTCTTGAAAGCATCTCTCTTAAAACTAAAAATCTTTGGAGCTTTAGATAAGGCAATAGGAAGTCCACTCATAAGAGGAAATGAATCAAGGAAGCAGGTAAATGCTGATGTTTGAACAATGAAAAAAATGAACAAACGAACAAATGCTTGAAAGCAGTCTGAAAGCAACAAACTGGATTTTTCATTATTTAATTAGAGAATTAATGTTTATTTCTTTTTAAGAAAAGGATATATGTAATTATTATTGGGTTTTCCTTTTTCTAAGGTGGAAAAGTATTACATATAGAAAAATATATTTGTTTTCAGTGATCTTTTTATTATTTAATTACTGTTATTATTATTAACATTTTATTTAGAAGAGGTTCTGAACCTGTGTAATTAAAGCAATTATAAAGAGTATGCACTGTGAGTACAAAATCTAGGTAAGTCTATGATTATAAACTCCAGCTACCAGCATTTAACTTCATTGCTCTTTATCAAATGCAAGAACATACTCAAGAGCTGGAAATTTCAGAGCCAAGAGCTGAAAATTTTGGGTGATAATAATTGGTTATAATGTAAACTAAAATTTTTTATTTGTTTAAGCTATTTTCAAGTTTTGGTATAGTTCTTAGGATGAAACGTAGGGAACCTTATTTAGCAGAAAGATCAGCAGCTTTCTGATCGCAAACAAGTTCACACATCCCAAACAAGTTCATTTTCTGATCCTGTGAGCATCACTGTTTTCCACTCTTCCTTTCGTCATTTCTGATTTATTCTCTGTACTCATAGGTACAACATCTTCAGGCCTTTTCTAAACTTTGTATATCGTCCTTGATGTTTTTTCTAATGCCAAGTATCCTACTATTGCAAAATATTTCTTAATATAAGGCTGAAACATTTTCTTTTGTAGTTTCAGATCGGTGCTCCTTGTCTTTCCATCTTCTGACGCTTTGAATTATCACAGTCTTTCATTTATACAGAGAGTACTTGTAAGGTATTTATAGACTGTGATCAAATCCCCTTCAGTCTTCTCCTCTCTTGACTGTGTAAATGTCTACGATCCTATATTTCATCCAACACACTACTTGTATCATCTTTTGCCCTTCTTTTTTATTATTAATTTTCATTAACCCTCTCAGTTCTAGTATACCTTTTCCATTGGCAGGATAAATAGACATGCAGTAACTCATTTATTTTTTATCAAAGATAAGTAGAGTTTAAAGGAGATCAGTCCTGAGTGTTCACTGGAAGGACTGATGTTGAAGCTGAAGCTCTAATACTTTGGCCACCTGATGCAAAAAGCTGATTCATTTGAAAAGACCCTGATGCTGGGAAAGATTGAAGGCAGGAGGAGAAGGGGACAACAGAGGATGAGATGACTGGATGGCATCACCGACTCAATGGACATGAGTTTGGGTAAATTCCGGCAGTTGGTGATGGACAGGGAGGCCTGGCGTGCTGCGGTCCATGGGGTCACAAAGAGTCAGACATGACTGAGCGACTGAACTGAACTAATACTTGAAAAGAAGGTATTGTCAATGTGTCAAGTTATATAGACTCATTATATAGACTGTAGTTTGTTGTTCAGTTGCTAAGTCATGTCTGACTCTTTGCAACCCCAGGTGTAGCACACCAGGCCTCCCTGTCCTTCACTGTCTTCTGGAGTTTCTGCAGATTCATGTCCATTGAATTGGTGATTCTATCCAACCAGATTATAGTTACTCTGCAATTATTATATATTCAGTTGTTTCTGGATTATGGTGTTTATGGTTGTTTCTTCAATTTCTAAATATTACTTCACTGGAAGAGCCTCAGCTCTCTGATTTAGATGGTAATTGGGCTCTGGATTTAGATGGTAATAAAGGTATTGCTAGAGAAGGCGATGGCACCCTACTCCGGAACTCTTGCCTGGAAAATCCCATGGATGGAGAAGCCTGGTAGGCTGAAGTCCATGGGGTCACAAAGAGTCGGACACGGCTGAGCTACTTCACTTTCACTTTTCACTTTCATGCATTGGAGAAGGAAATGGCAAACCCATTGCAGTGTTCTTGCCTGGAGAATCCCAGGGACGGTGGAGCCTAATGGGCTGCCGTCTATGGGGTTGCACAGAGTCGGACACGACTGAAGCAACTTAGCAGCAGTAGCAGCAACTCTCTGAGTCACTAGAAATATCTATGTTGACTCTAGAATGAGTGTTATATTCTTAATAGTTCATTGATTATAGCTGCAGAAACTTGGTTTTGAACTTGTATTAATTCATTATAAACTTAACTAATTTCAAATGTACTTACTATATCTGGAGTCTATCTTGGTACATTTTATAGTAGTTTTTCTAAGTACATTACAGTGCTGATTAGTTCTGCTTTTTCTATGCTAGCGTGGGTGTATATATGCTTAAATATATTTTATGAAAGTAGCTATAAGTATTTACTATAAATTCATATTCATAAAAACATGTTATAGTGTTCTACTGAATTTTTAAATGCATTTGATAGTAGAGATCTTGAATAGTTCAATAAGAATATTTACTTAGCTCACTGATAAAAATGAACTCAAATACAGTGATTAAAAATTACATAAAGGCCCCTGACTGAAGAACTGTGAAAAATAATAATAATTAAGGAAGCAGGGTATATGTGTGCGTGTGTGTGTGTGTGTGTGTGTGTGTGTTGGGGTGGGGAGATTGTACGTGTTTGTAATTTGTGGGGGGTGATTAGTCCTCAGAAGTCCATAGAGGATTTCCTGAAGGAATTCACCACAAAGAGGTGACTCACTTAAGGGAACCTAATTATATGTATGTATGTAAATATTCATTCATTCATTCAGTTTCTGACGAAGTTTGGGAAATAAACAAATGAATCAAATATAAAGAGGTGGTATTTAACGTGAATTTTTTGTAAAAACCCAGTTCATTTTCTTACCTACTCTGGAGGTAGGAGCAAATATTTTTTTGACATGGCCCTAAAGTTCTCTGTGACAAAATAAATATATAAGCTAAAGTGGAAGACAGCCCAGACCAGTTTCCCAGGAGTCAGTGTCACTTAAGGTTAAAGAATAATGTATAAAGAAAAAAATGCTAGAAATGCTTTCTCTGGAAAACAGACATGCAAAAAGATTTTTTTTCCCCATGTTTGTTTTTCCTGAACCAAAGGAGTCAGCCTGGTAATTACTGCTACAGGCAATTGCAATTCTAAGGGAAAAGGATCCATGCCAACAATTCATTTTCTCTCTCACTGCCCTGTCATGAAATACCAAATGTGTGCACTCCCCTCCAGTCTTAAACATTATTGTCTGTTTTATCCTATTGTAACTCTCCTCACAGAACCAGTGCACAAACTCCCATTCTTTTCCTTATGGGATTAGAAATTCCCTCAGTGGGCACCATCTGAGAAATTTTCTCAACTGTTAGTTGTAGGGCTTTTTTCTCAGTGTCTCTTCTGAGCCTGAATAATATCTTCTTATTCACTATGCTTATGCTTGGATCCAGACAGATTTTCCCATTGCTTTGCTGGCTTACAGGTCTTTGAGCAGCTTCAACTTGGGTTCTCAAACTTGGGTACATAATATCAGGGCACAATACCGACCATCCTTTGCAGTGGGCATATGCCTCCATTATACACATCACATATCACATAGAGTAAGTCAAACACCTGGATTGAGCAGTAGTATTGAACCCAGCTGGATAGCATCACTGATGCAATGGACATGAACTTGGGTAGACTTCAGGAGATGGTGAGGGACAGGGAGGCCTGGCCTGCTGCAGTCCATGGGGTTGCAATGAGTCGGACATGACTGCAGCTGAATAACAACAAAATGTGAAGTTGGAGAGAAATGGATGATTCTAGAGATACAGGGGATAAGGTTGACAAATCTAGAAGATTTTTTGGATATAGATATGGAGATAGGAGGCGGCAAGGCTCACTTCCATGTTCCTGACTTGCACAACTGAAAGGAGGAAGATGCCATACATTGGGATGGAGGAGGTGGACTATGATGTGTGGGTTACTTTAGACTTGTTCTGCCTAAAGTTTCTGAGATATAAAGAGGTAGAGATATCAGTAGATAGAGGGTTATATTGATCTATAGCTCATAGAAGAAGCCTAGACTAGAGATATATAAATTGTGTTACAGTAGATGAAAACTGAGGCCAGAGAAACACATCTGGATACCTTTGAAAAGCTTGGATGAGCAGATAATAGAGTCTAGGATATAGCTTTGATAAATCTCAACATTTAAATTTTGAATGATGAGCCAAAGGAAAAGTTTTGCTTTGTTATAAGTAAAACAAATTTTGATGTCACAGAACCTGTCACACAGAGTAAAATAAGTCAGAAAGAGAAAAAAAAATATGTATATATTAGTGCATATATGTGGGATCTGGAAAAATGGTACAGAATGGACCTATTTCCAGGGCAGGAATGGATACATGGATGCAGAGACTGGACATGGGGACACAGCAGGGGAAGAGGAGGGTAGGACAAATTGGGAGATTAGGGCTCATGTATGTACACCACCATGTGTGAAAATAGATAGCTAGTGGGAAGCTGCTGTACAGCTCAGGGAGCTCAGCTTGCTGCTCTTTGATGACCAAGATGTGTGGGATGGGGGTTGGGGGGGAGGGAGGGAGGCCAAAGAGGGTGGGGGTGTACGTATACACACAGCTGATTCATTTCATTGAACAGCAGAAACTAACAGAACATTGTAAAGCACTGATACACCAATAAAAAGACAGAAATTGAGAGGACAAAAACTTAACAAAAAGTCATTGATGACTAAGCCAAAGTTAGTTTTCAAAACAGTTTTGGAGGAAATCAGATTGCAGTGTTTTAAGGAAGGTTTGGATAGGAAAGTTAATAGAGAGAGTGAGGGTAGGTGAGACACTCAAAATTTTTGACTGTGAAAGAGAGAATAAAAGACAGCAACCAGGGTAAAAAGTGGGATTGAATTATTTGTTTCAGAATGGACAAAATTAGGCTGTACAGACAGGGGAAATTGTAGACAGAAAGTGAAGTGATAATTGGCTATCATTTGCTTTTGTCTTTATACAAACTATTCTTCCAAATTTAGAGTTGTATATACTAAAACAAAATGACATTGCATTTTAGAGGCTTGAGTTATAGAGTCTGGGAAGCAGGATTACCAATAGATAGTTCACCGAAGAAAAAGAAATTAATCCTGTGGTCCAAATCTGTAAAAGAAAAGAGGAAACCCATACATTTGCTAATGTTTTCCATCTTGAAATGTGAAAAAGTAACTGAATAATAATTTTAACTGTCTCCTCTTTAGTTCTATAATTCACATACGGATAAAATAGGATTCACTCAGCAGGTTGCAAGCTTGTGCCTCTAAACATATTTAGTTGAGCAAGAAGGCACAAACTGGAACCATATGTGTTTTCTTTTAAGGTAATCTGCTTCAGTAGTATTGTCAGCACTTCTGAGAGCCTCTTCCACATGCATCTTGCCATACTTTTTATAAATACTCTGTGTTGAGTCATTTTGATGTCATCTATTAAACCCTTCTTGCAAATATTTATTCGTTGTTTTATGGGATTTAAGAAAATAATAGTCTCTGTAATAAGATATATTGTAAGAATGTTAAATCACAAACAGATCCAACAAAGATATTGTATTTCAAACATTCAGTACCACTTAGGAATAGCCATTTAAAAGATAAGCCTTTTGTCAAGGTTTGATGGTCAATAAACATAGGTGAGTTTTCAGACAAAAATGAGATTCCTAAGGTAATTATTCTCTGGGAAAAAAATCTCATGTTTCTTGTCCATAGAATCCAAGTCCTAGGGCTATTATTAATAGTCCCCAGAGCTACTTTTCTTTCTTTGCTTTATAATGACACTTTAAAACAGCATTCATGGATATTCTTGGCAATATTGACCTTGATGTGGCATTTAACATTTGCAAAGCAATCCTTTGACATGTTTCTATTAACACTGAGAAATCTATTTATGTTGGACCACTACACATATATTCGAGGTGGCGCGTTTTCAGTGGTATGTGCCTTGAGTTTATAAGATCTATTTAAACTAAAACCTGATGCCGCACAGTCAGAATCACCTGCACTGTACCTCTCTTTCCCCACTAAGTCCACCAAGTCGTTCACATGTGCTCTGTGCATGGAACCCATTCAGTAAATGCTTTTTACATTTACAGCCATATCAAATAGAGAAAAATCATTTAAACAAATGACAAAGTTTTGCATACTGTTTTTGTAATTAACTCATTAGCATTCTATAACACTTTTTTCCCCTAACACAGAAGAAAGATCACCATACAAATCTATTGAATTGAAATGTATACTGCTCACTTCTGCCTCAGAACACATTTCTCAGACTTACTGCCTAGTTTCCAAAGAGATTACAGCTTGATTTTGTACCCATACAGTTTCCCTTAGTCAGTTTCACTGCAGCCAGATATCCTGGCTAGTTTATTCTCCTTCACATGCTGCTCTGTCAAAACTGTTCACTTACATTTTCTGCAGATCACTACTAGCCACGAACAACATTGCTCTGCAGAAAAACTGCAGTCCATGCTCTCTACACTAGCTGCCATTATGCCCAGCACTTCCTTTCTTTCTCCGGGACTTGTCAGTCAAGTGTTTTAGCAAATGCCAACTGTCTCTTAAATCTAGGACTCTATCTCTCCATCAGGAACACTTTACAAGTATACTGTATTCATTCTACTTGGCACTTTCTTCTATCTAGAATATACCACTCACTCAATTCACTCCTTCTAGCTTTTCTCACCAAGTACAATGTTCCCTATCCCAGGAATACAACTGTGTAACATACTTCTCTTTTTCCCTTGTGACAACATTTTTTTTAGCCATTTCTTTTACTTTTGGAGGCTGTATCTCCATCTTCTGTCAGCAGCATTTTCAAAAACAATATGTATATAAGGTTTAAAGTGTATATAATTATCTGTTTTTTTCTGTATGGAACAGAACAGCTGAGGCTATATGTACTCTAAAACTAGATAGTGAAGAGCTATCACTAGAATATTGCATTTTTTGATACAAATATGTATTTCTTCTTTTGTGGAATAACATGGGATATTACACAAATAGTAAAGATATTATCCTGTAATAAAAGCTATAATGTTAGAAAGTGAGTAACATTCATAGCTTTAATCTGTGGCAATGAGTTTTATCAGTAACAGTGTCAGAGAACATAAGCAGTTAAGATTCCTGGAGGCAAAACGTACCCAATTAAGGTGATATATCACATTCCAAAATGACTTGACAAGTACATCTAACTCTCTAAAATGATATCTGTTCTTATATCTGTCATAGCTTAGAAAAGTATGAGAATTCAAGATATCATCATCACCATCACCATCATCATCATCAAGGGATTTATTAAGTATATTCCTATGATGGATCTGCTACTAAAATTTTTATGTATAATGCATACCATCAAAGAAGTTTTATCTGCTGCTGTAATATTATAAACCTATGTTGAATGCCTAGATAGAATAATACTTTGCTGTTTTATTAAGTTAAAAATATTTGTTTAAGATAAATAAATCACTGATGATTGAGATTAAGGGTCAGAAAACCTCTGCAAAAGCTAGACAGTAAATTTTTTGGCTTTGTGGATCAGATGGTCTTTGGGGCATCTACTGAACTCTGATGTTCTAACACAAAATTAGCCATAGAAATTCATAAATGAATGGCCATGACTGTGTTCCTATAAACTTATTTACAGAATTAGGCAGTTGGGCTATAGTATGCTAACCTCTGATTAAATGGTGGAAGAAGCTGTCATATCTGTAAAATCTTATTTCTTTATAACAAGTAAAAATAAAATAGATTTTCGCATGTGAAGGGATAATGATATGAGCCATCATTATCTGAGCTTTCATTATCAGAGCCATCTCTGGGCATTTAAGAGAGAAATGAAAGTTTTTAGAGGCTAAAAATAATGAGAAATGACAAATCCAGGGAGGTAAACCAGTACTAAAACCTGTGACTGCTGTGTAATGTTTCCTGGTCTCCAGCAGCCTACAGCTTTGATTTGAATGACTCATGGGAAGAAGACTGAAAGCAAAGACTAGAATCTCTGTGAGAGAGGAAGTCAGACTTTAAAATCTCTGTGGAAGTCTCTAACTGAGAGAGAGTCAGTGGTCGATCTTAAAATTTAAAATGACATTCTGGAGATCTATTAGTTGATCAATGCATGGGCTTGGATTCTTAATTTATCCTTAAATCATCAAAAATATATAAGCTCAACATTTAATTAAAAGTGATTTTGTGTTAATTGTACCCCTAGCCATCTAGAATAAGCAAAAAACTCAGACACATCAAACTTTCTCACACATAAAATTGCAAGGGGATTTTTCAATTTTCACTTAAGACTAGGGGAAAAATCATAAAGTACATACAGAAACTAGCTACCACCAGTTAGATTTAGTAGAAGCAATAGCAATAATACCAGAGCAACAAAACCTACAGATACTGGAATTATCATATGTGAACGTAAAATCAGTATTTAAATAAATAAAAGAGAGAAGAACACATATCACTAAAGGGCAAGACATTATTATAGTTATCAAGACATTACTATAAAAGAAAGCCATAGAAACACAA
The DNA here is from genome assembly GCF_016772045.2 of Ovis aries. Taxonomy (NCBI): domain Eukaryota; kingdom Metazoa; phylum Chordata; class Mammalia; order Artiodactyla; family Bovidae; genus Ovis; species Ovis aries. The sequence goes on from NC_056057.1 coordinate 54,289,594, forward strand.
ATGTAAAAACTGAAATTAGAAACTGATTGGGACAACTAAACAGCAACTTAGTTAAAAGTGAAGGGAGAATTAGTAAACCAGAACACAGAACTAGAAGAGATGTCCAGAAATCAAATGAGAAATAAAGAAATGGGAGATACAAAAAGACATGCTAAAAGATATGAAGCATAGACACAGAAGTTCTAAGATGTGTGTAATTTGAGTTCCATAGGGGATAGAATGAATTGGATAGAGTATTAAATGGGGTAATTAGTTCTTACAAATTTACAGTTTTTGAAGCCCAACTAATCATAAGAAAAATAAAAGCCATCCTAATCATGATTTACTATAATGAGAATGAATATTGACTGAAAATAAAGATAAACTTCTAAATGGCAACAATTAGACAGATATCTGACTTTGCAGTAGATAAGCAATGGAAACCAGAAAGCTGTGGAATAACATCTGTAAAATTCTGAGGAAATCAAATTTCAAACACAGATTTGTATTGTCTGTAAAACTGTTTTTCAAGAATAAAGGTACATAAAGATTGTTTTTAGATTTGAAAAATTGAGAGAACTTACTACCAACACATTTCCCTAAAGAACTAAAGGATAAACTTCATGAAGAAATAAAAAATCATTAAGAAGAAAAGATGGAGAGTGACAGAGGAATGGTGATCAGAGAAAATAGCAAATACAATGTTAATTCAAACAAAACTTGATGGTATAGAATAATACTAACAATTTCTAATTTGTATTAGATATTAGATGCTAGAATTAAAATATTGGGTAAAAATACAAGTTTGGAGATAAATCATTCTAAGGTCTTCATAATGTTTGGAAAGAGAGAATAGATATTCCTTAACTATGGACTTAAAGCTAAATATATAAGCTAACATTTTGGGGATAACTACAAATAATAGAGGTAGAGTATGTATTTTCCAGACTAAGGGAATGGAAATATGTGGGGATTCGAGGGCATCAAACAAACAAGTAAATAATGATTAAAAAAAAAAAACTATATCAAAAATTTTAAAAATCAGGAAAGGAGAAAAATGATAGAGAAAGAGAGCAGTTAGTCCAACATAATTAGAGCAGAAACTATTTCAAATTTCTTAATTATTATATGTAATTATATTATTAAATAATACTTATAATTGTAGATATTATATTATTTATTATAATAAATGGACTAGTTTCTGAAATTACAAGACAAAAGTGTGAGAACAAATAAAAAGATACAACTGCATTAATAGTAACTAAAAGAATAATGGGGGTTTCCCTGGTGGCTCAGATGGTAAAGAATCCACCTGAATTGCATGTCTGCAATTCAGACATGGGTTCAATACCTGGGTCGGGAAGACAGCCTGGAGAAGGGAATGGTTACCCACTCCAGTATTCTTGCTTGGAGCATTCCATGGACAGAAGAGCTTGGTGGCCTACAGTCCATGGTGTTGCTGAGTAGGACATGGCTGAGTGGCTAACACTTTCACTTCAAAAGAATAGCTAATCAACAGATACGAGCTAATACCAATCGAAAGAAACATAGTGTCTTATATAGGACAGACGGCAGGGATAAAGACCATGCCCAAGGAAAAGAAATACAAAAAGGCAAAATGGTTGTCTGAGGAGGCCTTACAAATGGCTGTGACTAGAAGAGAAGTGAAAGGCAAAGGAGAAAAGGAAAGATAGATCCATTAGAATGCAGAGTTCCAAAGCATAGCAAGGATAGATAAGCAATCCTGCCTCAGTGATCAATGCAAAGAAATAGAGGAAAACAGTAGAATGGGAAAATCTAGAGATCTCTTCAAGAAAATTAAGAGATACCAAGGGAGCATTTCATGCAAAGATGGACACAATAAAGGACAGAAGTGGTATGGACCTAACAGAAGTAGAAGATATTAAGAAGAGGTGGCAAGAAGACACAGAAGAACTATACAAAAAAGATCCTCATAACCCACATAACACAATGGTGTGATCATCAGCCTAGAGCCAGACACCCTGAAAAGTGAAGTCAAGTGGGCCTTAGGAACCATCACTATGAACAAAGCTAGTGGAGGTGACGGAATTCCAGTTGAGCTATTTCAAATCCTAAAAGATGATGCTGTGAAAGTGCTCCACTCAATATGCCAGCAAATTTGGAAAACAACATTGGCCACAGGACTGGAAAAGGTCAATTTTCATTCCAATCCCAAAGAAAGGCAATGCCAAAGAATGCTCAAATTAGCACACAATTGTGCTCATCTCACACACTAGTAAAGTAATGCTCAAAATTCCCCAAGCCAGGCTTCAACGGTATGTGAACAGTGAAATTCCTGATGTTCAAGCTGGATTTAGAAAAGGCAGAGGAACCAGAGATCAAATTGGTGACATCTGTTGGATCATTGAAAAAGCGAGAGTTCCAGAAAACATCTCTTTCTGCTTTACTGACTATGCCAAAGCCTTTGACTGTGTGGATCACAACAAACTCTGGAAAATTCTGAAAGAGATGGGAATACCAGAGCACCTGACCTGCCTCTTGAGAAATCTGCATGCAGGTCAGGAAAAAACAGTAAGAACTGGACATGGAACAACAGACTGGATCCAAATAGGGAAAGGAGTACATCAAGTCTGTATATTGTCACCCTGCTTACTTAACTTCTATGCAGAGTACATCATGAGAAACGCTGAACTGGATGAAGCACAAGCTGGAATCAAAATTGCCAGGAGAAATATCAATAACCTCAGATATGCAGATGACACCACCCTACTAGCAGAAAGTGAAAAAGAACAAAAGAGCCTCTTGATAAAAGTGAAAGAGGAGAGTGAAAAAGTTGGCTTAAAGCTCAACATTAAAAAAACTAAGATCATGGCATCTGGTCCCATCACTTCTTGGCAAATAGATGGGGAAATAGTGGAAATAGTGTCAGACTTTATTTTTTGTGGCTCCAGAATCACTGCAGATGGTGACTGCAGCCATGAAATTAAAAGACGCTTACTCCTTGGAAGGAAAGTTATGACCAACCTAGATAGCATACTAAAAAGCAGAGACATTACTTTACCAACAATGGTCTGTCTAGTCAAAGCTATGGTTTTTCCAGTGGTCATGTATGGATGTGAGAGCTGGACTATAAAGAAAGCTGAGTGCTGAAGAACTGATGCTTTTGAACTGTGGTGTTGGAGAAGACTCTTGAGAGTCCCTTGGACAGCAAGGAGATCCAACCAGTCCATCCTAATGGAAATCAGTCCTGAATGTTCTTTGGAAGGACTGATGCTAAAGCTGAAACTCCAATACTTTGGCCACCTGATGCGAAGAACTGACTCATTTGAAAAGACCCTGATGCTGGGAAAGATTGAAGGCAGGAGGAGAAGGGAACAACAGATGATGAGATGGTTGGATGGCATCACCAACTCAATGGACGTGAGTTTGAGTAAATTCTGGGAGTTAGTGATGGACAGGGAGGCCTGGTGTGTTTCAGTCCATGGGATTGCAAAGAGTGGGACACAACCGAGTAACTGAACTGAACTGACTGAACACTCCTAGTTTAAGTGGTTGTGCTAGGTTATACTCCTACCTAAGTGGTAGTTTGAGCCCTTCATGCCCCTATTTAAAAAAAAAAAAAAAGAAAAGAAGAAGTACAGTGACATTAAGCAAAATCACACCAACTTCATATCAAATTCTCTATTATTTGGGCCCTCAGGTTCCTTGCTGGCTCCATTTTTGCCATGACCTTATATGATCTTTATTTGTAGCTTGACTGTAAGCACCTTGAGATAGGACCTATGTCTCCTGTAGCCAACATTCTGTCACTACCTCGAAGCACATTTCCTGGGACATTCTAGATGCTCAAATTTTGTTGGCTAAATTAATGAAACTATGCAGAGTTATTCTCAGATGCTTCTTCAAGTTCTTTGCCCATTGGTCTGGGTAGGGTGAGGAATGAGGAGACAGGGTATGTAAGTGAATGGAGAATAGGACTTACCAGGTGGTGCTGGACTCCAGCACCCACTTCTCCTTCCACTAGAGCAGCTCAGCATTGCCACATATGGTAGCTTTGTCTTGGGGGAATGACATAAGTTTTTAAAGAAAAAGTTCAAGGTTTAAATCAGATGGACCACTATTTTCATATAGAACAATATGTGAAGTTTGGCAAGAGACCGACCACTTAAAGTATATGAATAAGGCAAGTGAGATGCTAAGGACAAAGGGTTTTAAGGTGGTACTCATTTTCAAGGGCATGCATTTGATTAACCCAAGTCCCAGCTCTAATGGCCAAACTAGACTTTACCACTTTCTCCATCCAAGACTGTCCTCCCTGCTAGTTAAACCAAAGGAACTCCTACTTAATGTGAGCCTTTCTACACGAGGTCTTCTGCAGTCAGCCATCAAGAGAGTGTTTGTATGGCTGTGTGTGTGTGTGTGTGTGTGTGTGTGTGTGTGTGTGTGTGTGTGTGTCTCCCCTCTGACCTCCCATGGCTCTTTGACGCACCTTTAGACTTAACTCTTTCTAGTAATAGTAAAAAATTCTGCTGACTGCCCATCTTAGCTTGTCTTAACTCCCCTGCTTGAAGCAGATTCTCTCAGGGATAGGATCCTATTTGATTCAAATGCCCCTCTATATTTAATACAGTAATCCCCACATAGTATCTTTTCAATAAACAGTTGAGGATATAATGAATGTTCTTCTTGTTGGAAGGAAATATTTGGTTCTCATATTTTGGCTCTAGAGAGGAATCTACTTTAGCATGTACATTGAATCTATTTTCAAATCTCCATTAAATCATTCCACATTTTTCCTTAACGATAATGACTTTTATTCATTTTGACTATGGTTTACTCAAAGATGCCTTAGGAAGCCGTAATTCTCTTTCTACTTTAATGGAACGCCAAGTGGGGCCCCCTCTAACATCAGGTTCCTGACTCAAGGTCCTGGTGTGTCCTCCTGCTGTTCCCGCGGCCTGTTCTACTTGTCTGGTCTCACACAGTCAGGGTCCATACTTGTTTTTTCTCCTTTTTTTTTTTTCTGGCACCCATAAGCTGTTTGCTGTCTTGTTGAAGTGAGGTTGAGAGATCTATCTTCTCCCCCTCCCCCCAAGCTATGTTCTGCCTTGTAAATTAAAAC